>NC_092470.1:15827000-16151000 GCF_047495875.1 Pithys albifrons albifrons | reverse complement strand
CTCCCTCTATCCCCAAACTCAGTGTATTGCTACCACCAAACCATGTATTTATCCACTGCTGCTGTATCACATCTATCAGAAGAAAGTGACGTTTGCAGCTTTATTCATCATTTGGCACCTTAAAACTCTCCTCATGCTGCGCAGCTTTTTACTTTTGTTATTTGGTGTCTGCGATAAGCCTGGATCACTGAATGGAACGAATAAGTAACTTCACAATCCCTGAATTTTTGTGCAGGAAGATTGTGTGTTAATGTCATGATGAAGGTGTACTTGTGTTTGCAAAATGCCAACGTGGGACTACTGAATACATTTAACCCAAAATTCGTTGTCACATTAATTAAACATTTTATATCCCTCCAACACATAATTTATTCAATGCAATTTTTCATTAGGAAAAGAGTCTAGTCATCCATGAACAATTCCTGAAGTAAACTTACTTCACGTGCTGACAGCTCACAAGTCTAACTTGTGCATTTTAACAAGAAAAAAAAATGGCAAATGCACATCTATTTGCAAGAGAAAATTCAATTTCAGGCAAATATTAGGTCTGATTACTTAAAGAAATTAAACCTACATGACTGTGAGGCTCCCTTGCACCTTTAACTTTTGTTCTCTTTTAGTATATTTATCTAAATAGTTCAAAGGACACATTAAAACTTACAGTCAAAAAGATAACATACATTGAAATTCCTGTTTCAAGAAAAAGAGCTTAGAAAATTACAGTTTTCTATCTGAGCAGACCAAGTTAATAGGTGCAAACTGTTTTTAATCAGAAGCAGAGATGAGTATATTTACACTAGATTTGACTGAAATAGGAGGCAGAGAAGTTTGGATGGGAAGAAAGAAGATCAGTTGGCAAGAGAGAGCATAAACAATTTTTATTTTATTTTTTTTGTCTCAAACCTTGGACAAAAAAACCCTACACTGAATAGTTTGGACATTACCACACACATGCACTCCCCTCCTCTGCCTTGTTACATGCTTCCTAAGGGATACTTGACAAATGCCTATAAAATCAACAGAAAATCCAAATCTAACATCTTCTCACTGTGAGCCCACACAGCCTGCTGCCGATCATGCAGACCATTTGGCAAGCACCAGATCTGCAGGAGAGCAGCTGCTCCAGCCACTCTCTTCCAGTAACATCAGAGATATGAGGACTTGGGGAAAAATTAACAAAGTGATCAAAAATGGAATAAAAGATGTTAAGAGGTTTTTTCCTCCCTGTAAACATCAAATCATCCTCCATGCCCAACTGATTCTAATATTGTTCTAAAATAGGAGATATTGACAACTCAAGCCACTAAAATAGACAAACAAGATAAAATATCCCCAAAAAGAACTTGCAGTCCAAGCCATGGAGGAAAGAGCATTGCACAGAACACAACAGCCTGTGAGGCATCAACAGCTCAGTATTTACTCCTCAGCTCCTATAGCTTAGGCTCTTTATATCCCCAAATTGTAGGGCTTCCTCTGCTTCATACTCCAGTGTGAATTGGAAAGAGCACAGGGTGGATGGAAACAAACACACTTTCTTGAAGAGATATAGAAGTCCCACTGCCTTTAACTCACATACACAAGAAATACACATATTTAGACAAAATCATAACAGAGCTGGAGCCCATTGGCTCTTTACCACTATAAAGCATTGTTTAGGTTGGGATCATATCGTCTAAGTCAGTTCAAGAGTTTTCTGGGCAGTTCATTATTTATTTGGAAACAACAAATATTTGCAGTTCCCCTCTCTGATCTTGACTGGTCCTTCACATAAACCGTCCTCATGCTGTAGGGTTTATATGGCCTGTCTTGATCAGATGGGACCTTTGTTTTCCCTCTAGAAAACTCCTATTTCTCTAGTCTGTGCTAGGACAGAGTCTCACTAACCTGTCATTGCCTTTCCTGCAGCAGCCTGCTTCTAAAACTCAAACTCTTGCCTTAACCCTGAAAGACGTGCCAGCCTTTCTGCAGAGGTGAATGTGCTTTCACAGAGATGTTTCAAAACAATACTGCAATTCTGTACTCTGTAATTTCAATCAGAATCCACCATCTGCCTGTTTGAGAGTGCTATTACCCACAGCATCACACTATGCATTACCGGAATCATGTTATATATTGCAAGGCATAATGTCATCATAGAATATCCTGACTTGAAAGGAACCCATATGGATCATTGAGGCCAACTCCTGTCCCTGCACAGGACAACCCCAAGAATCACACCATGATGTTTGTACAACACATAACCACACCAAACATTTGTACAGGGCTCTGTGCAGTACTAACTGCATAAATACCTGTCACATCCTCTCCTCTGCACAGGGAACCTGCTGCAAAGCACCTCTGCCTCAAAACTCATGGAAACCCCCATGCCTACAGTTAAACGTGTTTACATGACTTGACTAATATGACACGAGAGTCTCATGATGTTTCAAGCCTCATCTACTAATTGATTTAATAAGTCACAGCATAGAAAGTTCTCCCTAAATGTTACTGTAAAAATTAACACAATCTTCAGTGACACTGAACATACACATGGAGCTGTTTACATCCTCTTGATCTGGTTTACTCACTATTATTACCAGCCTTGTTTCATAATTAAATCAGTCTTACCAAACATAAAGCTGCTTTTCCCCATTCCTCTATTAAAGTCTTCTAATGACCCTTTCATGTTCCTTTCTCTTTAGCCTGGCCTTTTTTGGCTATTTCTGAAAAAGCTTCAACTCTCCTTAATCTCCAGAGCAACCACTTTCCCATGAGCTTGCTCTGTTTCCAGTTTTGATTTTATACTCCTGTGGTAGCACTCACTCCTCACATATTTGTTTACAGAACAAAAGCCATCAGTCTTTAAATGCACTCCTTTTAGGTAATTTTATTCAGCTGTGCCAATAACAACAGCTATATCTAGTCAATCCTACTGTGATGTGCAATTACTTTCATGGAGTAAAAAGAAGCAAGACAGAACAAAGACACACTTAAAATGTTACCTTCAGAAGATGATGTGGAAACACACAGAAAAACTCAATTACATTTTCCGACCTCCATGGCATATAGTACTGATGAAGTACAGACATTTCTGCAGTTTTCTTCCCAGTCAACCAAATCTGTGCTAAAATGGGTTGACAATGCTTGTTACACTAAGAAGAACTATAAACACTGCCAACTAAGGCATGTACAGATCACAAAACCTGTTTATCTCTAAAACTGTGTTGCTCTTGTGCTGCAGGGAAAAGACATGCAACTCGTTCCTGGCAAAACCATCAATGTTTGAATGATACATGTGGTAAAGGTAACTTACAGACAGCAAAGGGATAGCGACTTTTCCGAGAAAATCAGGGGGTTTATCTCCATCTTCATCAAACACTGTGACTTCCAGAACATCATGAATATCTTTAATAGGGCTAGAACAAAAAACGTACAGATGCATGAAAAAAAAATTCAGTACACATGCACACAGTTTCCTCCACAAAGATCTGAGAATTCTGTTTTACTAATTAAGTTTGTATTACCTTGGAGTATAAATCTAGAATTTAATTAAATTCCCCCCAAAATGAATCAAATTATGGGTATTCCCCAAGCTTTCCCCTCATGTTTCAGTCCCATAACGAAGTGAAAAAACTACCAGACTGTGACAATTTTTTTGTGGGTACTGGCAATGCTATCAATGTAAGACTCAGGTCTCCACCAGAGAAAGCTGATGACTGGGAGAGGTCAATGTCTGAATTCAACCCCAGGCTTCACAGCATTAAAACTGTACAGTGACTCACACAGATAAGTGCGTTGCTGAATCTGATGGGAAAGGTTTTATGGTGGCACTGAGTGCTCCCGATGAAACAGACTCATCCACTCAAAACAATCCACACTTCTCCAGAATAAATCTGAAATATCAGTATCTTTTAAGATGCTTAATTCAATTTTTTTTAATTGACAAAAATCTAAGGAGAGTGGGGAGTGCCTGACTGGCTCTGCAGCTTTGGTCCTTGGATTATCCATGCAACATTAGTAAGAAAGAGATAGTTTGTGGATGACATTCCTGAGATCCACAGGAAGTACAGACACAAACTTTCTTTTTTAATAAAATAAATTTGTATTCTTATTATATTTATTCTGCTGGCTGAATATCTAACAAGACTCATCTGCTGGCAAAATCTCAGAAAAAACAGTGATGAGAGGAAGCTTCTTGAAAACAAAAGAAAAAGAACTGTAAGAGACAAGCTCTCAGCTGCACCCAGGAATTAAACAGAAACCCAGCAAGGTATTTCTATAAAACAAATCAGATGTTCTCATCCAGCCTAGTATTTATGAATGTTGCTTTTCCAAGAACTTCATCATTCTCAAACTGTTCTTCCAGTGCAAATGTCATAAATGCTCCATTGCCAGTCTTTGTGGTTGCTTTCCTTGTACAGACTGCTACAGTCTTAGAGGTGTCTATCTCTCACTTATTCATAAACATCTTTGTCAGCATAAAGTAAGATTAAAAAATTGTGCTGCTTTAAAGCAATACCTAAATTATAATTTTTGTTATTAACAAAGTCACCAAAAGAAAAAAAATGAGTACTTTGAATTCCATAAACATTTAAGCTTCTAATTTGGAGTATGTTGACCAGTTTAAATCCACAAGATTTACCAAAAACATGAGCCCTAATTTTCTGCTTACTTCAAATTATACAAGGATTCCACCAGGGTTCAATGAAACGTATTTTAAGTTACAGAAAATGTAGGCGTGAGTATGTGGTCTCAGCTTTCTGTTACATTATCTCTTGGATCCAGCTATGACTCCATTATGTCTAGTCATGATTCTCCCTATAAATATTACAGCAATTTTTCTTTTAATGACTTCCATTAATAAACTCCATGCAAGAACTAGTAAAAGGCAAAAGGCTTTAATTAAGTTATATTTGAGATTTCTCCAACATCCTCTCTGACTATGAAAAAATGACATATCTTAAACTTGACCTTTCTATTTTTTCAAAGTCAATAGCTTTCCTAGTTAGGCTGCTAACTGGACTTGCAGTGTGGTTTCAAAAGCAATCCACTTACAATGTGAAAACTTTGTTCCACTCTGGATTGAGGTTCTTGTAAACAGTGTGTGTTTGAAGCATGTCATTTCCCAGCTCTAATACACAGAAAGGATCGCTTTTGCCTATGGAAAAAACAGATAGGTTAGGAAAAAAAAAAGAAAAAAGAGAAACAAAACTAAGTGGGCAAGTTCTGGTATTTAGCATCCAGAGTGTTTCTTTGCAGTAGGGCTGAGGAAGGCATTGGTCAAATAAAATTAGATCCATTAAGACAACTGCAAAGCACCTGGTTGTGTTGGAATGACTTGCTAAATAAACAGTATCTCTGATTCATTTCCAGTTCCAGAAACTCTAACACTTACCTTATAACTCATTCAGGGGGCATCACTCTAATACCTCAAATCTGAGATATACAATGAATCATCCCTAAGTCTTTACAGAAAGAAAAATCTGTTCATGCTGACAATTACTCAGATGACATTATGAAAGCAGTACCAGTGTTCTGACCCAGGGAAGCATCAGTGCTGCAGTTACACTCTCCATTTTATCCTCTGCTTACAGCCTGTGGTCTTCTCCAGTTGATTACAGGATTAAGTATCCACATCACAAGGAAAGAAACACAACACTGACTGTATCAGCAGCATTTCTTCAATTAGTTCCATGTGAGCAAGTCCTTGAAGCTACGAAGACTCTACACCGTGCCACAGTTTAAACAAAACCCAACATCAAGTGGAGAATCCATGCGCGAACCAGGTACCACAGCAAACAAAGTAACCCTCCCACCAAATCAACAAAAATCCCAATCTCCTCTGAAAAGAAGGATGTCACCCTGGAACCTATCATGATGAAAACACATTTGCTAATGCATTTTTGATAACTCACATTACATGAATTTGTAGCTTTCCCAACTTATTGCAGCTCAGCAGTTTTCATTGTGAACAGAGTGCTCCTTATCAGCATGTCTGGCTCAGTATCTGACTTAATCTCATCTCCAGTGCTCATGTACAATTCAGCCACAGACACTCCAAACTAACTTCTATGTGGCAACTAAGTATGTCAGCAATGCATGGATTTAGATAGCAGACCAACAAGATATTTAAGCAAAAGCTGTGTTTTCCCTAATCCTTATTTTTGGTATTATTAATGCAGAGCTCTTAAGGGTCTTTACTCTGAGAAGTTTATAAACTAAACAGGAATCTTTTTAGTGTGTAAACAGTGGATATTAACTACTCAATATTGGTAAAGTTTAAAGACCATGTGTATTACTGGAATCTATTTGTCTTCTCCTTTTCAGCTTACATGCCCATTTCCTGATAAGTGTGGAAAATGCATGTAGCCTTTCAGAGAAACTGCTTGAAATGCAAACTGGTACATGCCAAAAACAATCGCAGTGTATAATTTGGTATTCTGAATGCTATTTTTTGGTCAGTGAGCAAATGTAGTGTTTGAGAAGAACTTTCATGCATACACAGAAAACATCCAACAAAGCAGAAAAAGTCATTTCCACGTCAACAAAACTATTATCCAGGAATATAAAAGTATGGAAAGCTCAAACTGCGCTAGCTGTGGCTGAAGAACTACATATATGATAGAGCTGTGTGGAAACTAGTCTTAAATTTATGTTGAACAGTGTTTGAACACTGTTCAAAACCAAAGCAGATACTCTATGTTTTCTGATCACTATTATTTTAACGGGCTGAAAACTTGCAATTAAAATCTATAATGCCAACATACAAGCAACTGACAACAAAAATCCAATCTTTACTATGGGAATAAGGTATGAGGTGGCATTACACTCATCATCACATGACTGCTTTTCAGAAGTTCACAGACATAAGATTGGGTGATGGGACAGGGAGGGAACACTACCTGGTCACACTGCTCCTCTGTTAACCTTTGGAAATCTTTGTACCTCTGATTGTCTCTGCCATTTTCCCTTTATCAGATTTTTAGCTGGACTTTGAATTTACTTTTATCAATAACAATAAATCTGAGCAGTCTCCTTGGCAATGCAGGAAATATGGCACTGCTCTAGGAGGGCTCTATTATGGAAGCCCATAATTGCTGCACTAATCATTTATGAATGGCTCAGAACAGATAATTAATCTTTATGTCTCTCATTTCACGATCAGAAATTATGCTATTTTTACCTAAAATGGCTGCATCCTTTTGCAATTTGGTGGGTCTATTACAGCATAATACTAGGATATTTTCAGCACTGCCATTGAAAAACAATTTGTCATTTGCTTCATGAATCAGGCTCAAAGCCTGGGTTATTTTGAATATAATGACAGACTGAGTAACCTTTTACTTAAGCAGAATTTCATTCTGTGCTATGCACAAGGAATGTGTGTCACATACTCCGTATGAAAAGTCTTTGAATTGCAGAATCAAGAACCTGCGTGTCTCTTCCAATGTTCATTATCCACCCACATGCTCCTGTTTAAGTACTGAGGGAAAGGGGGCCAAATCCATCACTGATGCAACTGCCTGACCATCAGCAAAGTTTTCCAAAGGGTAAATAACCTTCCGGGCTCAGCTCTTTCTATGAACACTGTCTATATTAAAATCTCATATATTTCTAGATTGTCCCGGCCTTGCCATGTGCCAAAGGTTCAGCTTTGCTGTACTACACTTATTAAATTAGTCAGTAAGGTGCAGTTACACTCCTAATATATGGACATATGCATTATGTCAATTTAGAAATGGATTTCTTTCCAAGTTTCCTTTCATTATTGGCCAGTTTTTTGTTTGTTTTCAAATTAAGTTCTTCAGTGCCTCGAAGTACTGCTCTCTGCACTAAGCTTTCTTTTCCACTTCAGGATTAAGTAGGGAATTGAAAATAGCACTGAAATAGTACCATGATTAATCTGTGGGCTCTCTGCTTTGCTCTTTATTTTAGGAGCAACATTCTCCTATGTAACAATTCCTTCACAAATACAAGGGAATGGGGCAAGAGTGTTTTCCCTCTAGCATCTTGCCTGCCTTTATCAACAAGTTATCTTAAAAAATTGACTATGTCAGCAAAAACACAACACACAGTGCTGTGTCTCTGAATTATGAGCTGCTGCAAGATACAGAGGGGAATTAAAAGGTCTCCAGAATACTGGAGAAGTTGATAATAAAAATAATAATATCCAGGCAGGCACTACAGAAAAGTATCAACCCCCTAGACCTTCCCTGGAGGGACAATATAAAGTTGTGGTTTTAAAAGGTGTTAAGTGTCCATTGCTGTCAGGACCAGTCACAAGTTGAGGTACAGCTCAGTGGAAAATCCATCCTTTTCATGGAGTAAGAGCATCAAAAAGGTCATTCCAAACTGAAGCCTCATATAAGCTGTAAGAGAAACCATCACACTCACATCCCCATTGCTGACAAGCTTTCTTTTTCAGGTGACAGCCTGCAGCATCACCCAAACCCACACACCCAGCACCATGTCAGACTGCCAAAGTCTTTCAGTTTTGCTCCAAACTCAGAAGACATCTGATAAAAGATGGGAGAGTCTTCGCTTTGCAGGTGCTTTGCCGGCACCATCACTTTATATCAACTCTTGTTTTACATATTCCTGCTGGCAAAAATACTTAACATGATATGCTGTTGTAAAGGTATCTGTCATACTGCTCAGATCTAAAGGGAAATTAAGATCTCCATACACAGGACCTTCCCACATACTTTGCGCAGTCAAAGCCATTTGGTATCTCAGTTCCCTGAAGCAAGTTCCACAGCTGGAGAAATGATGGGAAGATTTACTTTTCCTTGATCAACTGACAGTACTGCACAACATCTATCACTTGCAATATATTACAGCACCACATGCAGCAAAATAGAAATAAAATACCTGAAAAATCTGCTGCCAACAGGTCCACTGCCTTTAAAACTTTGACTTGTAAGAAACCAATGTCCTTTATGTTCCGAAAGGAATTCTTTATGCACTACAAGGAGGAAAGCATGAAGTTATATTTCAGTTGAAATTCAGCAAGAAACAGAAACTACTGAACTACTAAATGACCTGTCATAGAATCATTTAGGTAGGAAATAACCTCTAAGATCATTGAGTCCAACCATTAACCCAGCACTGCCAAGCCCAACACTAAACCACATCCCTAAGCACCACACCTACACATCTTTGGAATACCTCCAGTGTTCATGACTCAACCACTTCCCTGGGCAGCCTGTTCAGTACCTGACAGCACTTGTGGTGAGGAAATGTTTCCTAATATCTGATCTATCTGAACCTCGCCTGGCACACTGAGATACACTTACTCCTTCTTGGCCAGCTTTTGAGGACATGGGAGCCATCGTATATCTTTATCTTCCAACAGCTGAAAGCCCAGAAATAACCTCCCCAATAAGTATATCAGGGTCTCATTCTGCATGATAATCTCTTAATAAAATTCAAGTTTTCAAAGAACAGCATTAGTTTAAAACTCCACAAATACAAACAGCCAAATTGCTTGGGTCTATCTGCTCTGCCAATCTCCTTGTCATTCTAAATGTAATAACTCTTCCATGTAATCGTTTTCATTGGTAGGACACATGTTATTATGACTGGAGAATTTATTTTCTTTTTCCTGCAATTTTAACTGCTTTCAAAACTAAAGGAGATTAAAAAGGAAAAAAAGAGACACAAACTCACATAGTGCTGAGAAATCTGTTGCCGTTCGCTGGGGTCTCCCAAAGGACAGACACAGAGATCAGAGATAGACACTCCTGTACATGGGGCAACAGCAATCAGCATGAGCAGAGACCCTGGATGTTTTTCCAGAGGCAGCTCTAAGCGATTGGTCTGCTTCATCGGCAGGGCAGTAATGTCAACCTGGCACCTAGAACAACATTGCCAAGGGTTAACAAGGAAAAGGAGATGGAAAAAAAAATAATAAAGCAACATTTATATTGATTGCAGTAGCGAGTAGACACCAAAACTTACTGCTTGTTTAGGATGGAAAGAATGAAAAAAAATCACCTCAAAATTAAACATGGGAAACCAGTTAGCCAGTTTCTCTTGCACTTACTGTCAAGTTTCACTTTCTGGTCCATCTACAGGTGAGGAGAGGTAAAAGGTTTGGACTGCAAGTACAGGAAGAAAACTTAGCTCTGGCCTGCCCCACTTCCCCTCTAAAATCCCCCAGTGTTTTCTGATAGATTTGAAACACAATTTTATTTCACCTGGGGGAAACAAAAAGGGGCAAATGCAAAATTTAAAACATTAGCCTAAAATAGATTAGTTTCTTTAAAGACACATACTCCATTTTATGCTACATTATACTGTATGCCCCAATCTCTTTTACAAGTCTTACTAGAGCTACATTTTCAGTGTACTGTTATATTTCCCAAAGGAAAGGACTGTCTTAAAAGTCCTCCCACCGACTCCCTGCACATAATATGTATCATTAACCTGATACTTCCCCCAAAAATAAAAATAAGGAGGATAAAGGAAAAACATTCATAAGGAGACAATAATAAAAGATGAGTATGGGCTAAAGCAGAAAGATCACTAGGCAGCCAGTTATACAAGAAGGGAGCAGTTAAACGCAACAAAAAGCCTAATCACTTGGCTCGGCTAAATTCCTTCTATTTAGAAGTCCAGTAAATGGAGTGGAACTTTCTTGAACCTCCGTGGGGCTTGGCTTTTAAGGACAGGCTGAACAAAAGTTACAAATGAAGAAGGAAAAAAAAAATAAAACAAAAAAAAAATAAGGAAGTAGGAGGTCTGTTGCCACATTGCAAGAGGAGTCACATTTCTCAAAGGGACGGCAAGCGAATGATGGAGAGCGAGAGCTTTTGCTCTGCTTAATGCCTGACGACAAGTTTTTATTTAAACTAAACTTGTTAAGGTGTTGTCTTAATAGGCTAAAATTCCACAGGGCTCCCCCAGGTGGGTTTCTTCTGGGTAAATGGTGCATGTAGTGTTCCTGATTGATCCCATTCCAGTAGTAGAGCTGGAGCAGTTTATACCCATCTGCTATAAATTGCATGCTTTCCGCTTCTTAACAGCCTATTTTCTGTGAATGCTAAAGGGGGTGAAAAAGAGAAAAAAAAAATCTCAAAACATTTCAGCCTGAAAACTCAAGAAACAGCGTTATGAAGTAAAAGCCATTGCTCTGATGAGTTCGAAAGTCATCCAGTAGTACCATGTATTAAAACACAACTCCCTAAGCTTCCTCTGACCACAATCAATGGGGATGACTTTGCCTTAAGTGTGCTCTTTGCTGTACACTGCACTGGATGTACAACAGGTTTCAAGTTTACTCTTATTAACTGCTTTCAAGTGCTTTGAAAGAGAAAGAAAATAAACCAGGCAGAGTACCAAGACGGCTCGGCGCGTAGGCTGCCTCTCAACACCATTTCCAAGTGTGAGAGGTTGCATTTAAAACTCATTGCTACGCCTAGACTCTTCAGAAAGATATGACAGGGAAAGTTACAGCAGAAAGGAAACCACAACAACAACAAAGAGAGAGAAAAAGGCCTTATCACTTCCACACTGGAGGTCAACGTCACCTTGGCTGCATCAACACCGTTGTGCCCCAGACCGCAGCAGTTTCACCGATACTTTAGGTACCAGCACAAAAGGGGGAATGTATCCTTATCTTAGGGTTTAGTTTTATTTTTTTTACAAATGAAGAAACTGAAGGAAGGAAAAGGGAAATCTCAAGGTCTCCCAGCTGGTCTGTGGTTCAGCTGGCAATAGAGGCCATGTCTCCCACGTCAGCATTTCATACACCACCCACTCAACACAGTGCACAACTGGGAAAAGCTGCAGTTGTTTTTTGTGTTGAAAACTTTCCATGGGGCAAGAGAGAAAGGACAGCTTGTTCAGACAATGGTGCATCTCCCATATCTCTCATATCTCAAAGGCAAGGTAAATATAAGTCTAGCTTGTTTTGGCATATTGGAATTGTTTCTCTCAGCAAAAGAATTTGAGTAGCCAAAGTTCAAAGAAGAGAGAGAGTATAAGGATGTGGGGGTAGGAGGGATGCACATATGGAGGGGGGAACAGCAGGAGATGGTGTATAAGCATTTCTTCCTCAAATCATGTCCGATTTCAGTGCAAACTAACTTCCTTAAAACATCTGTGTTCACTCAAGGTGAGAGAAAGCAAAATTCACTCTATTTTCTTGTGAGGAACTGGAAAGAAAATCCACATTTGCACTTGCAAATGGCAAAAGGCCTTAGGAAAAAAAAGGGCAATCTTTATACAACATTATTGATCAGAGTGAAAAGAATGCAGCTTGGTAAAACAATTAGACATTTAATTTACTATATAAATTCAGTAGTTTCCACACAAATGCTTCTACATTATTAAAACGAGTTTAATGATTTCCAAACTACTTCCCTCATTTCTCCTGAAACAGAAACTATTCCTTTCCTTCTTCCTTAGCTTTCTATCTGCAAAACCTAATTACAGATAATTATTTCAGAGGAAAGTGGTAAGAGACTATCATGATGGGCACAGAATAAAACTAATGGAGGTAATCCACTTTTTGCTTAAAAGTTGTCTGATCTGAACGCAGAGGGCAAAACTCTCACATTATTTGTATTTTAGGTGATGCAAATGACCTCCTAAGTTAAATTCTCAACATAGCAATCCTGTCAGAATAGAATAGTTCTGCTTGTGGTCATCTTCTGCTATATTACATATTAAATTCAGGTATAAACTTTCACACATGTGGCTGTATGTACGATCTATAAGGGATGCAGCTACGTAAGTTTAGAGTGGAGTGTGCCCACAAATATATCGCCTTTTTTTTAACCACAATTAATTAAATGTTTTCTTTCCTCTTCCTGATCAATATTGAGGTCTACACCTCATATTAACTTCTATTCCTGTAAAGGATTATACCACAGCTTTAGTTTTCATTTAAAGCTGTTCTTTTGACTTTCCTTCCCCCCTTCTCCCCCCGCTTTTTATTCATTTTGCAGAGAAATATTACTTGAGAACACTACACAGCAAATTTTGGATTAAAATATTTGCTCATCAGGGAATCAAATGTTAAAATTTCACTAATAGGGGCTGAGCTTAGCCTCTTACCAGCCCCTCCATAATTTTTGATATTCTTTCCCAAAAGAGGTCACAATCATGACCATAGGAAACAGCAAAATGCACCTATCATTAACATTTGAAAAGGAATTTCAAATGCCAGAGGTGTCAGGGAGACAATTAATATGGTCTTATTCAGACTCACTCTACAGAAAAATTTTGGTTGTCTGATTCATCCTATAGCCTGGTGAAATTTAAATGAAAGGTCTGGACACAGCCATAATAGATTTTACTGCTCCATCTCAACAGCAAGGCCTTTAAAATAAGGCTTGTTTCTCGTTGCAAAGGCCTAGTTTCCTGGAGGCATTCATCACAAAGATATTGAATGAAATCCAGTCTTAGAGCTGTGGCCTTAAGACTAGCAGTTTTTGTTAAAATCTCTTTCTTGAGGTAAATATGTGAAGGAAAATCCTTCAACATTCCACAGCATCTCTTTTTCAAAGCGTATCTCTTAATGCAGAAACACTCTCTAAAAACCTGGCATAAACAATTTAACTCTGCCTGGACAAACTCTGCACATGTTAACACCTTTGTTTATTAATACACATTAACATCGTCTCCTGTTTATAGCATGCCTCTTATTCCAAAGGACACAAAAAAAGCACTTAATAAATGTTACTAACAGTCCTGTGCAGACTAAATAAAGGGATTATTTCATCCAGCACCAGAATGCAGCCACATCTCACTGTCAGACGCTGCAGCTGAACCACTCAGGGCTGCAGGATTTTAAGCAAGGGAGAGAAATTGGATGCAACTGAAACTAAGGAGACTGCAGGTAGGCTGGATGTAATAATTTAGCTTGTAATGTGCACTGACAGTGAGGGTTTGTTTTGCGATAGAAGGGTGGCATGAAATGTTTCCCCACTAATTCAGCAGCAGATAAACACCCCAGGTGTTCGTGTTTAGCACCAGAGGTCCAAGGCATTCCTTATTTTACACATTCCAGAGTCTCCACAGACAGTTCATGTCCTATTTCAGGAATAATATTTTACCTTGAAACCAAATTGCACCTGGGAGAAGAGCCCCGTTCCAGGAGTGTAAGGCATCCATCCTACACAAAACCCCGGGTTTAAAGGAATTAACAGGAGTCTTTAAGCCATGAAAGTTCTGCAGTATGGATTATCAGACTGGACTCCACTTTGAGCACCTCCAACTTCATTTAAATATTACAAATATCCTTGTATTTAAAGGTCTAACCAACACCGTTCTAGGCTGAACAGGCTGGAGTGGTGCGTAATGAATTCTAACTCTATTCACAAACTGACCTCAAAATTATTAATTCAGATCCCAGAAAATTTTGCCCCTTCCTTAAAACCATGCAAATTATTTGAGGGCAGTTGGCTGTACTGGAATGTGCTATGGCTGAATATAACCCACAAACATTTTACTAAAGAATCTTTCTTACAATGATGTTGTGAAATCCAGAAATCTCAAAACTCAACTTGGAAATCATGGAGACAATAAACATGGCACCTCATAATGCTGTTTTTCCAACAGAATCCTTTTCCAGATTAGACTGTATTTGAACACTTCATAAAATATTCTTTATTGGGTGTCAGAAGTTTCTACACTCTAATACAAGACTTGTTATTATGCATTTGGTGTTTACCTGTTCTTGCAAATACTCTTCAAAAACTAGTATATCTTTTTTGTCATTTGATGCTACAGCCAATTTGCTGTGCTCAAGACAAGAAAAGCAAAATTTTTCTCTCCACATAGATATCAAAAATAATTCTCTGATTCTATGTTTAAATTTCTTTGGGTTCAAAGGAACATTAAAGATCATCTTGTTCCAACTCTTCTGCCACCGGCAGGGGCATCTTCTACTAGACCAGGCTGCTTGGGGCTCCATTCAAAGTGGTCTTGAGCACTTCCAGGGATTTAGCTTGTAAGATTTATCTTTACTTCAAAGTAAATCTACCACACACAGACTTCACCAGTGCTGAATAGCTTTTGCCATGCAAAACACCACCTGCCAGAAACCAGTACAAACAGAAGAGGAAAAAAAGGGAGGGAAGGGAAAACCTAAGGAAGAATTGCTCCAGCATCATGGAGACTGACCTGAGGCAAACTGCAAACACTGCTTCATTTCTTAACTCTAAACAGAGTATCAGAAGTACTGGAAGTAACTATGAGAATGGAAGGAACAGATTCATCTTCAGCCACTTCTCCATGTGATGAGCAACAGCACTCAGCCAGAATGCATTTCCTGCTCTGCAAAACCACAAACATTTGTAGAGCCAAAGGGCATTGTTCTTCTCAGTGAATAGTTTCAAACTATTTCAGTCCTTACAGTAAGAGAATGTTCTTACAAGTTACTCTTATTTAGTCAGCAAGTTGTGAAACTCTGGCCAGGTGAGAACAGCAAACAACTGCAAACAGGATCCTTGCAGGGATGAGGCATGCACAGATTCTCTGGGCAACCTGTGCCAGGGCCTCACCACCCTCACAGGGAAGAATATGTTCCTAATATCCCATTTAAACGTACTCCCTGTCAGTTTGAACCCATTCCTCCCTTCTCTGTAGTTTCTCTCCACCTTTCTTGTAGGTTTCCTTCAGGTACTGGAATAATGGAATAATACACTGAGACAAGATCTGGTATCAGACAGGAGATTGACATGAACCACCAGTGAAGCTGCTCCCAAAAGTGAGACTTTGAGCCTTCGTATGGAGCCCCAAACACACAGAAATCACTCCTCTGTGGCACTGGGGGAGAGATTACCCGAATGAAGCAAACTCAGGTAACAGCGCCCATACTTAAACAAGACTACAAGAACACAACATCAAAGTGCAAACAGAAAAAAGGACACTGGTGTCATTCTCAAAAGGAGCACAAAGTTCCCTGGGCTGGCACCAGCAGGGCACGTTAGGCTCTGGAGCTGTATCACCATATAAATACAGACAAATCCTGCCTCCTTGATGCCACTGGTTCTCTCAGAAATGGTTGCCATTGAGCTCCCACAATATTTTGTGTTTTAAAGGCAGCTTTGGTGTCTCTGCATTCAGGTTGTTGCTAATCAGATCAGTTACCCATTAAGAGCTTTTAATAAACATAATGTAAACATAACCTGGACCAGAATAAGAAAAAAATACATTATTATGCTGATAATGAAAATAAATTGACCAGTTTAAAAAAATAATCATCAAAATCACATAATTTTTTGTATTTACCCCACTTTCCCCACCCCGAAAAAAAAATCTAACCCAAACCCAACTTACGTTCCTAAAAGCTCCTCGTGCTTTTTGTTATCCTTTCTCCAGACTTCAATGTCCAACATATCCTTCCTGTCAGAGAAGTAGTGAAAATCAAACTGTTCCCTCCACTGAGGATTTGCACTCTTACACAGTGTCTAGAAAACATGCAGTTATAATATTTACTTTTCTTAAACAGTACTTATTTCCACAGTAAAGCACATATAAATTCTTCTGCAGAACAAGGCTGGATGTTAGAGCATCAAGTACTAAGGTCATTCCAACCAAAGCTTCCCACCCCATCACACACAGCCTCATTTTCCTAAATACCTTCTTTCCTCTCTCTCACTAATAAATATGCAATTGTGCTGTGAATGAATGGCTGGGGAAATTCTGAAATGCAAGGTGGACCCACCAGCTCCACTTCCAGTGGACTGTGGTCATCATCCAACATCACACACCAGAAGAAATCAAGAACAACCCCTTTGCGGGTAATCACCTGGAAACAGGTTTGAATGAATTAAGGAACCCAGCCCAGTATCTTTCACCCCTTTGTGCTAAGATACAAGCAAAGAGTAGATTTTAAATTTGCCATATCCACTAATTTGATTTCTGCAAATTGTGTTTCTAACTTCACCAAGACTGCTCACCTGTTCAGGTTACTGCGAGTATTAACTGGATTGCGACTCATATCACTTGTAGTTCATATCACACTACACTGTCAACTGTCAATATCAGTATGGGCACTGGGAGGACAGGAGATAGGAGTAGCCTATCTCATGCCTGAGATTTCTCCCACCTTCTCTGCTTTTCTAAATGACAAGAGATCATACTTTTTAAGTTAACGAAACTCCAGGAGAGAACATAAAACACTGCCAATTTGAAGTCTTGAGAGCGTAAAGGAAGTGGCCCCCAGCTTTTTCTGGGCCCCAGACAGAAATACTAAGTAATTAACTCACTACAAGCAACATCGCATTCAACTCCACATTTTAAATTTCATTTTCTGGACTGCAAACAGCACATTCTTGCACACTCACAACACAGGCTATGGACCATTACAAAATTACACAAAAAGGGGTCATAACAGTAATAACATATACTTATTCTAAAATAACTAACCCATTTGTTGTTTTTCAAAACTACTTTTATAAACAAAAAACATATCATGACCTTGGTTTGAGGTCTGACGTGGAGGACAGAGTGCAGGTTTCGGATGTGCCTACATCTGAACATAATGTTCTGTGAACTTGCTCTGTACATTTTGTACAGGAGGAGGTTTGTCTCCCCCTCCTCTGCACTTCCAGTTCATGACATGAAGAGTGCTTGCTTTTTCAACACAATGTTATTTTAATTACACCCTCTCTCATTACTAGACATTGGAGGTGAAATGTGTATCTTTGAGAACTCCATTTCTCAGATTCCCCTGAAACAATACTGGATACAAATTAACACAGTGTAGAATAATAAAATCAAAACCATGGAGTATTCCTGTTTGGGGTGAGGGGCTTCTGCTATATGTAACACATCTTTCAAGAAAGTTGCTTTGAAAATAAAATAATTACCCTACACCAGGAACAATTTCAGGCCTGCTTTTCCAGCAGACCTAACATTGTAAATCCAACTTCTGTACTAGTAGAGAACAAAACCTGTGTGATGTGTGTAGCTTCATCTCATATTAATGTCAAACATCCATCAACATGATGAGTATGTTAAATGCACAAAACACAGATACACACAATAGTCCTAACTTCCCCTTTCTCTATCAACATGTAAAGCATATTGGTAAAACATTAATGTTTCTGATCTAGTATCCTGGTTTTCATAGAAAACAGTATCAAGAATAGTTCCATCTGAGGCAACAACACCAGTAGAAGACACCTCAAGTGCCTTACTGGCTTCAGCAAACTTAAGGAAATCCTTAATACTTACCTTACTCTTGTACCTTTGATCTCCCAGTTTGAGGAGAATAAAAATCTCTGCCAAGCCCCCTCCAGGCATGTTTTTCCCCTCCAAGAGCGTGATGGTGACCAGCCCATTCCACAACTGGTTCTTGCGCAAAGACTCTGAGAGTCTCATGTTCCGCATGAAACTCGACTGAAAAGCAAGACAGCAACATGAAACATTAGAAGACACAAACACATTTTTATGCTCAAGTTAAGTGTGATACGAAATTTCCAGGAGCAAGAGAGGTACCATGATTCCCTAAGAGCAAGCAGACAATGGAAGGCAGTAGGACGCTATGGATTTTCTGCCTGACTGTACTACAGCTGGCCTTGTGAAAGGACAGTGCTGAGCACCACATCAAAATCAGCAGGGTTAGCTTAAACTACCAGGAAAGTTGACTTCAGCTAACTTGGCTGAGCTCTCCAAGAGCAGACCTTGAGCATTGAGAGCAATCTGTTACCTTGGCTCAGGAAAAGACACAGGAGAGTGATGGGGAGATGGAAGCAGGGAGAAACTAAAGTAAACTCTAAAAATGTCTCCAGCTACATCCATAAAATGCAGGTCGGTCCTTTCTGGGGAGACAACCCATGATCATAAAGCCTACGGCCAGGTGAAAGGCTGAACATGTATCTTCCACCTCCTCCATCACTCAACCTGTGTTAGCTCTTTGCCTGCTGCCTTTGCTGTTCCTGCTTCCAGAAACTGAGCCCACGAATCAAAAATACTGATGCCTGCTGAAAAAACACTGACACCACCAGGCTCTTTATCTGGAGTTATGATTACCTGGTAGCCACATTTGTTACCTTCACAGCTTCATCTTACATAGCATGGATGTGCTAACAGTTTGCTAACTGGCAATATTTTATTGAACAGAGGATGATTAAATAGACCTTTATTTGGGGGGAGTGAGCTGGAAACCTTAAAACTCAAGGCTATACTTTTCTTCTTGCAGTAAAAATCCTGCCATATTTTATTCTTGTGAAGCAACTTTTAACTCACCACACTTTGGAGTTTCAATCATGTCATATACAGGTGGGAGCAAGACGGAGGAGAAGATTTCACAAGTCACTTTAAAACAGGACGTGTTAGCTTTAAAAGCAAGTAAGAAATCTTGTTGCTAAATAAAACAATTGCAAAAGCACCTGATGTCTGAAGATTACTTTTTATGGATCAATTACCCAGCAACAAAATTCTTAAATCATAGGTGGTGAACTCACAAATTTTTTTACTCATTTTTACTGGTTAAAATACTGAACTCTGAATCCCACAAGCATATTAATATACTTCTATTTAAACACCCCATTTGGCTTTCCTGGCACAATAGGCAAAAATTCCTACCTTTAAAAAGAAAACGAGATTTTGATTCATAAATCCAGCTGCAATGTAATTTCTTTTCTCCTTTTTTTTTTAAGTTCGTCTTTTGGGCCAAAAAGCTAAAGCATGACTGTTCCCATGGACATACTTCAAAGTCCCAGCAGATATATTCCTCCCTAAACACTGCAACTATTTCAAAATCCTTTTTATAAAAAAGGGAGTAATGTCCACAAGGGATCAAAGGGCATTCTACAGTCTGGCAATCGCCTTAGAAAAATGGCAATGCTTCCATGAAATATGCCCTAAAATAATTTTGCAGCTTGGTATGTCCTAATTTCAAATTGGATGTTTATCTTGGAAAGGCTTCTATCTAACTTGTCCATAAAACAGCTCCACTTAGCTCTATGAGCCCTGTGAAAATGGAATCCAAAGCTGGCTATTAAGGGGGCCTGGAGATTGCTTCCATATGGCGTAACAGCATGGGAGTGGAGGGCTAAGGCCTACAGCAGGCGCTGCTTGGCTTGAGCTCCCCATCTATCCATGGACACTCATTGCATTACACCATAACATCTGGATTATTGCTTGTAATGTCCCTGGGAAATATCCACTTCCCATCAAAGCCTTTATCTATCTCGCTTGTACTTTGAACATTTTAGTATTTAACATAGTCATGTTTGATGTGATGTACTTGCTGCTTTAGGAGCAAGGATTTTCCCTCCCTGCCGCTCCTTCCTCAGAGGAGGAAGATATATATGATGTTAGTTCACAAAAAAAAAACAAAGTTTATTATCCACGTTACAATTTCTTTTAAAAACAAAGCATCCATCTCTCTTCAAAGCTTCCAGACTGAACACAAAAGACAGTTGTTATCACTCAGTTTTCAAATCAAACTTGGATTCTTTTCTTTTTTCATCCAAGCCAGTATTTTAGGGATTCACTCAGCATTGGGGACATTTGTATCCCACTTCTGCAGCACACATAACCCCACCCTTGTAGCCACTGGCTTGACAGTTCAAAGGGCTGTTGAGAGGTACCCAAACCAGCCTGGATTCCACACAGTGCCAGGAAAAATCAGCACCTGCACTCAGTATTGCTGAAACACATTGCAATGCATCAACTTTGACCTTCCAAAACAGGTGGCTCCAAGCAAACATCCTTGTGCACCCCTTTCTCAGATGGCTGTGCAGCTGCAAAAGTGCTCTGCGCTCATCTGAGAACAGGGGTGTGTTGGTCTCCTGTTAACAGGGCCTGGAGGAGATCTAGCATCACTTGAGAGCATCCCACTGGATAGTGAAGCCAAGATGTTTGCAACTGGTCTAGGGCACAGCACTGACCTGCAGTATCTTGACACAGGCTCCTTGACTGCAGTCTGCTTCCTACCTCCCTCTGCCACTGGCACAAAACTCTCTCCAAACAGCACAACAGAGCACAGGAAGGCTGTTTGCCTTACACCCCTGCAAGACACATCACATTAGGAATGCTCTGGATTTCCTGGACGTGCCCAGGTTGCTCCCACAAGAGTCTGCTCAGCAGGTCTGGCACGTTTCCTGTACCTCGTAGCACCAAAGAGCCCCTCTGTGCAGGCTCTGTGGCCACCTCTACAGCCTCCCCAGGTATTTGGCAGGCTGTTCCTCTGACCACCCTGATGTAAATCCCAGTGAAACAGGCAGTGTCTCAGATTCCACACACAGTTTCTGGAAGGAAGCACGTCTGGGGAAACTCAGATGTGTGGTAGACCAACAGACCTGGACCATCAATGAGGCAACTTTAGTGCTGCCTAGGGAAATCCGCACTATGGAAAATGCCTCCCAGGTGACAAGAAAATGATATTGCATTATTTATTTTAGAAGCCTTACCTCCTCTCTGATACCCCACACCTACACATTTCAAACTGATTTACACAGAGCTAATTGATAAAACTTCACAGCCTCCCTCTGAGCTGGCAAAACTATCACAGAGCAAAGCACAGAGGAGTGCAGTGATTAGTCCAACAAAGTTACTCAGGGGCAAAACAAGCACTGAAAAAACCACTTCACTTTCCCTCCCACCAGTCGCCACTACCCTAACCTGCATTCATGAGACTAGAAAAGTGAAAGCCCCTGTCTATACTGGCCATAAAATGAGGACATAACTGCTTAATCTGTAACAGTTTTGAAGTGTTTTATCTGTTCAGCTCTTCCCTTTCCATGTTGCCTCCCAGGCTATGGACGCCTCCGCACTTGGGTGTTTCAGTTCCTCCTGCTGCTGAACCCGAGCCCTTCCCAGCTGTGCTCCCAGACTGGGTGCCAGGTCCTTCAGAACTCTCCTGTTCTATTTTCTTGTAAGCTCTCTGCACTCAGCCAGCTCACACTCTTGACTACATCCCAGACCAAAGTAAAGGTGCCTTGCAGAAGTACAGAAAAGTTGGCTGAAGCTAGGAGCAGGCTATAGGGCTGGAATTTAGTAAACACATGCTTTATGATGGAAGTTGGCACATGCCCCAAACAAAAACCTTGGACAAGCTTGCTTATTTCCTTGAAATCAAGGTAGCCTTGAAACCAGAATTTGAGGGGTTGTATCTGATTAGTGCTCTGCTTTGGGCTGAGCTGTGTGCAAATAACCAGTAATACCATAAAGGTCACCTTTCTGAGCAGTTCGCTGCTATAAAATGGATAACAACTGGAACTAAAAGCATCCCTCAAATAAGCCAGCCAGGAAAAACAAAACAAAACAAAAAAAGAACAAAAGTATCCAGAGATTTTTATTCTTAAAAACAAACTAGGTGATTTTGAAGTCTAAGAGCCCATGTTTACTGCAGGATTAGGGACTGTGCAACATCAGGTAAGTAATGAGTAATCTTCTCAGACGCAAAAGTTTGGCCTGGTCATAGAGCAGGATGCTGACACATGAAGACCAGAAGATTGTTCTTTTCTCTACTGCTTAGAAAGAATACTTGGTCAGAAAACATCCCACATCTCTGAAAAGTTAAAAATCAGTGCTTACATTACCATTTTCAGACTCTTGTTCCTAGTTTCAAAATCAGTATAAGAGTTTCTCACACCAACTTTAAAATTTTTATTACGTTCTCTTTTAAAACAGAAAGTTGAACAAGAATGAGCAGGTGGGCCACATTCTGCCCTCATAGAGTCAAATACAGGACATGAACAAGAATGACAGAGCTTTGGAGGGGAAGGAACAAGCTCATTGACCCAGCTTCACAAAATCCTTTAGGAGCTCCAGTCTTCCTGATAACTCCATTTGTATATAATCTCCCTCTATAGGCACCCAGTGAATCCCCTCTGGTGCAACAGCACTGCTTTCAAATCTGTCTCTTTTCCTGACAAACACATACATGCCCCAAGTTCAAACTTGCTTTTGAAGCAATAAAGAGATGCAGAAAAATTGTACATTTAAATGACACAGCGAGGTGGCCAAGTGTGAAGTGAGCCCATCTCTCCCATCTTTCATTTAAAAGGATGAGACAGGACAACAGAAAGCCTGCTGCAATCCCTGTGAAGAGGTCAACGTCAAAACTGGGCCACGTAATTTGCCATTTGAGAAAACAACAACACACAAATAGGAGGACTCTTTGGACCTCTCCTCATTAGGCAGAGAAACCATTTTGCAGAGGAAATCTCCCCTTGGGAAAGAGGAGAGGGCAGTGAGAAAGGCAAGTGAACCAACACAAGATTGCCGCCACGATGCGTGACCCTGTGGCAACCAAGTCCCTCCGCTCCATGAAGCGCTTGGAGAGCTTCGCTGCCCACAGGGTATCGTGGGAGATAGCCAAACACAATGAGGCAGACAAAAATGAAACCTAACAGCTCACACACGAAAGAAAAAAAAGGAAAAGAAAAAAAAAGGAGAGCGAGGGATTTTCCCCTGCGATGAGATGCTGAGGAGCACTTCAGTCCAGTCAGCCTTTCAGCCAATTTATTCAATCAGCTTAAGCTATCAAGGTGGCAATTCTGTCGCTTTTGTTTCAGGACTGAACTGCTGTGGGTCAATCCACCCCAAGCAAACCTGTTTATCTGCTTCATAGACGTTCTTACACACTTTAAGGTTATTCAGCTGTACAAATGCTGGAAATAGCGTGCAGGGCACTCAGGGTGAGACTCAAGCCACCCAGGACAAACAAGGCTACTGAGCATCAGCATGTTGGGCTCCAGCAGAGAGAGCCACTAACTCCCTCTGCGCCCCAGAAAGGAAAATACAAAAGAGGGGAGAGCTTGCCAATGTACAGATATGAGTGAATATACTAATACTGCCTAACAACATCCTCTTTTCTTTTCAGTGCTACCCTTCATAAGGGAAAGAATAAAGTCACACTCTTTGAAACAGCTCCCATGGAAGACAATGCTGTTCTCAGCTCTCATGAAAAATGAGGGATCTGGATGTGGTGCCCATGTCTTGGGAGTTCTCTCAAATATGCAACGATTCCCTTCTAGCAGTAGTGAAAAATACATACTCTGTAATCAACAGATAGCTAAATCATCCAGTTCAACAGCTTTTGCTCCAAAGTGATTTAAAAGACAATATTCAGTTGCAAAAATTCTTCCTGCATGCTACAGATGCAGACCATGAGGCTGCTGGAGCTGGTCTGTAGATCTCATACTGCCACAGGGTTTTTTTGTTGGAAATACAGCTTTTTCTTAAAACAGCAAGAGTGCTCAGAGAACACACATCAAAAGTATACAATATTCACAAGAGCCCACATGAACCCCTTTGCCAGTCTGACATGGAAATCGCAACAGGTATCAATGGCATCAACAATTGGAGTAAATTTGGTAAGTCAGCAAAAATCCTGTGATTAATGTGAAAAGACTCATTTAGGACACTGATGTGCCAAATCTGCACTAAGAGAACATAAAATAGTCAAATTAGAGGATAATCAGATTTCTTTCATGTAGGCAATACAGATTAAAAAACAGCTGTGGAAGTTTTATTCATTTGTCCATCCTTAAAGTAAGTCATTTTCTCTGTATTTATAGAAGGAGAAAATCTAAATATTACAATTGAGGTCAGCTGTAGTTCAGCACATCAAAAAAACCAAAATCTCAGGAAAACTATTTCAAACAGAAAACTTTTATTTGCCTAAACCTGCAGAGATAAAACTTAGATCTGTCTCAGTATGGCTGCTCAAATGGTAAGTATACCATGTTTTTCTCCTGCAACACTCAACCAGAGTCAGTTCAGGAGCCAAAAAAGAGACAAGTTTGTGTATCCATTACAGAGCTCTATCCATTTCCCCTGCTCCCTTTATTCCTGTATCTTTATCTCGTCCAGCAACATTGTTTTCTACCCCATCATACTCTCTGGCTATTCTTCCATAACCTCTTGTGCCTTCCCTAGACACCTATATTCCCCATGCACACAATTTTTCTTCCTAGCCTTTATGTTCTGCCACAAACTGCTAGTACGGCTTCCACAGACCAGAGTTTCCTAACTAAAGATGGTTATTGATGTACAGTACTAGTGTTTTAGTGCAGTAGCAGAATCAATAAAACCAGGAAATACTGCTTTGTCAGATTTTTCCAGCGCATGCTGGGAAATATTTTTTACTGCCTTTGGATGGTCACAGAGGTTTTCTTTAGAGATCACACTAGAGCATGAACTGTGTCTTCCTTAAGAAGAGCTGAAGCTCTCCTACCCTCTAGTGACTGGAACAGAACAGAGCACAGGGTTGAAGCCTTTTTCCTTCTGAACAGTATTTTCATGTCTCCGAAATCAGTAACATGCTTCAGTGCTTCATAATTTTATTTTCAAAGATATTAAGGGACAAGTCAGACTCTTGAGAGCTGAGGAATGACAGCCAAAGATCCAAAAACATGCATGCAAAAAAAATTATTCAAAATGCAATTAGATATTGCATATAACCAAAAGAAAAAAAGATCCACAAAAACTTCCAGTGACAGCAACCAGGACAGAATTTTGGCTATTCTGAAGAAAAAGGACCAGAGCTTAAAAACCTGACATGCTTTCCCAGGTCCCAAATGAACCAGCATCCAAAGACAGCTGTGCTAGAACCAGAGGGATCAAGCGACAGTGACCGAATGAGGGCACTGTAATTTCCAGAGTTTCAGTTAAAAACAAAAGTTCTGAGCCTCCCCAATTATTCCATCACTTTCTATCATATGGCTTTTAGGGATGCCTGGCAGCTCCCTGCTCCACGCACTATGATATCCCTGGAATCAGTAAAAAGTACAGTACTTTGCTGTACTTCTAATGACAAATATATTCTTGCTGGCACACTACCTGAAATGGTTGGCTCTTCTACACAGCACACCACGGTTGTAATGAATAAAACAAGAGGAGGTTAATTATTCAATTTATTTACGCACAAACCAATAGTTATACAGAGAAAATATCAAGATGCATGTTCTCATAAGAGCCAAATCCTGCTTTTCAGAAAGTGAGATTGTATAGCTCTCAAGCTGGGTACTGGGGCTTGCAGTTGCTATATCATTGTTATTTACTCAATAGCAAATTAAAGCTTTACAGAACAAATAAAAAGCCACAGTCTGTTTCCTGAACAAGTCCAAATCTAATGCAAAAATGATACAGGAATACAAAAGTAGTGAAAGCCTGCAGGGATACTACAGGAGACCAAGAGAAGTAGGTTATGTAGACATGTGGGAACACATCAATCTTGGAAATCCTGTTTACAATGGAGGTAATGAAAACTCTCTGCTCAATCTCCACTACAAGAAGAAAAAAGAATTTCAAAACCCACAGGAGCGACCAGAAGAAATTGTGCCTTTCAAAATTCCACCCATGGTGATAGGCAGCCCAAAAGATACACTGGGATCCAGGAGTCCCATGTTCAACTCCAGTACCAACCATCGGCCATCCTTTGGGTGTCCTCGAACAAATCCTCCACAGACCCGTTTTTTGGCTGAATTTACACCTGCTTCCTTAGTACAGACAGTTTTTCTCTCTTTCTACAGCTCTTTGCTAAATGGGGTCTTATTGTTGCTTGCCACAAAACACTCCCATAGCACCTACAATTAGAGAACTGCTGCAATTTCTCATCGAAATGCAAAGAAAATCAAAAAAGTAAAGCGTATCACAGCCCTCTCATTATGATAGTCTGCAACTATACTTCAGTTTCCTTTGTTTCAGTTTCTGTTGCAGAATGGCACACAAATTTTGAGAGGGGACTTTTATTTTTTTAAGTGGAAAAAAAAAATTAATTACCTTGGCTGAAGTTCGTTTCTTCCGACTTGACCATCTCTGTTAATAAGTCCCCATTATTGTACCAAAGAGAATCCAGTGAAAGGAAACAGAGAAGGAGTAAAATGGGGAAAGTGTTTAGTAAAATAATTCAAACAGCAGCTTGTCAAATGAGTTAGAAAAGCTTATTACAAAGTAGAGGACTGGATCTGTAACTATATCTCCCATCTACCTTCCCCCCCTCACTAAATATAACAGTCAACAAACTCAAAATACTTGCATTGCCCTGCAACACCACCCCCCCCACCCCCAAAATAAAAAAGGTAATCAAGAATAAAAAGTAGAGGGACACAGACATTAGTAAGAAACATGGTTTATACTTCTGGTGCCATCTGGTTCTACAGTAAACCAATTTAAAAAGGAAAAAACAGTCATCTTATTGTTAAGTGCTAATGTGGACAGAGCCATTTCACTGTACAGATTCCATTGGAAATGGCTGAGCAAACTGCATTTGAAACACGAGGGCTTAAAATATTGTGTTTAAAAAAAAATTAGTGTGCATCAGCTCTTCTATCCCCTGCACTCTGAATGTTAACTAAGCACCCAAGAGTACCAAAAGCTGCTGTTTAAACTAATATATTTTTTGTTTCTTGCGCTAGGTCCAGTTTAGCCCAGGTCTTCCTAAAAATCCCAGAAGAATTCCTGAGGCTCTTTCAGCTAAACTTGTTTGTGCTAAAGCAACTTTGTCTTTGTTTCACCCCTTCCTGCAACCCAGTGACATATGCCAACAATGCTCTCTTGTACAAGTTAGAGGAGAATTCACATTCCAGATCAAAGCCATCTCATAAAAATACAGATATATAAATACAACAGTATTTAAAATATTGTCATTAAGCTTTTAAATTATCACATAGTGAGGTTAAAATAATTAATAATAAGATAATCATAGAGTTAAGATTTTTCAATTCTCAAAATAGCAACTATTTGAAAAATAAATAAAACCCAGCAAATATCACACATTAGCTTTTTTGATTTTGCTTTCCAATCCCTTGAAACATTTACATTTTTATAAAGAATCCCATTCAGGCTGGAACTCCATACCTATAATTCAATAATGTGCTGTAAACAGAAACTTTCATACTACGCAGCAAGCTTGTAGGAATATTTTCCCTTAACACATGTATTACATATATTTAAAATCAGCTCTGGTTTTAAAGACAGTCCAAATAAATGCCTAATCTTGGCTTTTCCCCATCTCTTGCTGGCCAGGAACAGGATTAAGTTCACCAACATTTGTATGCTTCACACTGTATAAAATACTAGTAGGGAATCTCAAAAGACAAAACAAAACAAAAAAAAAAGTCTAACAAAACAAAACAAACAAACAACAACAACAAAAAAAATCACACCAACATGCAGGCGCTCAAATTTAAAAGCTATCAGCTTCAGTTATGGTGTTCCAATCTCTGCCCAGGTTCTTCTGGGTTCCTTAAGTGACTAAATGCACCATGTTTCGGCATCAGGAGACAAGTGCAATTGAACTCAGTGAAGAAAACAGCCAGTGGGAAAATCAAGTGGATAAGTTTTTCCATTGTTGTTCAAAAAAGAAAAAAAAAAGAGAAAAAAAAATACAATAACTTTTCCTCAACCTGCCCATTGCAGTGGTGGACACAGGCCCAGTACACAGAGAGCACTGCCACAGTGCATGTCACAGGTACAAGACAGAAGCATCCAGCTACAAATGTCTACACAACTTTAACCCAGCCAAATATGGAGCTTTTTCTAAAGTTATGATCTAGCTTGATTTCAATATGGAGTCTCAGAGGATGAAAATAAAGGTGGCATTTCCCAGTAAATCAGATTATGCCAGGTCTTCTTTTCTCCCTGCTACAAATTCCAGCTATAAATTTGATTTCCTAAGCTACTTACATTTCTCTTGAAGTCTCCTTGCTTGACTGCTAGACTCAAGTTTAATATAATCACTCCCATGTCATCTTCTAAACTGTTAGGATCTTCCAGTTTTAAAACCTGTTCAGTAGTTCTACAAGCAAAAAAAGAAAAAAAAAAGAATGTGCATTTATTGACTCCAGTTAACTCGAGTTGATTATTAAAGGTCACGCTGAGCTGTGCAAATTTCAGCTTCTTGTCTGAAATTCCCAATATTGAGTTTAAATGTTAAAATGGGAAATCTGGAGGGTTCCTTCTTAGTTCTGACAAAATACACCCCTGTTTTAATAACACAGCACAGTGCTCCTATAGCACTGCTTACAACTCATAACTCTCCATATGCAGATACACCGAATTAAGTTACTACTCCCTCCACTTCACAGGAAAGAAGAGTATCAGGGAAACTCATCCAAGTGAATTTTCTAATATTAGTGGCTGGGATTTCACTCCAGAGATATTTATTCTGCCAGCATTTAATCTCCCTCCATGACTCTGTTTCCATGCTGAAAACAGGAATGCTGATATTTACCTGGTGGCACTATGTCATGGATAAATTCATTAATGTTTCTAGAAATTCGAATACAACAGCCAGGGGAGCTACAACACACCCACACAGGGAGAATCCATTTTCTCAAAAAAAGTCGTCGTACAGCAAGGGAGTATAAAAGAGCGAACAAAAACTTGAATTCCTGGCTTCCAGCTCCACATTGAGACCAAGCAGCAGCAGCAGACAAAAGGCATAGGGCTTGCCTCGGCACTAAATCAGGGCCAGATGCAGCTGCTGCAGGGATGGATGGCTGCGGGGGAAGGCTGGAAACCAGGCGCTGGCAGAAGTCGGGAAAACCACTCCCCAACCCGATTCTGTGCAGAGAAAAGCACCCCATGCTCTGTGGGGCTAAGTACGGGTCTCAACCTTCTTCCCCCCTCTTTCTTCTTCTACCTCCATAAATTACTCTGGTGTAGCTCTCCCTAAACAATGCCACATATAGAAACTGTTAGCCCAAGAACTGGGCTCCATCCAGGTTGGATTTGAATCCGGTACATAATGCTGGATAAAAACGTGTGTGGAAGATTTATCTCATGTGATTTCTCTTAAAATGTGCTCCCCACTCTTCTATCAAAAAAAAAAAAAAAAAGAGTTTGCATGAATAGACAAAATTCCAAACAAGAACAAATGCATTCCATTATTTCTCTCTGTTAATCAATTAAGCTACATTAATAACCTTTAATTAAATAAATGTATTACCTATTGAGTTCAAGTTCAGTGAGCGCTACAAATGCCGAACCCATGAAGTCTGAAGAGGTTAAATCTCGATCGTACACCTGGTAGCAAAATAAGACAAATATTTCCAATTTCCACATCATAAGCCAGTTTTATCCCAGGTGATGAAAGAACAGATATTTTAAGCCCTTTCAGTTCAATTTGTATTTGAAAGATCAAAGCTTAGATATAATTCAGGGATCATTTTCCATCTCCCTGCTTTAATTTGTATTTTTAACTAAATATTTAACTAGCATTTTGAAAGTGTCTTCTTAATATTATGTAAACAGAGACGTGTGCTGCTATGGATTGTGCCTGTTCCTTTATGCTCCACACGACAGCGTAATGAAACACTGCACAAAAATCAGGTACTTCTGGTTACAGATGTTTTAGCAATTAGTGCTCACAACTGGTAGCTTGTGGTTCTGGTAACTATAATGTTACTCATAATGAGAAAAGGCTTTGCTACTTGTCACGGCTGCATCCCAGGTAATAACTCTGTGCAACCCAGCCAAATTACACTCTTAAAGCATGCTCCTGAAACAGCTCTTGGTTTCCCTGAGTTTGCACAAGCATGGGAAGAGGGAGCAGAATTTAGCTCCACAGCTTTAAACAGATCCAGTCCAGGAGTTATATTTCAAGTTGGATTTTTGCAGATGGAAAGCAAAACATTCGAGTAAAATCTGGAAAAGACATATGTGCATTTTAATTTGAAATTGCTGAAACCCTTAAACTGGATGGTGCTTTATATTATGCTGCTACAGCGAATAAAAATCAATGTTTCTGAAGTTGAAAATAATTGGTTTAAAAAAATATTGATCTATCTTTCAAAAATCTAAAACCAAAACTTACCTTAATCCAGAGTTTTTGATCGAGGGTCTGCACAGGCAGCACAACAGTCTCATCCCAAACTGGGTTGAGGTTCTTGTAGACAACCTTACTTTTGTACAGAGTTTTCCCATTCAGTTTAAACTTCACATAAGGGTCGCTTGTACCTGTGATGATAAAAAAATAGATTAGCACACTTCCATGTAACCCCACAACATTAAATTGTATTTTCATAAAATAGGAAGTAATAATAAACAGTAATTACTTATTTTATCTATACATGCATACACTTCATTACCTATATAAAAATTGGTCATTCACACAGGAAATCTATGGACAGAAATAAAGTGGTCTGAAAGCAGGTAACAAAAAATCTTCAAGTTTCCTTGATCTCTGCTGTTTTATTCTTAAAGAACCCTAATTATTCTTTAGTAACTTGGTTAACATTTTACTTTGGGAAAAGAGGAAACAGAAGCACTGATGAAAGATTATTTACAGGCCAACTAATGACACAGTGAAAGAGAGAAAATGTGATCCTGTGATTGAATATATAAAAAGACCAAAACTCAAAAGCATCGTAACTGGGACAGAAGCTCCAAGGAAACCAGTAACAATAGCTAAAATACCCATCAGAATTTCATCACTGGTGTCACTTGCCAATTTACTTAAAAGCAAATTTAAAGTTTCAATGAAAAAACACCAACATTATTCAACTGCTCACGGAAAAATAACACACACAGAACAGACTCTGTAAAAACAAGCGATGTTCAGGTAACATTTTTTAATTCAAGTGGCACAATTTGCCATGGCAATAAAGTCCCATATTTTTATGGAGCAGATGTCCATGCACAAAGCGTAAGGCTCATGCCACTCAACAGCAATAGAAGGACTTGCATCTGTCAAAGGAAAACAGAAGAGGGAATCAACTTTTTATAATTGTTATTAAACTGGCAGCATCTGCACTAACACCAACCATGGTGCAGGAGAGGAGAGAAAAGGGGGAACAAGGTACAGGGAGGATTTAACTAGGTGGTGGATTTAGTTATTCATCCAGACTTAGCAAAAAAATATCACAATTTGCAAATAAGGGGAAAAGATAAAACTGAGACGTAGCAGCACATACAGTTAAACGAACTGAGGTGCCACTCATCTGTCACATCCAATATTTTCTGTATTATACTTCACATTTGAAATATTATATTAAACTTCCCTCTTAACAGTTCAATTTCTTTACAAGAATAAGGTGATGGTCCTGGTTGCCTCCCCAGCCTGCAGCAAGGGCTGATAGCAGGAAAGACCAATTCCTACACTAGACTTCTCAGTCAGAAATCATCTGAACCTGGTTCCCACTAAGATATTGACTGGCAAACACAGGGCAGTCCAGTATAACCCAGCCTAAGAGCAATACTCAGTCTTGTCATTTGGCAAAACAGTGAGAATTCAAAAAGTCCGTATTTAAACATCCCAAGCTCTGATCAGTGTTATGTGAAAACAGACTTAAATTCAAGAAAAATAGTCATATGAGAGCATCTATTTGGAATTAAATGGTACTGTAAAGAACTGTGCTCCTGAGACATATAAATTTATTTTGAAGAATTGTCAACAGTTTTAATTCTGCTTTAATTTCAAAAGGAAAGAGTTGTAGAACCTGGCCATTCTGAATATAATTCACAGAAGGAAAATATCAACCAGTTTTCAAATACTACCTGCAACTGATCCTTTTCCTAAGTAATAATTATTGAAATAAACCCCTTTTAGTGAAAAAGTGCTGCAAACTTCAAGGGAATTTTTTTTTCTCCTCCTTAAAGAGAGAATAATAATAAGGGCCTGGTCCAAAGCCAGGGAAGTCAGAGGGCAGCTTCTTATTGTTTTCAAAGGGTTAGGACTAGACCTTTCCCTAAAATCTTCTCAGAACTATGATTATACTCTTAACATAAAGCATACAGCATAAACCCAGCACAGTTTCCACAAGGAATGGGAAAATACAGATATATTGTAGTCCCAAAATATGGGTAGTAGCCCTCAGGGAATGCAGAGTTAAGAAATAACAGTGTTGAGCTCAGTTTCTTCCATCCTTCTTCAAAAATATTTTAAAGTATTTTTTAAAAAAAAGATCAAAAAACCTCCCAACTTTTATTTACAGGGTGAGCAGAAGAAATCTGCATTATTAAAAGTATGATTTATAATAATGTTCCCAATCCATTCTGTGCATAAAATAGCAACTGGCCAAGACAGGGAAAGCAACTGATGAAATGAAAACATCAAGAGGGCAATGGAGGCAGGTGGTCTATGGCCATAACTCATCTGCTTTTGGCAGAGAAAACCCATGAAAAAGGGCAAAACCTGAAAAGAGAGAGAAAAATAGGAGGTTCAGAGAACACAAACAGCCAGCAAGTTCAATACCCGCAAGTAGAAAACTCCAACCCTTTCTCCAAGGCTGGGAAGCAAGAAGGCTATAGCTAAGTAAGCATCCCAATTGCATTATTGCTCTGAAAGCTTTCCAGGTTGTTATAGAGTAAAGGAAAATAAAAGGGGGGGAAGGGCTGCCCAGCACTGCTCATGTGCCCCACTTTAGCAATCATTCTCATATTTTTTTTAAAATAAATTCTACCTTTATATTTGCATATATTTATATATAGAAGCATATATATGCACATAAAAGGAAGGTATATTTGTATAAAAATTATTTATATATAGATATAGATTGTATATTAAAAAAAAGAGTGAGAAGGAGGAAAAAAGCTATAATAAAAAGAAGCCTTTAATTAAATAAGATTGCCACTGTGGGATCAGGCCTTCATGCTTGTCAGCTTACTCTCAAAATAAACATCTCAAAGCGGGGCCTCAGTGGTGTCACTTACTCCGGCAAGGCAGCCTGGGTAATCCCTCGCTATCTTGACAGCCACATAATGTTCAAACTGTTTCACGGGTGAGCGGCAGCACTTGGGCGCAAGAAAATATTAATGCCAGGAATTAATAGAGAAAGGGATGATGGTTTACAAAAGCCAAACAAGGAAAAGGTGTCAAGTTAGTACCGGTGTTAATTGTGAGGGAAAATAATTGTGGAGGGGAGGGGGCTCAGCAGCACTCGCCTGTCTGGCTGTCAGAGGGGTAACATCTCAACTAGGCAGGCAGGGAGAGGGGTCGGCACGGGAGCGCAGCTCCCGGATCATACAAATGACGGGATGACACCTCCGTGCCAGTGAACAGCTGGACTGGCACCTCCACAGCAGGAGCTGGAGCGTACAGGGCTCGGTGGGGTGAACCTAGATGGCCAGGAGAGAGATGCTGGCAGTGGGTATGGCACCATGACCCCTTTGGGGGCTCTCAAAGCTTCCCCCAAGTTGCTCCCAAGATGTTGACAAAGCTCCCTGCGTCATTGTGTGTGTTTCTGGTTTTCTTTAAAACACCCCAGTTTGTATCCAGGTGAGCAAACCTCAGGGACGCAGGGAATGAGAAATAAGCCAGGTGGAGAAGCCTGTCCTGATGGGATGAACAGCACAGACTGCAAATTTTTGACCGCATTTAAATTCAAGGTTTGAAGCCTTCTGGATTCAAGCTCAGAAAGATGTCTGGATCTATTAAAAGCTATTTATTAGAGAAAATCTACAATCTAAGCAGAAAAGCATAACTTCTTTTGAAAAGCGCCCAGTGATTTTAGAGATGAATCAGTCCAAAAAAGGATTTTTGTTTACAGTCTTTTAAAAATGTGACAGAAATGGGTAATTTTCTGAAGAAGCCAGATCAATTAAAAAAAATAAAAAAGGCTTTTTAGCAGCCATTTCCTAGTGAAGGCAATTGAATCAAAAACTTTTAAGCATGTGCATCCAGGCCCTTGCAAATGCAAGGTCTGAACCTGCTCATCTCTTATCTCAGACACATTATCTGTAGCAATGTCAAAAGGGAAATGGATCATTCTTGAAATCAGTTGAGAATTTTTCCCCCAGAAATACTTCTCTGGTTGGAAATGCAAGGCGTGATGCTTTGAATATCGTGCAATGACAAGAAGGTTCATGCGCAGTAAAACATATGGACAAAATATACACAGAACCCCAAAATTATCTACTTCTCAGTCTCAAACAAACCCAGTAAGATTTAAAACAAACAACAACAAAAAAAAGATGGCCTTTGAAAAAAAAAAAACAAACAAAAAACCAACATTCAATCAGCTTGGACTGTTTCCTCACTGGAAAAAGAACACTGACCTCGACTGGAATTCACCTCCCTTGGAATTCCATTGCTTAGTATCTATTTCACTTCTATTTTCTTCCACTAACACTAAAAAGCAAGGAGTGCAGGCAGACCACACAGCACCTAAAACACAAGAAACCTTCAGGGAATAAAAACTTGCTGAGACAGAGCAGCAGAAGAGGGTTCAGTAGCCCAAGAAACTGTTAATGGTGATTTTAAATGGATACTGCTGCCCTCTAGCAGCTACCGAGAGATGGATCACAGCAACTGTTTCTTATTGCTACACATTTGCTTTGTCATCAGGAAATAGTAACCCAACAAACCCAGAAAACCCCATATAATTTCAAGCCACACACTGTTTTATAGGAGCAAACTTACTGGAAATATAGCATATGAAACAAGTCTCTTTCCATAAATAAATAAATAAAAATGACGACCAAGTTGCCTTAAAATCCTGAAAAATCAAAGAACAGTGCGAAATATAACCTAGACCATCTTAAGTTTTGGTTAAAAAACTAAATTTTACTCTGAAGAAGGAAATTAAAGATTTATTTTATATGCATGTAAAGAATAAACAGCTGAAAATCTTCCTAGAAATAGAATTACTGGAGTTATTTACGACAAGGAGTAAAAGATATTTTAAAATGGAACACACATTTTTCATTTTAAGTGGAAAACCACTATATTTCTTGTAGTGAAATAGCCCAGATCAAGGCTTAGAGGGAAAATAGAAAAAAAAGTATTCTGCTGGCAGGAAATTCAGGTAATTTTGGAAAGTTTTCTGCCCAGCTAGTTTTACATGGCCAGATGGAAATGAAACATTGCTTGGAAACAAGCAGCACCAATAGGTTCCAAGGGAAAATCAAGTAACAAGCAAAAATAAACCAAACACACAACAAAAAATATAAAAACCAAAACCAAACAAAACACACAAACCAAAAAAAAAACCCCGCCACAACAAAACCCAAGAAATAAAAAAGACCAGAGAACTGTGAAGAAAGTGTGCAAACCCAGCTGATGGGGGAATAAAGTAGGGTGAAAAAAAAATGCCTGAGCTGAATATTAACAGAATGAAAAATGCAGATATAGCAGTTTCTATTCAAGAAACTTCAGAAACATCATTCGAAAAAAAAATGTAAAGGAACTGAGAAAAACCTACTGAAGACCCTACCAAAATTCCATGTGACATATGTTAGAGACACTTGACAAAGAACTGAATTGTCTATGTTTTAAAAGTCAGTCCAACTAAACATTGTATTTCCAGTCAGGACTCAGGGATGAACACACAGGAGAGCACAAGGACAGGGCAGAAAATAAAGTCTCATCACTGAGAAACTTCTGTGGCATGTTATCACAGAATGGTTTGGGCTGGAAAGGACCTTAAATATCTCATTCCAACTCTTCTGCCATGGGCAGGGACACCTTCCACTATCCCAGGTTGCTCCAAGCCCAATCCAACCTGGCCTTGAACACTTCAGGGATGGGGCACACACAGCTTCTCTGGGCAACCTCTGCCAGGGCCTCACCACCCTCATAGTACAGAATTTCATCTTAATATCTTATCTAACTCTAATCAATAAGGTTAAAGCAATTTATCCTCGTCCTGTCACAATGTGCCCCTGTGAAACGTCCCTCTTCAGCTCCCTTGTAACCCTTTTAAACACTGGAAGAGGCTCTAAGATCTCCCTGGAGACTTCTCTCCTCCAGGCTAAACAACCCAAACTCAGACTGTCTTGTTTTCAGTCTCAGACCTAATAAAATCTCCTTACAGGGTCCCAGAAAGATGCAGTGTGAGCTGTTAATGTAGACAGGTGCCCCCCAAGAGCCAGCTCTGACAACTGATAGAGCTGTTATAGTTTAAGAAACCTGCTATTTAATCACACTTCCTACAAAAGAAGAGTCATAGGGTATTCTCTGAGTCCTACTCATTCTCTTTCTATGCTGCCATTCTACATTTCCTAATTTAACAATAATTTACCAAGGGTGGGTACGTACATAAATTGCATTTTTTGAACTCTGGTTATTTCCCCAGTGTTCCTCTCTCTATACATTCCTTTCCCACAGCCAGTCCAGGAGGGATGCTCACAGGGATCACTGTGCATAAGGACCAAATTCAACCACACACATTGCAATTCCAGAAACTGGCCTTGGCACAGACAAACACTTGTAGCACAATCCCTTGTACGCAGATCTACACAGCAACCGGAAAACATCAAAATAAGTCCTCAGCACCATTCAAATTCTCAGCAGTTGTAAATTAGCCATGATTACGCCTTTCAAAAAGAAGTGTGAAAAGTTGCCTAATACAGCTCAATAATTAATAAATCTGAAAGACTAATGATCTAATTGCAGATACCCTGAAAACAGAGAAAGTCTAAATTAATCAGCGTATTTGCAGAGAGCAATTCAGCCTAATTGCTCTGAGCGTTTGCTTTCCAAACAATTACTTGGTCTAAGCTGACAAACACCCAGCACAGCACACACACATATCCCTTCCTCTGGCACTCTGGTATCAGCATGGACCCAGACAGCAAATCACAGAATATCCTGACTTGGAAGGGACCTACAAGGATCATCAAACTTCAGCTTCTGGACCCACTGGGACCCTCTGGCAGTCGGGGCTGTTAGATGTGAGGGACAAGGATGATGTGCTCTGAACAAGGAAAGCAGGATGCACCCATCAAGACAATAGCATCTTCTGTATGTTCTGTACTACTGCACCCCACCTTGCTCCCTTCATATTTTCAGCTACCTTGGGAAAGAATGAAAGGCAAACCAAAGTGCAGCAACAGGAAATAAATGAAATCTGAAAGAAAGAAATAGAAATGGGGCAAAAAGGTCCTGTAAAAAAATCTACAAAACAAGAAATCATGTGGAAAAGAGACACACAAAGTTCAGGCTGGAACAATGTGGTTAAAGGAGGAGAGTTGGGGGGAACAGACACCAACCACAGCCACTCACCAGTTGACATCACATCCAAGAACTGTATTTCTTGCAACCACACTGTTTAACAAATGAAAAATAGACTTTGAAAGTACAGGATTTGGAAACAGGAGGGGCTTCTTACCATTACAGACACTCAAAACCCAGTTTCTGCTTATTCTTCAGCAGCAGAGCTTGATTTGTCACCTGAAGGAAGGAAGGCAAATGCTTCCTTCAAGCTGTGGCATCACGTTCCTGCTCACTGTCAGTGTCACTGCTGCGAAAGGTGACTGGTACAGGCAGCAATCTGCACAGTTAGAGCACCTCAGAGCAAAAGGGAGCAGGATCTTTCAGATTTCATTAGCCTGACTCAAGTAATCATGACCCATCACCCTGCCCTGTGAAAGTGTACCAGCAGGCAGAAACAGGCTCCAGCCTCTCTCAGTTCAAAGCATGAACTTGTGAGCTTCACAAAAAAAGGGTCAACAAGGCCATAAAACCACTAACAGTGCAACAAGATGGCAACAATGATAGTGATTTTTTTAAGCTAAATAAGATCATTATCTCTCTGTTCTGCAAAACTACTGCTGTGCTCCATAGGTTTTTAATCAATAAAATACATTTTGGCTTTCTTACTACTTACACTATTAAAACTACATGACAAGCTCCTCACCATCACTGAGTTGCACCATGTCACCTAGTAACAATGATACTATAAAAAGTACATAAAAATGAAGCTTTTGGTGCTGCGTATATACACACAAAGATCCATGACCTTCAGTGTTTGGTTCATCTGTTACAAGAATTGTAAATACAGGACCCTTACACTGTCTAACATTAGGCACCAAAGGTACACACAGGTAACATGCAAGCACACCTTACCTTCTGCTTAGGCAGTTTCTAATGTATAACTGGGTTAGAGTGGAAGCAAGTAAATCAGACTCCAAGTAAGCTTAAGATCAACAGGTAACACTTCTCTCATCCTGCATCCCTAGAGGGGACATGCAATTTTGAGCCAAAGAGGGATTTTTCAGAGCTTCCCCACTTTCCAGCAGAACCAAGATCCTGCTCTAACAGCACCTGGCTTCCTTGGCTCGGGTACATATTGAGTGTTGCTGTATGGAGGCTTTTTCTGTCATTTACACTTTAAAAAAAAATAGATAAAAGAGGAAAAGAAAACCCTGAAATTCTTTTTTTTTTCTGCATTGCTTATGTACTTCAGAAGAAGCACCAGGGAGCACATGCAGCTAAGCCAGGCTCCTGGGCTGATGGACAATCTCTATAACGAACAGGTACAAGGAGGGAAGTTGCAGAAAGTCGGGGATTACAGAAGCTCGACAGACAGACAAAAACACAATGCAAGAGGCAAAAGGTGAAGAGCAGATGTTAACAGGATTAATACTGGGGGGAAGTAATAAAAATCTTGCAAAGTGAAGGAGGAATTTAAATTACACCAAAGGAAACATATCCTGGAAAGAGCAGTACGTAGGAAGTCAAAAAATCTGAGAAAATACCTGGAAATGTGCCAAAAGTGAAATCACATGTTGGTCTTAAACTCTGCAGTTATCAGCAGAACTCCTGTTTACTTTTACTCCAACAAGCATAATTAATTCCTAATTAATAACTGTTAGGTATATAATGAGTAAATTCAGGGAGAAACCTGTGCATTTGCTGAGGAGAGACAGGATTTTTCAACAAAAGCTATTTCCAATGGCAGAAATATTTCTCTTGGGTCATACACCTTAGATTTATTTTCAGATACACACTCAGATAAATACCTCTTTGTTGGGATAAAACAGAGGCAGAAACAGACTGCGGTATGAGACTTTACTCATCTGCCAGGAGAGGGCATCACTCACCTATGCTGTGGGACTGCTTCCCTTCAGAGCTATTTAAACTGTTTTAAGATAAAATTAAGGGGGAAGTGCAAACATGGGAGGAAGGCAGGACAAGACATTTACGTACCATTTTCTTTACCTTTCAGCACAGAACTTCCCCCCCTCCCAAAAAAAGGTAAACTGATGGGCTTGATGAGTGCTTTGAGATTTTTTTCTCCCCGAAGAAATTGCTGATAAAGTAGTAACTGAATATTAAAACTCAGGAGAATTACAAAACTTTTGTTAAACCTAATTTAGGCTAGAGATGTTGGCATAAACTCTTCACTCATCTGTGGTGTACATGTGAATATTTTGTTATTTAATACATAGAACACTCTAAGTGGTATTTGAAGTTCATTTCCATCAATAACCATAAAGTATGACTTTATTTGAATTCTGTTTGAATAAAAACAGGACATTGCTACTCCTGCCTAGAAACTCGACTCTCTGCCACCACTCCCACCTAACCAGAGCATTTTTGAAGTTGCTCACACAAGGCTGACCAGAGGAGGGTTTAAAACACAGGGCCAGCAACTCGGCTTTCAGAGAATATCCTGAGCTGGAAGAAATCCACAAGGATCATCATCGCTTTACAGACTGGAGAGCCCTGGCACCTCTTTACATAAGGAGAACCATGGGGAGGAGGGTCTGAGCTCTCTCCCAGCTGTATCAGGCAGCCTTGCTGGGCTAGCACTAGGGGTTTGCTGTTCCCAAAATGTGAAAGAGGATGATTTGGCCTTCAGCCTAAGCCACAATCTGATTCACAAGACGTGATGGCCATGGGCAACAAGATCCTATATTCAGATTATTCAAAGTACACTGATAACGCAGCACAGCAGCTGTACCCAGCATCAGGGTGGGGACAGAGGAGGGAAGTCACACTCTCCCAGCCCACAAGTTCTGAGGTTTTCTCACACTGGAGAAATGAGCAAAGCTGAAAACTTTGCTTTTAAAAGCATATTGAAAAAGCACAGTGGTTCTAAATCAAGCCTGAGTGTCACACAAAGATGTCACATAACCAGTACAACAGCACAGACCTATAAAGACACACACATCAGGGCATCAGCAGTGTTAAGGAGCCACCACTGCAGTATAGGGGTTTTGAAGAATAATCATTAAGTCACTACTTTCTCCCCTCCCACTGCCTGTGTAATAAAAAGCAAGAATTTTATTGAATTGTATCACCCGACATACTCAGTTTACTAAACGAGTGGTCATTTGCCACAAAACAACAGAGACTCATCAAATTCTTTTTTTCCCCTTATGTTGTTTCACTGTGTTGTTCAACGCTACACTAAGACAAGCTTTACTTTCTTACACAACAAAACACAGCCTAGAGGAAAATATACTCTGTTTTCTCTAGAAATACTACTCTGCTGGAATTGCTCATTTCTAGCATCTTTTTCATATGAGCAGTTGGATGTGTCCTGGCTTGTGTAGCTTGCTAGTAAATCTGATGAACTGTTACACTATTAGGAAATACAGGATTCTGTCTAAACAGTAAAGATCTTAAGTACTCGTTCACTCATTCCAAAGAATGGGAGGAGAAACAAGCATACACTTGGCCAAAAGTTACTGTTTCATGAAGACATGAAAAACCAGCATGGGAAGAAGTTAACTGAGATACCAGACAATTAAAATCCCAACAAGCACCCCATGTGAGAACGTTTCTTAATCAGACAGGTCCCTCCAGGTGCAAATTTTCAAAGGCCTTTAGACTGTGCAAGATTATTTTCTTTAAGCCTGTATGAATAAACCCTATGGCTTCTTCTCATAAGAAACCACTTAAACATTTCGCAACATAAAAGAATCAGAACTGTTTCCATATGCAGGAAAAAAAAAACAACAACCACAAAATAAAGACTGGACACATGTAAGAACTCTCTGACAGGTTCAGAGAGACTCTGCAGAACCTCTGCCAGGAGAGTTCTTCCCTCCACAGCAAGCGGAGAAACTACCAACCGGCTGCTTGTAAGCACTTTCGCTCCCTGTTGCAACAGCCTGAAGAAGAGCCAGGCTAACAGCAGGCCCTTTCACTTAGTTTTTCCAGGAATTCCCCAAATCTTTTGTAATTTACTTGATACATCATTTGGCACTGGGTTTTAGGTTTGGGGTTTTAGCATGTTGTCATCATGCAGTCACACCCCAGCCTAGAGAGAGGATTCTTGGCTTACAGCCCTGCTCCTATGGTTTCCTTTTTATTCACATCTTTGCAAGATAACCCCAAAAGCATTCCTAGAGCAGCTCCATCAGTTTTTACATCTCCAAATATTCTTTAGCTTCTTTTTTAAGCTCAAATAGACTGTCTTGCAGTTCTTGAATAGGTACAAGCACTTAGGGCCAAGAAGGTGCTTTTTAGCTGCACAACCACACAGGAGGAGCAGCAAGGAGAGAGCAACTCCCTCCCCTGTGTATCTAAGGTGGATAAACCAAATCACTGAGTGCTCTGACCTGAACAAGAAGAGATACAAGACAATGATTTATTGCAATGGAGATAAGAAAAGAAGCACATGCACTGCCAGTCTAAAAAATCAGTGAAAAGGAGAGCTGTGTGAATTTCAAAGAAAAACAGCTGAAAGGTGGGGCTCACCACAGCGATCTCTGATAACCAGGTTCCGGCCTTCCTTCAGGTGGATGGTCAGCAGGTAGGCAAAGGGGCTGGGCAGGTCACTCAAGCAGTCATTTGCCTCCTCCAGAGCCTAAGGAGAACAAAGAAATCAGTCACCACCACACAGCTCCTGAAGCAGACCATGAATGAGGCAGGTGTGCTCTCAGTACTGCAGAGACAAAGTTCTCATCTTTCCTTAGGGCAATCTGTTACAGAAAGGGAAAAAAAAAAGAAAAATGTTTCTTTCCCAGGCTTTATTTCACTATGCAAGTAGCTAAGTATTAGCATCTGGTATGCTCAACAAAACAGGGTAACATGAGGAGCGTTATACCTGAAAACAAGTGGTGATATGAACAACCACAGAGGCTTGGCCGTTTTTTCCAAATCCTATCACTTTTCCTAGCTGTTTCACAGAATATTTCAAGTTGGAAGAAACCCACAAGGATCAGCATTTCTTTATACAGACTAAGAGAGAAACCCAGCGGCAGGCAATGCTAGTTGTGAGGTTTTGCAGAAGCAAACTCAAGAGGATTCTTGGTCATCAGAGATGCTGCCAGGGTTGCACACCTCAGCAGCAGCATCCTTCAGTGAAAACAGCCTCTGGACAGCACTTGAGAGGTTATCAGAGGGCAAAGGTAGAGAAGTTCATCTAGAATAGGCTAACATGCTTTACACAAGAATAACATTTCAAAACTGCCGAAGTCTTTTCACACTGGTCTAAAACTGTTTTTGTTGTCTGTCAAACCCTACAGCTGTGCTACTTGCTGTCTTTACTTTAATCCAGTTTGTTCCCAGGCTGTTAGTTGAGTATTTATGCTGGTGCTTTCATCAGTTACCAGTACAATATAGATATTATATAATACTTTAAAAAAATTCAGAATATTTGGGTCCATTTATAACTGCTTTGAACTACTAAAAAAACGAAACAACAACAAAACCCAAAACCACCACTAAACAAACAACTCCACAAACCAACAAAAAACCCCAGACTGGATAAAGCCTTCTTCACCTGCTGGGTTTTAAATATGTAAGCAGCAGAGAATCTGAAGCTAAAATAAATTGCGCTTCCAATCAAGTTTCAAAATGCTTTAAAATGATATGACTTACTATTTGATCATCAAAATTTTGAGATGATAGGGAAGAGTCAAAATCCATTTCTCCACATGGGTACTATAAAACAGAAGATACAATGAGTTAGACAACAGTAATACAGGCAAATACTTCCAGCATCAATCAAGAAATTACTCATACATGTGTGTAATGAGTGAAATTCTTTTACTTCTGCTTATAGAACCTCCTCTCAACAATTTAAATATATATTTCTTTTTCCTGTTTTGCAGTAACTGCACTTAGTGTCTTGAGTTTAATCCAAGAAAATAAGTGCCTGCTTCCAGCTATTGGAATAAATTCTTCTCCTCCCCAGTAGTGAGTGCTGAAGGTTCTTACCACAAACTCTCCTGACAGCTGAAAGTTATTGCATCTGGTGACTGGCCACTCTCAGTTGACTACAATTTATCCTGCAAGTTCCAGGAAAAGGGGTTTTTTGCTTCATTTGGTGGTTTTGTCTGGTTCTTTTTTGTTTTGGGTTTTTTGAAAAAGAAAAATACTCAGGGAAAGATTAAAAAGAAGTGGTCAAAGCGAGAGATGTCCTGGGTTTGGCTGGAATAGAGTTAATTTTCTTCCTACTAGTTGGTACGGTGTTGTAATTTGGATTTAGGATGAGAATAAAGTTGATAACACACTGATGTTTCAGTTATTTCTGGTCAGGGACCACTGCTCAGGAACAGGCCGGCATCAGTGGGCAGGTGATAAGAAATTGCATTACGTATCACTTGTTTTGAATATTTTAATTGTATCATGTTTTATAATTTTTCTCTGTTCTATTCTCTCCTGTCTTTATCTCAACCCACCAATTTTACCTTTGTTTTCTCCGATTCTCTCCCCAGCACACTCTGGGATGGAGGATGATGTCTCACACTCAGTGGGGAATAAGTGAGAAGTTGCGTCCTATTCAGCTGCCTGTTGTGTTAAACCACAACAAAAGAGAATACACTGGACATGTACTTCCCTCTGCTTTCTGCAGTAAGTAGAAGATTCAAAGGATTTTTATCCAATGCCCAGCATAGGAGAGGAAGTCAAATGTTTCTTCCTAAATGCGGAGTCATGAAAAAACCTTGAGCCTACAGTGGCACGGCATCTAGACTAGACACACAGAAGTGATTCATAAGTCAAGACACATCTGATGCTACTTTGACCACTAAAACAGCCTATGATCTTCATTTAAGCTGAAGAGGACCTACGTGCCTGGGCAACTCTTTTGGTCTAACATAGGGCACTCACAGCCCATTCAAATACAAAGATTTATGTTAGGAATAACTCAAGCCTACAGAAATGCACACAAGGTGGAATTCGATCCTCATGTGAAAATGTTATTATGTGCAGTGTGGTAACATCCAAACCTCCCAGATGAGAGAGGCATTGTGGGGACCTCTATAGAAATATTAAAAAAAGAACCAGTTCATGCACCAAAGTACATAAATCTTAGATATATTGACATGCTGAAATAAATATAAATACCCTTTGTGTAATTCTTCACCTCCTCCTCCACCCAGATACATATATTATATATCAGGAAGTACAGCAATCCAGCATTGCAAGTAAAATTTCCCTTGCATGACAGACAAAATTTAACATTATGGTTCCCACAGTAATAATAACTTGGCCACCTTGCAAAAACACATTAAAAGTGGAAAAATTATCATCATAAAGAGCAGCAGAAGAATTTTCTCACACAACAGAGCTGAATTACAGCTGCTAGGGGAACCCTAACTTTGAATTTTCTGACTAGTATGCATAAAATCTCACTTGTGTGCATTAAACCTGGTGTTTCCTGGAGTCTCTGGCTTCACAGGAATCTCCTTAAGGCACCATCATTGACACTGATAATGGTTTCTCTTTACAGTTTGTTTTACATGGCAGAAACACAGAACCAAAGAACTGCAGTGAAATTATAATAGTTTGAAAAGTACTGTCTTGGATAGCTTGATATAATTTATAATAAAAAAATTACCCCCAAAGTTATAATTTTGTCTTTATTCTGCTTTTTGTTTACTTGCATTACATCCACAGATATTGAAAACAATTATAACCTTAACAAAAAAAGCTTGCTTTTTTTTCATTTTAGCTCCTCATAACATAAATTACTATCATTCTAGGTAGCTTATTGAAACAAGAAGACTGAACATAGACAGAAGTCTTTGTGAAAATTTGGTCCTGAAATATTGATTTTTATCAAACTACAGTGACATCGCTCAACTTTAAACAAAAGGGGACGCATCCAAGGGGGCCACAGTCCCAAATGTACCTGAGTGAAAACCAAGCAAGAGCATATGTATGAACGTATATACACACAAATAGATCAAAAGTTCTTCTTGACAGTATTTAAAACCTGTCTCCTCTTGTTTTCTGCAGAATAATGATTCAAATTGCAAGGGCACTGAGTGCATCAGCAATGGGACAAGGCTGTGGGTTGTCTGTGACTCACTGCAAAGTGTTGGCAAGAAGACGAAGTGGCGTCAGAGCACCTCAGCAATGACACGTGGCCATGGACAAAACCCAGAGGTAAAAAAGTGCCATTACTGGATCCCTTTACAACCTGAATCAAGCAGGGAGGGATTCAGTGCGACTTCACTTGCCTCTTCGCCCCTCAGACTTGCCTAGCTGAGGTGCAATGGAGAACAGAAAGTAAATCTCTTGACAATGGAAAAATGGTTCCTGTGGCAAGAGCCTTTGCTGAAGATGGCATGTGCTGAGCACCAGCAGCTCTGTACTGACAGTTGAGATGAACATGAAAACCACAAGCCCACACTGATGTCACGCATGAGGCTCGGAAAGTATCTCACGATATTGGGTGGCCAAAGACAACCAGGAAATGAGTAAGTGGCATGTGACAAGCAATTCAGAGGGCAAAAAAGCTCAACCTACATTTTTGCTTTTTTTAGTTTTTGTTCCAGGGATCTGCCTTCCTTCTGATTTACCTCCCTGAGCAGTGAGTGATGCTCACAAAAGAACAATGCTTGTTCTTTGAACTCTTGTCATGCTCCTCACAGCAACATGACCCAGTATTCAGAGACCAAAAACCTCTGTAACTAACTGTTCCCATCCAAGAAACACAGCACAAAACCTGTAGCTGTTCAATTAAGTACAAGAAAAACTGAATATTAAGGTTTTCACAGAATCACAAAATTGTTTGGGTTGGAAGGCACCTTAAAGGCCATCTAGTTCCAAACTCCCTGTCATGGGCAGGGAAACTTTCACCTATTGAATCAGATTCAATATAATTAAATTTGCTCAGTATTTCTTATCCATTTCTACTTTCCTTTGCTTCACTCTTTCCTACGTATTTTTGAGGAAAATGATTTACTGTCTTTAAAAGTTGTATTGGAGACAGATTACAGGAAGGAAAAACATTCACAGAGCAAAATGATTTGACATGAAAGTAAATACTAAATGATTTACACACACTAGCACATATAGAAATACACATTTAGGAAGAGATCTAAATGCTGCAGAAAATAAGCGAGACTCAGGATGTGTATCTGGAAGAAACTTTGCTTGGACTTAAGCTATTTCATCACTACACAGGTACTTCGTTCTCCTTGCACACTTAGTTTGTCCAAAATCAAAACAGGATTTAGTATTAACTTTGGTGTGCTGTGGTAGATTTTAGATTAGGGTTTCTGGTCTTCAACAGCAGGAAAAAAATGCTGCTGTCATTAAAAAGACATGGAAGAACTCCCAAAATAATGAGAGTCCATCTATTTGCCATATACTTATTGTTTTGAGTAACGTTTGAGCACAGAAGCAAGACAATATACTATTTCAGCCATTTCTTAATGTAGCCCTCTGAATAATGGTACACTGCACTAAGATGAAGCCAATGTGTGAACAATTTAGCAACACTAAATTGCAAGTGATGGTCAGTAACTACCATCCTGACACACTGCATCACAACAGACTAGGAGCCAACACTGATCTGGTAGGAATCCACAGGCCTTTGTGATGAAGAACAAGCAGTTTATATCAGAAGGGACCATTTTCCCCAGAGCAGCACTATCATTTTGAATGGTGCAGTTAAAAAATAATTACCCTGTGAAATCTCCATTCCCAAAGGAGAACCTTAAACCAAAACACCTGTTGCAATTTTTTAATATCAAATGACTAAGGAAACCAGCCACCATAACTGCAACAACTAGCTATTGTGAAAAAGGCACCAAAAAGTTCATTATCTAACCTTCCCAGTGAGAACTCAACAGGAGGATACATACTTCCTCAAAATATAAATAAAACAAATTTTGCCTGAACTGTTTCATGCAGATCCAATCTTCACCTGATGTCTCTATTATGAAGCCATTGTGCAACTCCATAGAATTCACAATTTTCTCAGGTCAGGCAGGAATTAGTTTCATGGCAATTTTGGAGCATATCCGTCTCTGGTCCTCTGTGCATGAGAAATTATGCCCAGCCACATAAACACTGACCACAATGGTGAGGGGGAAAGGAATAGGAACAAGATGGGGAATGCAGAGGGAACATACTGGTTTTGCACCCCCTCTAAATCATCACTGAGAAAGCCCAAAGGACAGTACTGAGCACGATGGTACATGTTCTGTTCCCCATCAAGTGGGTTTTTTTGGTTAATTCCAGACATAGGCAGAATTCCCCTTCCTCACAGTCATCTTTCACCTATTGCCTTCATCTTAGTCTTAAGTGGGTGAATGGTAAATTGATTTTGCTATATAACAATGCTGGCAAACTATTAACTAAAAAGCAAATGTATCAGCACTGCATTTCACAGCTCAGAGGGCTACAACAACTTTTGATTTAAGCAAGAAACTCCAACAAACCTGAAAAATCTGAAGCACCATTAAAAATAATAATAAAAATAGAATATAAAAAAATGAGGCAGGGTTATTTTGCATCTATGAACTGAGCTTAAGGATAGCTGAATTAGTCTTGAACAATATGGGTATCACATAAAGTTCATGCTTATTTTTATTCTTCATTCATTGCTTGAGTAGAGCCCCCTCCTCACAGAATGGTTCAGGTTGAAAAGGACCTTAAAGATTATCCAGTTCTAACCCCCTGCCACAGGCAGAGACACCCTCCACTAGGCCAGGTTGCTCAGAGCCCCATCCAACCTGGCCTTGGTTCGATCCTCTAGCCCTTCATAAGTCAGACAATTGAGGAGAAGCACAACGAGCCCAAGGTGGCCACTGAGCCTGGCTGGCCCTCAATCACCTACCTCTGTCCCATCATCTGTCAGAGCAGCGCTCAGGCGGGTCCTCTGCAGCAGTTCAAACAGGTCATCGCTGGATTTCCTCTTCCCCTCGGACATGGAGCTGCCTGCAGCTTGCACATCTGGCGGGGTGACTGTCACTTCTGTCCGTGTCACCTGCTGCGCCACCCATGGCCAGTCATCTCCCACTGCCCTTGCTGAAGCGCTTCTGCTTTTCAAGGACATCACAGACCTGGAAAAGCTTTTTGGGGAACTGCTTGACAGCACCTGAGTACTTGAATAAGTCGTTTCTTCTTCTGTAAGAGTCTCCACCTCCAGCATGTCAGGCACCGACACACTCAGACATCGGTCCAAGGAGTTGACCGTTCTCTTCATCATTTTGCTAGACCTCTTCTTTGTCTTCCTCACACTCAGGTTTTGCAGGAACGGTCTAGTTTTCTGTTTCAGGGATCCCCATACGGATGGTTTATCCAAGTCCATTGCTGCGAGGGGAGTTTCAGCAATGCCTCCTGCACAAAACAGCTTCAGCGATTCCCAGGGTGACTAAAAGGAACGTAGGAAGAAAGCAAGTCAATCACAAAAGTGAACAGCCGCTCAAGAGTATGACTCATGTTGTATCATCTTAAAACTTTCAGTCATTTTTCTAAACAGTTAAAATGGAGCATGTCACATTAGTAAGTGCTTCCAAATACAATCTGGTGGGTAGGTTTGATTATTTAGGAGGAAAACAGCCAGAACAATTATTTATTCCTACACAAAAATGCAATGTCTGCCCACTACTTCATGATTGCTAAGAGGAGACATTATATTTCTTCTTCTGCCAAGTCTTGATTTGTGAAAACTTGAGGTTTATCCAATTTGAAAAAGTGTTTCTGTACAAAACTTACTGATGGGAGTTAAATCGTGATAAATGTGAGCACACGAAAGCTGCTGGCAAAGCTGGCACAGGCATTTCTGTTGATATTTTTCCAGGCTATGAAGGGTTTTGCTGGTTATTTCCAAGGCTACATGGATTCTTACAGGACATGTTAATGGACAAGCACACACACAAAAAAACAGTTCAACAAATTAAGTGGCTGAGGCTGAAAAGGGCATATTGGATATGAGGAAATCCAGATGGGACCCCAAAATATTCCCTTACAGTAATGCACTGTCAGTGGAAGTTCATGTTGTAGATTTGGTTTTCCTCATAGAGAAAGCAATTGAGTGAAAAATGAAGACAAAAATAGATGTTTGGATCACCTACTGATTTTGAAAATACACTGAGGGACTCATCTGTGAGTTAATCCCTACTAAGCACTTACACATGTTGGAGGGACAAGAAAAAAAGAGCTACAAGAAAATCACTTACTGTATCTGCATCGTAAGAGAGCGGTCAAATGGACATCTCTGTGCACAGGAATATTCTCACAGACAGGCTCTTCCGTGGTTAACAGCTGAGCAACCATCCTTATTCTGTGAAGCAGAGGTAGTCAAATCATCATCAAAACTCAGTAAGAAAAAAGCTGATGAAACCTGAAGATTTACTCCTTTACAATCACACACTCAAAGTTTACAAACGTTTATACTACATACACATATCCTTAAAAATATATAACCATTAACAACTACACGACGGCTGCTTCCAAAACTCACAGCATATTTACCTCCTAACTATTGCAGAGTTGACAAAAAATTATTTATCCCACTGTTTTCCTGATCACTAGGAAAACCACCACAACAGGCAACAGAAGTACAACTGCTGGGTGAATCCAGTCAGAGGAATCACTGTCTGCTTCCTAAGAAATCTACTCTTGCACCATTAATTTTGATGAGGTGGTATAGCCAGATACTTAATAACTTATTTAAATAACTTTATGATTAACCTCACCACACTTGCAGAGCATTAAGGATCTACAAAAAATTCTCTAACTGTATTACTGTGTAGCTAAAGCTGCACAACCTTCTCCTCCCCACCTTTATATTAATAAGAAATAATAAATCAATGCATTCACAAAGCACTAATAAGTTTTGCCCAAACAGGAAGGTGTGCTAGTATAAATATATCAGCTTATTTCACTGTTTTCACCTCTATTGCCACGAATCAGTCACTGTATCAAAGTGCACATGGAAAACTGAAACTGTGTTGTCCCTCAGAGCATCACTGAAAAGTAAAAACTTCTGAAAAAGGTTTTTTTCTGAACCTCAGAGGAAGATTTGAGGTACACCAAGGCATGGTGGGTCTGTCTTTCTCACTGAACTCAGGTTGAAGTTCAAGATAAACAGGTTTATGGAGGGAGGAGAAAAGGAATCAGTACCACTCTATTTGACTGGAGATGGAGGGATGCCTGTGCTGGAGCAGCAACTGATGCCTTGCACAAGCTCGTGCTGAACTTGCTTTCATCAGCTGAGAGCCACTTCCCTCTCTGCACAAAATCTTGACAAGGCCTTCCCCCTGGTACTGCTACATCACATGCCAGCAACAGAAGTTATTAGGCTAAACACACTTGCACAAAACATTATGAAATACACTGCTGGGACTCATTTAAAGAACTCATCTGCTGCCAGTGCTCTTTGCTTTGCTCGCCTACATGCACAGAAACCTGCTGGAGGAAAGATGTTGCAAATAAAGGCAGAGCCCAGCTCAATATCCACTTCCCAAGGGTCTTACTGCTTCTTATTCCCTTCCTGTTATTCTCTACCCCTCTCGTTATGATGACCCACCACCATTGTTTTTATTTTGTTTGCTTTGAGATTTTTGTTTCCTAGCAGCACACTTGTTCCTGTAGGTTTTTCCAGTTACTTTCCCCAGTTCAAATGCTTTTTCCCCACAGTTACATTGCCTCAGTTGCTGAATAGAAATGCCCATTCAGCAAGGATGGTTCAGGGACTGTACAGTATCTCTGAGACCCACTTGCACATAACCCAGTTAGCAGAGTCCTGCTCAAGCCAAGCAGAACAACAGCAAAATTTAAAAAATTGAAAAACAAAAAACCAGAAAAAAAGCTGGGTGAAAAGTTTCTGGGTCTTGGTCAAGACAGCAGGGATGGCTCCAGTAACCTGCCATCTCACAGCTCCCACACTGGGGCAACACACCAATGATATCTGCTGCACAGAGAACACCAGGTTGCCTAACTGAGGCCACAGAAGAAATAAGCCCACACCGGTCACTCGATTGCTTGGAAGTTTGGCCATAGTCTGCCTCTGAACCTTTACATCCACATTCCTGATGCTGCTACAACTTCTCCTATATAAATACTGTATTTACAAATAAATTAACCCAAATGATGGCTATGATACACAATTAACAATAAATGCACAGTCTGTTCTAATCTGAGAAAGGGGTAAATACACTGTGATGGGCAAATGCATTCTGACAGATGCCATCTGCAGACTGGCCCTTTTTTCACTTCCCCAGTTCAAGAAGAAGACACACAGCACCATGATCAGAAATCTGTTCCCTACTGATCACTGGAAGATCAGGGACTGGGACCACCCTGGCACAGTGCTGGAGCCAGGGGTGCCAGGATTACTGGGATACCCCCTACCATGCCACACTGAGCAACATCAACACAAACATATAATTCTTGAGGGAGAAATTCTCTCTTGCCTGTAAACAGTGTGTTCTCAGTACCAACATATTGTTCTCAGTACCAACATGTTATTCACATAGTCCTTATCCTCCATGGGCCAGAAGTTTTCCCTCTTCCTTCCCCAGTTCATGGCCAACCATATTGCCAAATATTCCCTAAGCAACTACAGGGACAAAAAACACACTTTGCCAAATTCTTGGTGTAAGCTTGGCATCTTTACTCTTTCCCTTTCAATGGCACATTGTAGCAAAAATCTGCAAACAGTAATCACTCAAAGAGAAACATTTCCCGTTATCAATTTTACCTTTGTTGGTTATAATTGAATGGCTCCTTGTTTTTATGTAGGAAGAAAAAAAATCTTCGAGCCTATCTTCTTCAGCCTTCTCTTTAATAAGCTGCTGAATCTCAAAAGCTGAGAAAAATCCATTTTGTTTAATGCCTTCCTTCAGAGAGACCACTTTGATTGCATCTGTCATTTTTATTATATTCTTTTCTTTTGCTGTCTCCTCTTTGAGGGCAACAGGGGAAAGAAGGAAAGGAGTAGTGACAGAAAAGTTGGTCACGGTTCACTGTGACTGATAGAATAAATATTTCTAGTATTTTATCCTCCCTTAAGTATCTTCTCATTATTGCCCTTAGGATTTGTTTTTAATGTGCTTTGGTTTCTTTCACTGTAATACTCTGTAGGTACTCCCTTAAATTGATATAATATTTAGAGCTAATGACTTTTTTAGATGTTCTAACAGGTGGCTCTAAGAAATATTTCAAATGCAATTGAAAGCCTAGAGAAATCCTTCTGCAATTCTACTTCACTTACTGTCTTGTCAGGAAGCCAGCAAAACCACAAGTGAGAAATACTGCAAGACACACTGCAAACATTATAAAAGTTCCCAATACAACTTAACAAATAAACCAAACAAACCCAAATCAATTTATGCATTTGAAATTATGAAATAGATTGTCTTTCTTCACTATGTAAACATTCCCTGCACATCCAGAACTGCACAATGCTCATTGAAGCACCATGAGACACTCCCCGCTAGCATTATAACCATCATCTCCAAAGTCAGCAAGATGATAAAAACACTACTGAGCACCACACCACCACTATTACAGCTTCCATAAATCTATTAGTCCTTATACTCAATTTGTTTATCCAATTAAAGTGAAAACTCTGGGTCAGTGTGCATGCCACCCAGCTTTAAGGTCTGATTCAGCCAGTATGTTTTCAGCTGCAACTAAATGGCAATAACCATTTAAATCCATCACAGCTGAAAACACTAACATGCATTAGAGGCTGTTAGGAAGATGCTGCACACTTAGATGCATATTAAAATAGGTTCAAATTAGAAGGAACTAATGAACCTCCCTCACTGTAAAACCTCCATTGATTCTGGCTGTTCTGGCACAGGATCACCCCAATCTCTGCCTACCTGGCACATCCACTGACTTAAAACCTAACACATGAGATTTTTGGAATTACACACAAAGCTAATCACACTCCTGCTATGCAACACAGTATTTGGCTATGGAAAGTTCTAATATAACCCCATTAGGTTTATAATTTCTGAATTCAGCGTGCTGTGAAACAAGGCTGACATCCAGAAGGAGATAAGGGAGCAGGGGAGTAAGGGACTGAGGTCTATTTTTCAAACTCTTCTTTTCTCTTTTTGCTATAAATTCCACTCTCTGGCCCTAGGAGCCATAAACTAAACAACTGCTCCCTAGGAGAGAAAGGGAAAATATCAGGAAAATAGCTCTCAGCTGGCAGAACAACCACTGCATGTGCTGGGTGGTTATTTCTACAACAGATCATACCAAGCACTCCAGATTTTTAATATCATTGTATCTTAAACACAGTCAAATATAAATCATTACTAAGAGTGGAATAACTTTTTCTAAAGAAACCAACACTTCCTTCTTTGCAGTGGCTTATTTCAGTGCCTTGTCAGGAAATACAGTAGCTTTATGCTAAGCACCAGACACAGAGATAAGAGAGTATCATCCAAATAAAGTTTGTACTGGAGCATTCCAAACCCAGCCCTAGTTACACTCATACATGATATTGAAAAGAAAAGGGAATACCTTACCAGGGGCATGATGTCCCTTGGATTACCAACACTTTCAAGCCAGTGTTGCACTTCCTTTGTAGAAAAAAACAAATCCAAAATGAAAGACTGGACTAGGTGGGCCCAAGGCCATTCCTCCCTGGATATGATCCCAGAAGATAACATAGGATTCTGAATTAGACACATACATCTTAATACTGAGAAACTGAGACAGCCTTTTCTTCTTACAGCATATGGTAAATACCTGAAGTTAAATTCGGTAAGGCAGTAGAAAAAATCTCAATCTGATTCTGCACAGGCTAATTACCCTGGGGAAATCAGTGTTAGAATTATTTTTAGCACTAACAAGCATCAAAGGGAGCACACTGCTGTGGTGTAGCTAACATCTTCACTGCACAGGTGATTTGCTGCTAAAGCAGGGTCATGGCTTGGCCAGCTTCCAAATGCTCCCACGGCATATGAGTTTAAGCTTCCCTGTAGGGTTTCAGATGATGCCAGCCTGTGGATACAGATTCTGCTCTTCTACTGCCCTACTCTAACAGACTCCTTTGCAAAGCATAGCAGGATGCTAAACTAAAATAAAATAAAAACTTGACCTGTTGCTGTCAGCCAAATTAGCACAAGCAACAACTGTATATGCTTCGATGGAAATAAGGCAACCAAAAGAAACCAGCCTTATGTGCTTGATGTGAGGTGAAAGAAACCTAGTCCTTGCAGAAGATCATAAATAGTATCGAGGGTAAACACAAAGCTTTAGAAAAGCCTGTTTATCACATGCAGATAATACAGGCATCTAAAGTAGTATTTTCTATTTTAGGTTTGGCATTTGTTGTTTTGGGTCGGGATTTTTTACAGATCTCTAAATTTTCAGGCTCTAGGCTTTTACAACCCATGCTTGGCTTTCTGATTTTTAGTTGGCTCAAAGGTGATGAGCTTCATCTTTCACAAATACATGAAACAAGCACACATCTTCCTCCACTTATCACACAAGAGAGGAACAAGGGCACTTTAACTCATTAGAGGCTCTTTTGCACAATCTGGAGGGCTTTTTTCTCAACATTTATGAGCAGATAGGAACTATGAGAAGTAACAGAACGACCAGCTGCTACAAGCATCTTAAAATAGCATCTGCTAGTGAAAGTTACTGAGAAGAAAAAAACCTGCACCTGCCTCCAGCTTATGAAAGTATTGCTTTCATTTTGCTTCGGTCTATTCTAAAACAGAAGAAAAATGATGAGTATGTGTGGAGGAAATGAAGGAGGAAGTGTTTGGGTGTATTTTTTACAAAAAATATTTCACATGTTCCTTCCACTTTTTCAGCTTCCTTCAAAACATTGTGGCTTGTAATTTTACCTGTGCAAGTCAAGGGGCCCTTTCAATCTTTTCAGTCTAATTCATGGGATTGTAACAAGCTGGTACAATCAAATATGATCTTTACAGTGCAAACACACCTGCTGAGCATCAAACCTCTTCAGGTACACCTATGCATGAAGATCTTCCTGCAGCCCTGTGGCACAGGGGATAACGTGCACCTCAAATCAGACTCCAAGAAAGATCCTGGACTCCCAGATCCTGCGCTTGGAATGCTCTGTGTGGCATGCTCAGATCACACCAACAACTGAGATATTTCTTTACCATTGAATGTATCAATTTTATAATTTGTCTCACTGTTCCCAACCACATCGGGTGATCCCTGGGAATGCTGACACCTGGAGCAGAGGAAGAGAGAAAGCTGAGGAGCAGCAAGAGGAAGGAGAGATGTAGGTACAAGCAGAGTAAGAGCAAGATAAGAAGTGCTCAAAAAACAAAAAATGTTTTTCGGGGCTCACATGAGGAACACGATCAGGAGAGAGGCAGATACACACTTGTTGAAGGAGCCAGTACTCATCAGAGTGGCTCCAGTGGGAATCCAGCCCTGCACCTCCTTCCTTCTCACTCTCTCCTTCAAGCCCCTGTTCCCTTCTCATAACAAAAGGTTTATTTTTATAACAAGAGGCGCACAGAAATAGATCCTCCCTTTCCATAACTCTCGGGGAAAACAAACCTAGGAAGGAAATTGGAGACTCATTTCCACTGGAGACCACATCAACCAGTGCCTTTTACCAACACTTAAATAATATATTTAAATAAAAGAAGTTAGTGACTACATGCAAATTACTTTTGCGTGTGCCAGGATTGCTCCCTAAATAGCTGCTATTACTGTCATATCTCTTGTCAAAACTCAGTGACTAGAGGAAAGATCTATTAAAAGTTCTGCAGGATTCTTTATTTAACAACAGTTTTCCAAACTGACCTAAACAGAATACTTCTGATTCATAAAAATGGCCTGATGATAACTTGAACAGGACAAAAACCTGCACTAAGCTGTTGGTCTTCCCTCTTTTTTGCTTACTATGGTATGTTCCTCTTCCCAACAGCAACATGGCACAAAGCCAGGCCCAGAGCTCACAGTGAGAACTGGGCACACAGGAGAGATGAAATTACTTTGAATCTTTATCGACCTGCGTGATTTAAATTTCCTATTTAACATCTCACAGTTTGAGTGTATGTGTAGGTAAAATTACTGTTTTTGCAGTCTTGCAATTACCAAAGGCAGGAGGCTGAAGGCAACTGTCCCTAAAGAAAAGGGAGGTTGGTGGGTTGTAGCGCAGAATAAAAGCCTTCATTTTCTGCAAGAACCATAAGCCTCCTAACAGAAAATCACTGCACTTAAGAGATCTGAGTTTCTGCATTGCCACAGAGAAAGAGGGAAGGTTGACATACAAAGAAGCCCTTGGTGAAGGCAAGTGTTTGCAGGTTTCATCCTGGACAATAGCTTAGTACTTTAAATATGATGCCAATGCATACAACTAAAGTCACTCACACTGCTCCCCCGAAGTCATGACAGCAAAATGTTCAGCACGCAAATGGCAGCAAAATCTAAAGACCCCTTTAACTGCTTCAAACTTTTTTATTTCCAGTTGTAAACATATGCCAGCACACATACCTAAATGCCAGCCATTTTTCACAGAAAAGAATGAGTTTTGAGGTGTATCTTTCCTTATACTATCTGAGTTTTCAACCTCCTGGCACTAGAAATATGCACCTTGTCTTCAGGTTCTGTTATAGAATTATTTTCCTATTGAGAAGATCAGATAAAGTTGGTAAATTTAACTTACGTGCATCGGCAGTTACACTTTGGCACTTCCAAAGTCTTAACACTGGGGTTTCATTTTGCTAAAGCTGAAGCCCCAAGTATGGGCATCATTATCAAGAAAACCAAAAACTACAACTACAGTAACTATGTTAACCTTGAATAGGGCCAAAAATTAAAATATAGGAATATCATGCTGGGATGAATAATAAGTGGCCTGTTTAGGAGACCTAAAAACTGCAGAGAACCTCAACTACAGCAAAGCCTGGTTTTGTTAATTCTGGTTCCTGCAAGCGATCCAATCAGAAAAGCTCCCCCAAACAGAAATACTGGTATTGTTGAGCCAGGATGACACCTGATGAAGCAATTTCAACCTCACTTTCAGTTCTGTGATTCTGTATGACAAACCTGCTCTGTGAAAACCGGAAGACACATAACACAGTCCTTAAAAACCGATTTGGTTCTGATTCATCTGGGGTAAATTTGCCATAGGCAGGGTGGGGTAAAGTTTGCTAAACTTTAAATACCTTTCCTTAAGCATATCTACAGCTTCTTGCTCATGCTGCCCAACCTCACTGGCTGCTCCTTTGTATACTACTACCACAGTGGGGATTTTTGTTTTTAATTCTCCTTTCATGCACAAGTAGCTCCAGGCAGGATAGTTTAGAAAAGATCAAGGTGACCACCACATATGTCATTATCTGCCCCATTCACATATTCTCAAAGTAAATGTTAAATGCACAAATTATGACCACTCAGCCCATAATTAACTAACAAAACACAGTTTATTAATCATGGATGTTTAGTTATGGTGAATACAGACTAAAAGGTGTATTAATTCAGCCGTCATAATTATGTAATCTCCTCCTTTGGCTCATGGATTAAAATCGCAAAAAGCTCAAAACTAAAATTTTACTATAGGTGTCAAAACACCCCTCTAAAGATGTAGTAGTATGTTTTAATGGATTTAACAGCTATTAACATTCCAGTTCCCTGTGTCTAGCAGACAAGGGCAGCAGTCACCAATTTGGCAAGTGTTTTGAACCACAAATTGCTTGCAGTCAGTTAAAGAGATTTGGAGGTTTTCTGATTCAAACAACTTTTACAACCAAGTAGATGAATGCTTGATCTTCTTCAGCTTTCATTTGCTTAGTATCAAAGGCCAGATATTTTGCTAAATGCTACTATGAGGCATCCAAGGTTTCTTGGTTGAAGTGAGAAACCAGAAACCAACCTGAACTGAAGACAAATGTCTTCATTTAGCTTGTAATGAGATTTGTATCTTAAATTAAGGTTTAAAAGAGTTGAACAAAATTCAGTCACTAACATATTAAAAATAAAATCAATTCACACTTCAAACACAAAAACAATATTCCCACTATCGGAACGTGGGTAGGAAGCATCTATTCTAAAATAATTACAAGCAATCCCAAATAGCAGGACTTCTACAAAATCCACTAGAATATATAACTGGAATTAGATGTTTGCATTCAAAAAAGAAAAACAAGACAAAACAAAATGCTACAGTTAATTGTTTCCAAGTACAAGAAACTGGGAACAAAGCCTGCTATTGAATGAGCATTAATGACTTGCCATTTGGTTCTGCAGATGTTTCCCATGAGGGAAGACAGCATAAAAACATTCCTCTTGAAACTCAGGGAAGCAGCGACAAGAAGCTGAGTTACGCTCATTCATTTGGATATTTTTATTTGAAATTGTTGAAACCATTAGATTCAGTAATATTTTACTTAAGGGAAACCTGTATCCAATAAAATTTCAAAGAACTGAGCTCTGTAATCCCACCTCACTTAAACACAAATGAGTCAGGCTTTTTAAAAAAATTTCATAGCCATGATAAAATGAGCTGAGAGGCTGCCCCATCCTCGCTGACAGCTCCAGATCATCACCACCTCCACATCAATGGCAACAAAGACAAATGGCTGCTCAAATAAATTAGCATGCCCATCTCGTTTCCATTCATCTCCATTAAAAGATTTTCAAATGACATAGATTATATACCCTGTCCTGGCTAGAAACTTATTTCTAGATCAGGCCTTATCTCTTTGGGAAAGAAGGATGAAAGCCCACACTCATAAATCCTGAGAAGACAACAGAGCTGTTTCTGTGTCTTAATTTACAGTGTACCACAAAGTTAGAAATCTCTTATTTCTAAATTAGATCTTTTCTCAGATCTTAAGCCAGCAAAGCTATACAACTCCAAGAATTTCCAAAACAATAAAATTACTCCAAATCTAAAATTTCCAGTAAAGCAAAATTTGCTTCACAGACTGTAACTGTACTTCTTAGGAGTGGGCAACAGGAAGAATTGTCAAGGGTACAAGTGCTTCCCAGAAAGGAAGGATATGAATAATATCTCACTTTTTCCCCCATCCCAAAAGGCCAACAAAACAAAACAAAGATCTCGAAACCTATGTTAATATTTAGCTTGCATTTTATCAAGTTGTTTTTGTGGGAAAGTGAAAACAAGCTAGTGAAGGAGCATCTGTGTAAATACATATGAAACAGGCACCCACCACAGCAGGCAGAAAAGTCACCTCCAGGTCACTCTGCTCCAGCTCTCACTGTACACTAACCAAAAAACCAGGAAAATAATTAGTTTTAACTAAAGACCACCAGACAGTGTTACCAAGAGGCTCCTCTCTAAGACTAACATACCCATACGAGGCTCCTCTCTGATGGCAGGGAAGGTTGGACACCTACAAGACCACGCTGGAAGGGTTCCAGCTCCAATTCCACAAGTAGACTTGAAGGCTCCCAGCTCAAGGATCTGTTTTCCTTAGACAAGCAGCAGCTGAAGTCAACGGGAAAGGACAGATACATACACAGTTTGTCCCCATCAGCCCTGACGCAGGTTTTAACAGAAGGCAGTGAAAGCATCAAAAGCAAAGGTTCAAAAAAATGCCTAAAGGTCAGCAGGCTGCTTACATGCAGATAACAAAAAGTCTCCTTGGAAAAGCAATATACATGTAAGAAAACAGAAATCAAAACTGAAATCATAACATCCTCCAGATTTTCACACAATAATCCAACCATTTCACAAGTGATAAAACAATGGAGCTTTGCAGCAGTACTGTAGCCTTGCAAAAGGTCAGCTTGATCTGTGTTCTTAACAGATTATGGTTATGAATAGCCAGTTAATCAAAACTTAAGGAAACACAGCATGGAGCACACTGTTGACTTCAGGTTTTTCCCAAGTGTGAAAACTGAAGTTACATCTAACATTCACCTGCTTGGAACCATTTCAGACAAAGTAGAAGTCATTTCAGGAAAACCCATCCAAATTTCCATCACACAGAGCATGCAAGGGGACTACATCACTCCAAATATCAATTTAGCCCAATAAGCTGCCTCTAACTCTGACTGAAAACAGATGCTCAGGGAAAGACTATAAGGTCAGGAAATTATACTGTGATTCTGCCTGCAAAATAATCTCCTGGCTTCCAGGAATCTGTGATTTAGGAGGTGCTTCAGCTAGAAATTGTAACTGCAACTTTGTGATTAACAGTCCCAGCATACTTTTTCTCTATTAATTTGCCAAACTACTTTCAAAATTCATTTATATCCTAAACAACAGGAAGATATCGCAGTAATGAGTTCCACAGATAAATTATGCTTGTGTGAAACAGAAGCATAATTTAACTATGGAAGCATTTTAATTTTATTGAAAAGTACCTTAGGAAAAAAAACTCATTGAATCTTGTTCATTTATTCTCACCTCTTTAAAAACTTGAGCTACGTGAAATTAGGAGTAATTGTTCTCTGTTTACTCCACATCACTCAGATTGTACCCACTTCTGCATTCTCCCCTCTAACGAGCTCTTTTAATTGAAAAGCCCAGTTCATTCAAGGAGGCTGGTTAATGTTACACCATCCAAACTTAACTGCCTTACACCACAGACTTTTTTTCCTGAGATAATTGATTTGTCTGAATACCTACTGTAGTGCAAAACAACCTAAGTTCAAAACCATCTAGGAATGTTTCAAGAAGAGCTAATTAACATCTTATTTTTCTACAGGCTTAACAAATATTTTACCAAATAATTTCTAAGTTGAAAGAACAGTTTAAGGGGTTTGAAAATTACCTCTGGTTGTGTAGCTTTTTAAAGGACTGGATTTTTTGATTAATAAAAACTAGTAATTCCTAAATATTTTTAAAAACATTACAGCAAGACCCTCCTTTGTATCACTCCAGAGTAACTATATGATGAGTAAGTGTAAATACAATTATGCTTGAGCAAGTATTTACCTCAGCACAGCAAGGCACGTGGTCACAGGAGTGCTGAAAGTCAAGTTTGCTTTAGGAGGTGCCATCATCAGGGCAGGACAGACAGACTGCACATCCATAGTGCCTTACAGTACATTATACCCAAGATCCAGGGAACATGGAGAACATCCAACAGAAGTGAAATCTCCATTAACATGGTGTCCTTATTATTGATCCCTAAATTGGACCAAAACCATCTGCCCACGCAGCAGTCCACCCACTCCACGGCTATGCTGGTAAACCTGTAGTTACACCCAAGCTAATTTCTTCAAGGCAGAAATTGCCAGGCATATAACAAAATGATTAATCACTTGATCAAACATGGGAGTCTTGGTCCACTTTCTTTTCTCATTAGAACCCTCACACAGAAGACAATGGGGTGTTAATCCTTACTTGGATTACAGAAAACCTTACATAGATTACAGTGGAATACAGAAAGAAAGCCTTGCTATTGAGACACATGCATTACCTAAATATGAATATTCCATCTAGTTCCAAGATTTTATAGCATCAACAACTTAGAAAATAGAAGTGCACTCAGGTACAGCTGTTAAGTGGATACGCAGTTTGAAATCCGAGTTCAAGGCACTCATACTTCCAACATCCTCACAATCCTGCAAAGACCAGTTTTGTCTTAAGAAACAGATCTTTTGCACCTCGGGAACATTTAACTGCTTAACTTCATCAGGAACAGATTGAGGAAAAAATGTTCTTTTTCTTTCTTATAAAAAGTTTCTGCACAAGCATGTTATCTAATAAGTACAACTGGAAGTAAATGGGAATGTGGGAAGGGTGCCAAGGTAAATCCTCCAGATCTGAGGAAATCGGGAGCAATTTTCCACTCAAGGATGGAAACGACACAAAGGAAATGCAGAACATATTTGGCATGCTTTGCTCTCCTCTGCTAAGGTAAAACTTCCCTCTTACCTAGGCACAGGCACAGGCACCTCAGCCAGCATGGAGATGATGACACCTCAACTCTCTGCACCTTGGGAGATTGGAATTCAAAGCCCTATACCAAAATCAGTTCATGATAGCGGTGTTTGTAAACCAAATACATAAACCCCAAAATTCTCATAACAAAGTGACAACACAAGCTGTTACACACATCTTGCATGAACTTGATGGCCACTGGTGGAGTCCTCATGGAAACCTTCAGCTATCAGTAAGAAACTAGTTATAAAGATGAGACAGGCAAATCTGCACAGTGTAGACTAAAGTGGCAGAAGTTCCTTAGTATCAGAAACTCAGTAGTGCCTGGAAATCTCAGTGGGAGGAACAAAGAAGCTTCTGGGATGAGGTTTATCCCCTGGCTCTAGCCCACTTCAGCCACACACACAGCCTGACCCCAGCTTCATCACATCCCAGCAAACGCCAGCATTCAAAGCACGACTGTTCTCCTCAGCATCATTTGTTGCCTGTGCAGGTACATTTTTTAATAATTACCTATTCAAATAAAGAGGCATTTCATCAGTGAAGTTAATAAAAAAACAGCTGATTATATAAGCAAATGAGAAAGACCCTCGGAAAAAAAACTTGCAGTGAAATTGAGTCAGTTATGGTACTACTTTCATTGAAAGACATGATAAGCAACAACTTTAGCACTGTTACAGCCTCATGCACTGCCCCAGGAGGGGATGATTACAGGAATCCACATGCTATTTAGACACCCACCTTCCTGTCAATGACAGCAGTGCCCCTCCTCATGCCCTTCTTTATAACTGACACCTTAAAAACACACATCTACAAACCATCCTTTAGGTTCTATAATATAATCAAAGTTAAACTTTCCTTTACAGCACATAATAACATCCCAATTAAAAATGTACAAAACTTTTTAAGAAATAAAATTTTAGATTTCCTCTCTGCACCGTTTTCTTCAAATTGTTCATCCCACAGCTACTGGAAAGTGAAACTACACATACTGAATCCATCTTCTACAGCATATGAAAGCTTATTTGCTTTAAGATAAGAAAGCAATAAAATAGTAAGATTATTACTCAAATACACCCATTTATCCTGACAGCTAAATCGACCCATTCAATAGTATTACCTTCTTAAGAATTAATCAAAATCCCTGCAAAATACATGACAAATTCTACAGCTTAATTACAGGAAATTAATACTAAAATATCCAGGTGAGAACTTCTATTTTCTTAATACCACGTAGCATCACTTCAGCTTTCAGTGTGCTGTGAACAACTGACTGTCATAAAACTAAGGGCACCAACTGGTTTCTTGCCAGTTGCCAAGTTGTGCTAGGCAAACACCAATGAAAAATCACACTGTTTTTCATTACAATCAGTTGAGCAATCTCTTTTAAACAACTGTATTTTACACCTTACATTTCACTCAAAGGTGCTCTTTGAGCAATTTCGCTTTATTGATGTAGTCGTGTAAATGTTTTTGTTTTTTGTTTAGGGATTGTTTTATTATTACTATTAAGTGGTTTATTTATTTAGTCAAAGTCAATAACCAACCACTTCAATTTCAGCCAGCAAGTGCACATCGCCATGAATCAGCTCAGTGCGAGCTGGTTGGGAAAGGAGAGGACTTCTCCAGCATCATTTTCTCACACCAACAGCAAAATAAAACATTTTCACACAAGGTGCGAGCAGCACCTGGTGCAGCATCACTAAAGCAGCACACAGAAAAGCGCGGAGTAACCTCGAGTCTGCAAAGTTAGTTCTGTTGGTGCCTGGGGGGAAGCATCAACAGAGAGAGCGACTTGGCGGGCAACAAAAAAAAAACCCGGGCGAAATCCACCGAATCTCCAGCAAAACAAACAAACAACAAAATAAAAAAAAAAAAAAAAGAAAACGTACAAAACCTCCCTCCAGCCCGCGCGGGTTCCTCTGTAAGAGCGGACTCCCGCACTCGGAGCCCCGCGGGAAGGAGCGCTCCCGCCGCCGTCCCGAGTAGCTCGAAGCAGAGCGGGGTCCCCGCCCGGGAGCGGCCCGGGTTACCTGTTCTCTGCTCTGGGGTTACCTGTTCTCCGGGCCGGGTCCGCACAGTGCCCGCAGCCGCCCATCGCCGCCGGGGACTCGCTCGGCGGACGCGGTCCCGAGGTGGGCACGTGTCGCTGTCGCCGCTGTCGTCGCCGCTGTCACCACTGCCTGTCCCCGACCCCTCCCGCCTCCCGGGGCGGTGCCGCCCGCCGGCACCTCCCTGCGTGCTCCGCTCAGCTCCGCTCCCCGCCCACGCCCGAACCTCCGGAGCTTCCCGTAACCCACCCCCGCCAGCATCCCCTCCCGCACGGCTTGCCCGGGGCATCCCCTCGGTGCATCTCCTTGGTGCATCCCTCCGCGGATCGTTTCCCTCGTAGCACCACCATCCCCTGTTGGACCTCCATCCGTCCCGCCCACTCCCCACCAAGACCAAAGCACTCCCCCCACACCAAAGCTAAAACCCCGAGGGTTTTGTCCCCGAAACTCAGGGACATCGGGGAAGGTGGTAGCAGAGGGTAGGAGTCTGGCAGCACTCCCTCGGAGAGTCCTGGGTGAGGGTGGAGCCAGAAAGGAAACTACAGGAATGAGGACGGGCCAAGGGAAATAAAATCAACAGCGGCACTTCTGCCACGTAACACTTGTTCTTGGCTGCATCTCCCAACGTGTTTTGTTGGCAGCACCTCCAGGTGCCTAACAAGGGAGCCAAGCACTGTGGCTGCGTTCCGGACAAGGAAACTGAAGCAGGATTGGTTGAGGTGACATGCTTACCTGGCATGTCTGCAGCTGCAACGTGGCCCCACGTGTTTCTTCATGGTTTTGCCACAGCGTGGAACGGCAACTGCCTCCCAACAGCACCTTGAGCACCAGGTTGTTTCTGGAGCACCCTGGGTCACACACTGCACCACATCCCTTCTCAGAGAGCTCCCACACGTCACCACTTCCACCTATGGTCTTTAACATCCATTGAATGTGGTAGCGCTAAGTGCAGGGCAATGGGATGGGGAAAGGAAAGCTTGGGGATGGAATATATTTACATTCCATACATATCATTCTGATCAGAGATTACACATTGTCTAAGAGCATAGCTGACGTAGTGACACTCATCTCACACCATAGACTGAAACTTGGTGATGCAACCATGCTATACCATTGCAAAATATAAATTGTCATGGACATGTGGTAAGGGTTTGTCACAGTGCAAAGAATCGTTTACTAACCACTGAATAAAAATGTGAGGAAAACGTAAAAACCATTAATTCAGTTCTTTCAACCAGATCTGGAGAGGAACAATTTGGAATTATTCACAGTCCCACATGGATCCACAAAATCAAGAGCAAGGTGCCAGCAGTACAAGAGCAGAGAGTTATACATCAGTACGATTATTGCTTGGACACATGAGCAATATTAGAGGAACAGGGGGAAAAATTGGCAATGTTTTATTTTGCTTTCTGACTTAAAGGTCATGTTTGAATGGCCAGATCCTGATGTTCCAGCACAACCTCAGTGACATTGGTTACTGCAGTCAGTATTACAACAATAAGCATACAGCAAGTCCTAAAATGCATAGAAGTTCTCAAAAGCTTGCTGTTTTCTGAATAGACCACTTTTACTCAGTTCATGCTATTAAAAATTTAAGAAGTTGGCTGAGAACAGAAAACTAATCTACAATCTCAACTGAAAATAGAGAAGAAACCAAACTTGTGCCACTAATGATTTTCTTCTTTTCATCTAAAGCAAGAAAACTATCAGCTTCAGATAATTAGTTTAGAACTAAAAAAAAAACACAAAACACAGTCTTTAAAATACTCTTCTGTTAGGTCTGTGATTCCACAAAACGTGTATCAAATATAGTTCTGTGCGTGTTTTATCAAAGGCAAGAGAGACAAAACTGTAAACATGCCCAAAGGCAATCTAATAAAGGTGGAAGCTTATTTCTGAAGTAGCAAAAGAAAGTAGCTTGTATGTGCCTGCCAAAATGAAATGTAACAGTGCTCTTTGGATGCAATAGGAGAGATACAGAAATTCAATTCTCATACCAAATATCCACCCAAATGAGAAAAACTTGCCACAAGTTAGTGGCAATAAGAAGATAAATCAATTAACTATTACAAGACTACCAAATATGGGCTCTGCAGAAAATTAGCTTGAGAAATTTTCTTCTCCTGGACATCATGTAACTGTATTAAGGATGCTGATGAGGGAACAGCATGCAGAGTATCAAGGCTCTTTGCTACTTCACTGCTGACCACGAAAAGAAAGGGAGGACAATAGTGCACAGATCCTTGGGATCACTGAGAGGCTGAGGGGAAGAGAGGAGGAAACATGACACTGGAAATGTCACCAAAACATCAATGTGAGGGTATTTATGAATGCATCCACTGTAACATGAAGTCACTGAGAGCCAAGATATGCATAACAGTACTTTGCTAAGTATAGGACTTAAAGATGAGCACTAATTAAATCCCACTGTAAAACACATTATTAAAAAAGCGCAGCTAAAAACACAGCAAGCAAAAATATTTCAGCAAGAGACATTTAAGTGTGCATAAAAGTTCTTATTATACATTATTATAATTATTACTAATTTTCCAGAAATACTCACAAGGAGCCACTGTACACCTTCTCTTCATGGACACAAAGATTTTTCTTCTGGATTTTATTAAGGATGGCACTATCAATTCCTTTGAGGGAAGAGAAAAAACACATAATTGAGAACTACAGTTGGAGTTATCAAGTCCTACTCGGGGTTTTTTGTGTGAATATGTGATTTTCTCATAAAGAAAATATGTCTTCTAATCTGAAAAAAAAAACCCAAAACTTTCCTCTCCTTTTCCCACCTGTACTCTGACTGCTGAAAGAAAAAACACAACCTCATAAGCCTCTAGCAAAACCTGGCCAATGGGGATCAGTTTGAGGGTGCTGAAAATGATGGTTTTAGCTATTTTCCTGATCACAGGCTCAGCTGCAACCTTTCAGAGAGGGAGCAAGTGAAGCATTAGTATCCAGCCCATCTCTCTGCACAGCCTGTTTACAGCAGTGACAAAAGGAGATAAAATCACAGAAGAAAACAGTCATGAAATTATTTGGGTTGGAAAGGACCTTAAAGCTCACCTAGTTCCAGCCCCCTCTGCCATGGGCAGAGACACCTTCCACTAAACCAGGTTGCCCAATGCCCCATCCAACTTGGCCTTGAACACCTCCAGGGATAGGCCATCCACAAGTTCTCTGGGCAACCTGTTCCAGTGCCTTACCACCCTTACTGTAAAGAATTTCTTCTGTATATCTAACCTAAATTTCCCTCCCATGTAGATTAAAACACCCTTTCTCCTGACCTTGTAAGGTAGTGTATCTGGTAACAAGTCTTGGACTTTGGATTCCTCCTTTTTTCTCACCTACAGATAGAAGGTGTTCGCTGGAAACACCATCAGAAGCTTTAAAGATCCCTTTATCACAACTTTGAGCTATTCTGTTTGCACCTACCACCTGTTCACCACCAGCTTTACTGACTTGTTTACAGAACTTTGCTTAGTAGATTGCTTTGGTCATTTGTTAGCCCTGGGCACAACCCCTCAGGTATGCAATTGAGAAAGGCTTTTTAAAAGGAAAATCTCCTGCAAGAGCTAAGCTTTGTGTTTTACTTCTTTAGGACAAGTGGGTCCTAGGAGTCCTGATGGCCCCAACACAGAGAATTACAAGTCCCTGAGTAGCAGCTCATTTTCCTTGCAGCTAAGCACCTGGTTTACAGGCAGAATTTGGAGCAGGACCAAGGGTGTGTTTGCTCCCCAGGTCTGCAAGTATTAAGCCATTCCTAGAAGCAAACTAAGCTAAATGCAAGGTTTCAGTCATGCTGGGCAACGGCATAAATAAACGCACTCAAGACTATGGGAGACTTAAGCACATGAATAGTTTGAGATGAATGCATGAATTACAATAATTAGTTATGGCTTAACTACTCACTTTCAGCACCAAAAGATTACCTTGAAAAACCACATATTTTTATCCCACTTAACATCATTATGATCCACCTTATCAGCTACATGTGTGATACACTCTTTAGGGCTGGATTTTGTGCTCTGAGGTGCCACTGACCATTTCTTGTCTGAACAGCGGAAATGCTGCATGGCGAAACCTAAGTTTAAACTTCAAAGAAACCATCACAACCTCATAGCTTCCTCTTCTCTCTTTTTCAATCCCATGCCCATGTTTCTGTGCAGCTTCACCATTTGAACGGCTGACTACATTTCGCTGTACCCGGTAAGAAAGAACAAAGATGTGAGACAATTGTTTCATCCACTCAGGATTCATGAACAGCTTTTAAATGCCATTTAAGCAGGCTGTGTTTTGTGACAGAACTTATAATTAAGTATCTATGCCAGTCATTTTTCCTGACAACCTATTGAGCAGCAAGGCAGGGGACTGTTTCTTTTGCAAAAAATGAACTAGAACATTTGAAAACTCAGTTTCTGATTCATCCCAAGAATAGTGCAGAGCTGAGCAGTGGGTCTGTGGGCTCATGAGAGCAGCAAACAAATGCTAGGGCAAAAGTATACTTAGGGGTTTGAGTAAGGAATTGTATCCAGGAATCTCCAAGGAATTTACCAGCATTTCTCCATTTGTCCTCATACATCTCAGAAGTACTGTCATAAGAAAGATTGTCACAAGCAAAGTTTTAGTTTGATGGTTGGTTCAGGTGAGAAACCAGTGACAGTCAGGAATAAAATATGAAATTCTGATCTTTCCAGTAATCTCAAAGTGTTTGTTAGGGAAGGAGATGAGTGAGTTATTTTGGTTTGTGTTTTCTGCTTGTACTTCTTGAAAAAGGAAAACTGGATCCCTGGAATTTTCAGTTCTCAGCCCCATGCTCTTACCAGAACTGCAGTGAGGCATTTGGTCCTTGAAGTAGCTGAGGGAACAAAGTTACACATACAGGTTTTAACACAGGAGAGTTTTCAACTGTGTTTACTAATAACTGATAGCTAAGAAACAAGATTTACATTCCTACAACTGACTTGAATCAGGAAAAACAGCTTCTTGCTCATTATTTTTCTTAATGTGTTTTTTAATCACTTCTTTATAGTGCAAAAATGTCTCCAAGCTGAAATCCAGTCTAAAACTGGGAGCACAGCAGACCCCATGCCTGTTGGTAATACATATTTCCAATACATTATTTAATCAGACAAACTAGAACTGCTGACTCTGAGGGATATTAGTCTTGTGCATAGTTCTAGATGTTGAATGAATTATGCAATATTAGGGCTTCTGGACTAGAATAAGTGTTTACATGTAGGGATGGCCACAAATCTACTTAGAGCCTCACCTAGCATTGCTCCCCAAGTGTTATCCCATAAGCAAATAGAAATACTCCATTCTAAATAACACTGACCTAAGGACTCTAGTCTTTTAGTTTCGGTTCCTTTTTAGTATTAAAGACCGAGAAATTATGCAAGGTAAGCTGACAACTACCATAACTAAACTTAACATGGTTTGAGGATGACAAACTTAAGGTGGCCAGCCTGCAAAGCCAGGCCAGATGTCACAAATATCCTTAGAGCCACCAGCAGATAGATCCCTAAGGGTCTTGATGAAATTGTTAAAGGTTATCACACTTCCTATGCCAAGGACAGCTGCACTTGACAAAGAGGTTATCAATTCCATCTGTGCACTACCACCTCATGCCAGACATTATCACACACAGACCTGTCAGCAGAGCTGCAGCTGTGAGATCTCATTAATCCTCTTCTGTCAAAATAAACTGCATTATCAGAACCCTATTAATTAAACTCATTCACCTTCCTCTCTTGGCTGCTGCAGTCACATCCTAACTAGCTCATATAGGAGCATCTCTAGTTCCCACATCCCTCTCCTGTTCTAAGGTGCTCCAAGAAGGCTGGAGATGACTAAATCTCTGGGGGGTATAATAAAACTCATCAAGCAAAGCAGCTTCTGTGCTTTAGTGTGATATGATCAGAAATGCTAAAAACCAGCAGTGCTCACAAGCAGGCCCCAGCTGGATACATGCCAGGTGTGATCAAAGGCTGTTAACACAGCACAGCTCCTCACCCTGCTCCCAGCCATTGTTCTCCAAGACAGCAATTCCTAACAGGAGAGGTGCTCTGCAGAGGGGTTTGACAGGCTTCAAAGAGATCTGTCATCTGGGCAATCTTCAGAACAGCCTAAGAGGAGGGCAGGAAATTGTGTCAGAACAAGGAAATGACAAGAATCACTGCCTATTTTTGTAACTATGGATGTGTTGGTACTGGATCATTCCACTGATCCATCAATTTTCCTGCCCTGCCTCCATCACTGACCAGTATTTGTCAGAGCTGAGGAAAGTGGAAACTCCAGAGAAGGGATATGGGCAATCACACAATGCTAGAAGTTCAGGGAAATTGTCATCAGCAGCTTCAGGAATGCAAATGAAAGTACAATACCCAGGAGCAATTATTCTAGCTGTGTTTTTCCTACTTCGTCAGTCTGTGCACTCAAGAATATAAACAGGAATGCTGAATTACAGTAACTGGTGACTGTCCATTTCTCAGAAAAGCCAGTGGTCAGTTTATCATTGCCTTTGCTTATTGTGAACCAGATTTGATGATTTCCCAGGCTACCTAGGAAAACCTACCAGTGATGCAAAGCCAAGAGTTCTCTCTATGAAAAGGTAAAGATCTGAGGTTATTGTAGAGTGTGTTGGTGGAAGAGACACAGGGTGGAGTGTGAAGTGCTGGGGTAAGGCCTCAGCTGCTATGATTTAAAACAGCCCCTGAGGCTGCTCTAATTTACTTTGGAGCCTTTCCTAGAACAAGGTTGAACATTCTGCAGACAGGACACAAAACACAAAAGCCTTTTGCACAGGCAAAAGCAAATGAAACAATCCCTGAGCACAAGTCGCTAATCCCTCCCATTTAAAAGTCCAGGTGTTTTGACCGGGAGTTTAAACCCTTGCATAAGTGAGGCCAGGTGGAAACCCCTCCTCTGTGTACACAGCTATGTTCCCTTTCCTCTGGGCTTGACAGAATCCAGCTTAAGTGTAAGTAACGGGGGGGTAGGGGGAAGCACAGTGCAGCCTCTGATATAACATAAAAATAAAAATGAGTAATTTTGAGGTGTAGAAGCAAGAGGTAGCACTTAGCTTTGAGAATACTCATTAAAATTCATCTTCCACATGTCCAAGTTGTTTATGGAGGATCACCACAGCCATTCAGCCTCAATAAACTACAAGAGCCAGTCTAGAGATTTATGGCACTGCAGCCTGAAAAAAACACTTCATTCTTGTCTCAGCAGTTTGAGGCTGATATAAAATAAATATGTACATACAAAAGTATTTTGATCTTGCTTTCCCCTGTCTGCCTCCCTGATAAAGCCAACAGGTAACTTGGTAAGGTTTTTAATATAAGCCTAAGGACTAAGTGGGTGAAAGAATACTAAAAGTTGCATGATGTTTCTAGGTAACAGCCAGAGCTGACAAACAGGTGCTTACACATCCGGCTTCAGCACAGCTGATAAGAGATATACAAGTATCAATAAGTTGGGAATAAAACAATATTCTGCTTTGCACAGGGATAGGAAGAAAGGCTATGGTACAGAATGACCAAAACAGATTATATTTGTACATTTACCATCCTCAATATCTAGAACTAAGATACAGCAAGAGAAAACAAAGGAAAAACACAGCCTGTTGAGTGTGGGTGTTTTAAAGGGCTTTCTAATGCCTAGCATAATACATACATTTTTGTGGCATTTCTATAAATCACACGGCAAGATGTTCCAACATTATATATACTTTAAGCATCTTTTTGTTCTTTTTCTTTGAGTCTCCAACTGATGCAAATAATTTAGTATTGACAAAAACTAAGCAGCAAAGTTGGAAGAGATTTGGTTCTTCAAAAAGGAGGATTTTTACCACTACTACAGGAAGTCTTAGCACCAAAATGTCTTACTTTTACTAAATCCTGGAGACAGCTGAAGGCAATTCCATTGTTTATCTAGTTCAGTAGAAACCAGAGCTCCAAATTTCCTTTGGTGGTGGGGAAAGTATTCCCACATACTAACTTTTTCTTTCAACACAGACAGCATTTCCATGTTGCAAACTAGCACCTGGTGAAAGAAGTTGTGCCATGACACCTCTTACACCAGGAGGATAAGACCAAAGCATTTTAACTTGTTTTCTTCTGCCACATACAGTTTTTAAAGCCATTTTTGGGGTGATGGGACACGAACAGAAGGAAAGAGGGAGAGTTGTCCAGCAGTAACACAAGAGCTTAAGGGCTGACAGCAGGCAAGAAATATCTCCTCCTTGCTGGAGCCACACAGCAATCAAGGGCTTCCTGGTAGCCAGCTGCTGCTACAGGCTGTCTCCACCTATGTTTTATGACAAGAGGACCAAAGCGATTATGTGGGATCAAGAAAAAGAGGAAGCAACCTAGACCATTTGCCAGTAAGAAGAAATCAGGTATGTAGAGGGAAAAAGGAAAATTCATGAGAATTTAAACATCTTTTTTCACATGGTAAGACAGAAACTGCACTAGTGCATGTCTGTGTGCTACAAAGTGTAAAATTATGCCAGTCAAACATCCACATAAATGCCAATCAGCATATACTATACTCAATATCCTTGAACTTCAAACAGTGTAATTCACCAGGCACCAGCTGGTAAGTGCTTTTATTTGTTTTCCTATGCATATTCCTTTCCAAGAGATGAGACATTCCGTTCTGCTGAAGGCCAAGTGTGAAATTATAATTGCAATGGCGCCTAAGTGGAGCAAACTGGGAATCCTTCCAGACCCTGACCTTGAAAACATGCAAATAACCTGGAGAGTTAGATAGGGGATCATGGGGAGAAAGGGGATATGTTCTGGGTAAAGGAAACAAATATTTGTTTCCTTATAAAATGCTTCTCCCCAACACCAGTAAACGCCTTAAATTTGCTTTCAGAAAGAAAGTCGATCATCATGACCCACCTTTGCAGTCAAAAGCAATCCAGAGAGATGTCCATAACTTTTACTTGCTATTCCAGATACCACAAAACACCTTGGTACCTTAGGACCAATGTAGGTGTATTTCATAGATCACAAGCTATAGAAAACAGGATTCCTCCAAAAAACACCAGACAAAAGCATCAAGCATATTTTCTCTTTCAGATTCCTTTAACAGGAAGATATTTTAAACATGAAGACAGTAACTTAGTAAAAATAGCAGATAGTCCTTGAAAGCAGACCTTTGTGCCACATTAGAATACAGAAAGAGACTCTAAAGGTCTGCAACAATATTTATACTAAAACCTCCAGAAATGAGCAATATTCTCTGGTCTGTACCTGAATTATTTTCCATGCCCAGCCTGGCTCACCTTACAACTTTTCTCTGCCTGTGGCCAATACTCCAGTGTTCCATAACTAGATGGGGAGTAAAAAAACATCTAAGACTGATACAATCCTAATGGAAAAACAAAGATATTCTAAGCAAAAAACTCTGAAATAAGCAGGCAATTCAGCATCCAAATACTTACCTGTTTCACCTGGAAGAGGGGAAAGGACACAGCTGGTACAATCCATGGCATGGGGCCACAGGGACGGACAGCTCCACTGCTCAACCATCTGAGACAGCACAAGGGGAGTTAGTGCAATACATTACAGTGCCTTCTCATACTGATGCAGTTCAACTTAATTAATTAGAAGATGCCTTCAAGGTTGCCCTCCCACTCCCTCTAATCCTGTACTCAAGCACCCAAACATGAATCTTCCTGCCCTCTTCACTGCCTTTGGCAGGAATTTTGCTAAACAATTACATTCTGAGGAGAAAAAAAACATTCTAGGGCCTTTGCTTGTTCCTGAGTTCTTACAAAACTCTTTCCAAATACCCTGGCCTTTGAGTTCGGCTCTTCACTCAGCTCTGGAAACCCAGAGTTTCAGGGAGGCTCTCCCACTTTGCCTAATTTCGCATCACCTGGAAAAACCTGAACTGGTTACATAAATTGGAGTGGCTATTTGACTGACACAAGCTGTCAATCAGGTTTGCCCGAACCCTTCTCCTCTTTACCTGTGAAAGAGAATTTGAGCTTTAACAGCCTTTTAAACACTGGTGTCAGCAGAAGGGGATTCTGCCTCCTCCCCAGCCCCCTTCAGGCGCTCCTGCAATTTGCTACTCACACTACTCAGTCCACCTGGGGATCAGATCACTCTGCCAGAGTCTGCAATGAGGTAGCCACTGCCAACAGTGAGATGGGACACAGATCACCTGGGGAACAGTAATTTTTTCCAGCATCTTCTCCATAAGGAGAGGATCTCACTGATCACACCATATGGTTCATTATAGTTTCTTCAAATCATTCCTTCTCAGTAGAATCATTGGTCTTGTCCTGGTTCCTAAAGGCAGAGACGATTAACTGGGTCAGATGTGGATTCTTGCAAAGCAAGGCACTTCCCACCAGAAATTAATTTCCTTTCTAAAGATTGTTTATTAATATTTAGAAGGAACTTGTCTATCTAAAAATGGTGCAAGATAAAAACATTTCCCCTTTTTTGTTCTTAGTGCATGAGAAATAAACCCACAGGAGTATGGACTATTGCTTCACTTGCCTTTATGAATATTTCACACAACTGTATTTTACATAGTTTTAAACCTCTTTGAGAGGGAGTGGGAATGCTGAGAAAGTCTGATACAGCATAAACATTCTTAATGCTTGTAGACTCACTTTAGTTTCTGGCCTATCCAAAGAGCAAGTGTTGCATCACCACCACCTTTTTTGCTTTTAGAAGAAAAAGTGAAAATTTACATGAGTATCAAATTCAGTTCTACAGTTTTTACAGAGAAATCAAATCTAGGACTATTGTTTTTAAAGGATCAGAATGTCACATTTCCAGAAGGAAATGTGCTACAGGCACAGACCTCTTTCCTTGAGGTCTGAAACCTCAAAAACCTAGGAAAATGCATGAGCAAGGAATAAAGTCTAATCTAAAAGTGAAGATTACTGTGCTTATTTTCACAAATGCAACACTGAGTATGAAGAAAAATGATGCTTCTTTACAAGTCTATCCCTCCTTCCAACTGATATAGCAATGATGTACAATGAGAATCTTGTGTCTAACACTGGTAGTTAAATAGAAAATAGTTTTAGGAATTTGCCAAATTTCATTACATAAACCCGAAATGATCTTTATGAGGACTCAATCAAAACTGGGAAAGTTATTTTTATACCACTAGAAGAATTACAAACATCCTGTACAGACTCCAACATTCATTTCCTCCAGTAGAGGTAATTCAGAGACTCCAAGGATAAACCTTAAGAGCAGGGAAAACAGTTTCAGGAATAATGCATGCATAGATTTTAACTGTGCTTTCAGTAAGACAGATCAACTTTTGAGTCATGCTTTTCCTCCATGCTATTCTTTACTCAGAATCTGATGTTCCCATATGATTTAGTAAGGTTATAAAAAAGCATGAAATATTTCTTTCCAGTGTTGACAATACAAGACAGACTTGATGGAAATCTCTCTTTCTCCTCTCCCTAAAATGAATATTTTTCCTCTCTTCCTTTGCCTCTCACTGACAGGGAGAAACTATATCATAGTCTTGTTATAGCATATTAATTCCTTCTGGTTACAGAAGGCCATGGGTTCTGTTGCATATATAAGTGGATGTGTCAAATACACATTTCCACTATTAACTGTCTTTCCATTTTAAATGGTCAGAGCATTTCAACTCCACAGAACAAAATAGCTGCTGTTATTGAAAACAAAGCCAAGACTCTCCACCTTTTTAGCTTGCATAAGAATTGCTTTACACCTGGATTAAATAATAAAAAGGTTTGTTAGCCTATTAGCATCACCTGATTTCTTCCACGTTCTTTACCACTAAAATTTATGCCATAGTAGCCAGAACAGCACCACTTTTACATGAGGAAGCTAGATGGTAACCCATCTGGAGCATCTTCCAGCTTCAGGCTCCAAAGCCATTGGCACAGGCTGGTTTCTGGCTACACTTTTGGCAGATTTGTCTCTGTTTTCTGTTCAAATTGGAAGAAGGCCATTTCTGCAGCATGCAGCAAGCAAATGGGCTTTGACTGTTCTCATCTCAGTGTCAAGCAAACGCTTCTCCCTTGTGGCTGAACTGCAGTTTTTCACCTCAGATGAGCTGGAAGGTCCAAAAACCAGAGATAGCAGGTCTAAAGATAGAAGGGACAAAAGGTACAGTGGATGAGGAAAGCGCAGTTTTGCAGCTGTCCTACTGAATGGCCATTAAGCATCAACAATAGAAACAGCAAGCACAGGAGGGAAAAGTAAAGCAATGGTGTCTTCTGAATTGCCTGAGACACCAAAGATGTTCAGTTGACACTCAATAGATAGATGACTTGAGAGGAAGAATTGTAGTTAAGAAGAAATCCACATAAAATCTGAAAATCAGAGAAAAACTGTGCTAACAAATGGATATATGGAAATGTCAAAAGCTTGAGTTCAAAATGCTGTTGAGGCATTATTAGTATTCAGATTCCAGAAACGATCCCACATCCCAGAAATTTGGCTTTGAAGACACTCTACTTTACAGTTGCATGGTGATAAGGTGGATAACACTTAGACACTTCCGAGAGGAACTGAACTAGGCAATGTAGTGCCAGTCAATTTCTCTCAGATCATCAGGATCATGTCTGTGAATCTTCTATTTGCATAAGTAGACTGATATTTGGGAAGAGGGGCAGGACAGAAATTAAATCAAGTCACAGGCTGGCTTTAAGTGATACAAGTAGATAAACCCTTGGGAGACCCTGCAGAGTATGTGGAGCACAAGCCTACAGCTCTGAATACCAACTCACCCCCATCCATGATTACTGCTAATAAAGAGATCCAGGGCCATATGCCAGCCAGGAAATACACTCCTGGTTATGCAAACAGCCAGCAAAAGTTCAGAGAACATGTACAAGCAGGAATGACACCAAATAACAGGATCCAGACGCATTCAGGGAAAAAGCCCAACCACAGGCTTACTGAGCTGATGGAACTGGACCCTGCCAAAGCCACAAGCAGCCAGTTTCTCCAGGAAAATGCTGTGGAAAATGGTATCAAAGGCTTTACTAAAGTCTAGGTAGACAACATCCCTTTCCCTCATCCACCGGGCAGGTCACTTTGTCATAGAAGGAGATCAAGCTGGTAAAGCAGGACTTGACTTTCATACACCTGTGCTGGCTGGGCCTGATCTCCTGATTATCTCATATGTGCCACGTGATCATACTCGGGATGATCTGCTCCATAAAACTCCCTGGCACTGATGTCAGTCTGGCCAGTCTGCTATGCATCATTTTTGATGCACTTGAAAAGGCAAAAGAACAAAAGCATTAAGCAGGCCCATGGTGAAATGAAAGAGGTACAGGTAAAAGTGACAGCCTGTGCTATAGGGGTGCAGCACATCTGTGTGACTGTAGCTTCAGATACCCCTTCCCACAAGACAGGCATAAACTAGTTGGCCAAATCCGTCTTACTCTACTTGATGAGTCACTTAATAAATTGTCCTGTATTATTTCCTATTTAAACTAGTAAATTACTCCATATATAGGAAATGGTGTTAATTAAGGAAGATATTCAGGTTGTCTCTAATCCACTTTTAAGTCAGGCAAAAAAAAAAAAATTGCTTCAGAGCTCACACACCCGGTGGTGTTTTGCCCTGCTTTCCTGTATGACCACATTCCTTCGAGCAAGTGCTCTGCCTGTGCTGCTCCTCGCTAATCCCAGAGCTCCATATCTCACTTGGTGATTGCTTAGCAAACAGCTCCTCCTTTAACTAGTGTCCTAAATTAATTGTGGCTGTGAATAATGAACAAACATTTCCCTTCTGCTGAGCTGGGCATGCCACAGATACAGCCAACATCTTTTTCTGGTTGCAAAGAAATTCCTGTCCCTCTAGGCAAGGAGAGAAATTATCAAGATTTATGGATCAGGAGGTAAAAATCCATTTTGAGCTGCACTATTTTTCTTCTATAATACATGATGAGTTGCCTTTCAGCCCTGTGTTTGTTGGCTATGGCTCAGGCCATGGGGCAGAAATTGGGTTTGGGACCAGAGGTGTTATGGTACTAGAGGGCTGTGATAAGACTTTGCTTTCTAGTCCCCTACCTGGGGTATTTCCAGTGTAGTTTAAGCAAGAAGCATTCAAACACTTGAGGACTTTCATCCCAAGGGAATTAGGCCCTTTAAAAAAAGATTCAGCTCCTCAGTTTTCTCTAAATAAAACCTTAGCATAAAAAAGAAAGTATTCCTTTGTCTCCATGCTTTAGTAACTTGTCTGAAATGGAATTGCCCTTTCTTTATTGCTTTTTATTTAGGCTCCAAGGATTAGTTAGGGAATGGTTTCATACTGTATTTGTAGAGTACACAGCCTAACAGGACCCTGAAGCTGTAAATGACAATATGACAAGACTGAAGTAAATCAATATGCTCCAAAACCAGACTGATTTCCATAATGCCTTTAATTCATCCTTAGAGAGATGCTTAAAAATAATTGATTTCCTTGAAAAACCAAGTAACTCAACCAAAACTTATTAGAAGTATCTAGAAAAGTTTGTGTCACTCCCAGCCAGTCCAATTCCTCCAGGAGCAAAGCACAAAAGGAATCAAGTACTACTAGAAATGAATCCTATCAGTCTTTCCCTGCAGCAAGATTCATCTGACTCAAGTATTACACTTGGCAGCGTAGGCTCAAGCGCTCATGGACTCAGTCCTACTTCTAGCACACTAAATTAGGATGGGAAAACCTGTTTGGATTTTGCTGCCACAGTGTGGCCATTGGGAGCAAAGATCTCAAGGCAATATGCTGTAATTCAGATGACTCGATGGCTATGATCACAGACTCCAGCCCCTCTATTTTCTTATACAGGTGCTTTGTATCACTTATTTTAAGATAAAATCAGATACCATCAAAGAAATACACATTTTTGTGATGGGAAAGCTGAAAAATTAGAGCCTGTGCATGTGTCCTGGTGAGAATAAAGCAAAGTCTGATACTGATGGAAGCTCTCAGCATCCCTAAGGAACAGAGTTTTCTGCAGTCCTTAGCTCCACAGGTGAAAGTGGTCCCTGAGGAACCTTAAAATGACCACAGGAAAACAAAAATCTTCCCTCTACCATATAGTTGCTAAATAAGAGTCCTCACTGTTTCCCTGTAGCACTTCCTATTTTGTATCCCCTAAATAGTTGCCTATAAGTCAAATGTGGGTAAACCCTGTTGCACCACCAAGTACAACAATCTCTGGGGTAAACCACATGGAAAATTTGAGTAGGTCCAAAAACCAAATCAGCTGAGTGCAAAACAGTGCAGAAGCAAAATGAACACACAAAATATAAAAACTCTCATGTCTCCTCACAGTATATGTTAACATCAATGCATGGAAACATAAAATATTCTTCCAGATCCCATTTTGGCTCTGGCATAGAGGCTTATCCCCATGAACTTGGAAGCTCATAGTAAGCAAATGTCCATGAAGCACCAGAGCAGCCATCACTGTTATTCACAGATGACTGCAGAGGGACAGCACAAAGCAAAGGGCAGCACCTCAAAGTCGTCCAATTCCCAGGTCCTGAGGGTCTGTATGAGGTGAAAAGAAATGTACAAAATTGCAGGCAATAAGAGGAAACAATGTGAGAGTTTCCAAGGGCAGCTCCTTCCATTTGACTTCTGAACTTTTGTTTCTATTTTAATAGCAAATCAAACCTGTGTGGTTTATCAGCTGTAAGCAGCCAGAGCATCCTCCAGCTTTGTCCAGTTCCTCCAAAGCTGTAGTGCAACAGAAGTGGGTATAAGATGCCATTTCAAACCCGCTAAATTTAGGACCACCATAAGTTGGCCCCACTTCCTTCCCTTGATTTAGAACAGCCTGAAATGTGTTTTAAATTACACTGAACCTGACAGGTCAAGCTAGAGTTACAGCCTCACCCTCACCATCCCCACCAATCACTGCTATCCATGGTTTGCTGCTTCAGTGAGGCAAATTTCTTTGGAAACCCAATATCTGAGCACACAGGCTTATGTTGAAGAGACCCATTCCTTACCTACCTTCTGTGGTGTCAACTCCTGTTCATTTAGAAAATGTTCTGAGGCTTGAAATCCTTCCAATACAGCTGTCATACTCGCTCATTTAATCCTGCCTGTTAAACAGTGTCTGAAGATTACGCCCAGTGCAAGGTCTGATCACTTAAGTATTTCTCCCTTTTTTTTTTTTAATTTATTGCATAACCTAGAAGAATTAACAACATCCCTATGTGACTGATAAGTACCTTGTAGATTTTCAAGTTTTAAATTACTTCTAAGATGGAACTGAAAAAGTTCTGTCTTAAAGGAATCTGGTCCTAGTAGTTCACAGAATTTGCTGGCAGTTTATGATTTTCCCTGAAAATGAATCAGGCTGTTCCTGTCAAAAGAATGTTTTGCATACAACCTGTAAGCAAATTTTAGGAAGAAAGTAGGAAAAATTAGAAGCTTACTTTGCAGGGACCTTTTAAGTCTTAAAGCAGCAGTTCTGTGTATTGTCTCCCACCTAGGCAATGTTGAATTATGAAAAGTGATGTGCCTGAAATACTACAGAACCAAAGTGCTTGACCACATTTTTTAAGGCTTAAATGTTGGCTCAAATCCAAAATTGAGGTAGTATGTCAGCTACTGCTGTGATTTTGCACTGCATTTTTCAGAAAAAATCTTTCTACTTTGTAGAAAGCAAACACCTGCAGCTCCACTTACAAACTTGCTCAGCTCCTTTCATCCTACAGATACAAAATACCCAAGATTCCTGTATCCAATAAAAGGCTGTAAGGAAGAGGAAACCCCCACCTCATAATGCAAGGGCAATATTTATTATGTCCAGACATCTCAGTCAAAAAACCCCAAAAGTCATCTCTTATAAGGTCTATGAACACTTTATACTGATAAGTATTCTGCATGTAATTGCATCATTTTGATAAACATGACAGTGGACCCAAGTACCAAATTTCCTCAGCATAAAATCAGGTGTTGAAACTCAGAAAAACTTATTTATAAATATGCAAGATAGAGAAAACAACCCTCAAGTTTAGACACTTATTAAACAACAGGGGGTGAAAAATCCAGTTCCACTATAATGTTATGTTTCTGCTTTGGCATTGTGTATACTAATCATGGTCTGAAGATGGAGAATTTCTTTGCAATATTTCCCCATTTAAGAGGAAGAAGCCTCTGGGAGATCTGTCCAGTAGGCTTACTGGACTTGATTCATAAAACTGAGATACTTCCCTGAGCCTCACAGACACCCTCCTTCCTTTTAAAGTCCATGTGATGGGGAAGCATAAGGACTAAAAAAGTGAAGCCTACATGTAGCTGAAAAACAGACTAGAAGACTTGATTACCTTCTCCATCAGGTTACCCTGGTTTATTGCATTGCAGCCCTGGAGAATTTGATTAGCAATTTCTCATCTTCATTCATCCTCATGTCATCTGGATTTCAAGCCTCTGATCCATATCTGAAAACATGCTAATACAGATCCCAGTTAGGTCTTGTTGCTACCCACTCCTGACATACTAGAATTTAAGTGTCAGAAATTCCAAGTTATTTGTGGTTAACAGCAAGTTTCCTACTTCTCCCTGGGCAGAAATAAGGGAAGCCCAGGTCAAACCTGGATTGAAGTGAAACCAAAGTGCATGAAGCAAGTCTTTTTTTTTTTTTTTGGGGGGGGGGCAGGGGTGTTTACACAAAATGATATATTACTTCTGTAAAAAATGGAAGATTTAAAAGTGAATTCATGACTTTGCTTTGGCACACGTCCTGTCTTTAGGCTCATGCAGTGCACATGGGCACAGCCAGGTCTTTGACACATGCCAAGGAGTTTTTCCAAGCAGCAAGGAAGATGCAGAAATCAGTTCCCCTGCAGCACATGGCATCTGCTCTGGGATGGCAGGTAGAGATGCCAGTGTAAACCATAAAGCAGCTTTAGCAGGTTATCCAGACTGCTAACAGCGAAAGCCAAGGAATATCACCAACTAACATTCTTATCACAGCTCATCTTTGCTTGTCAGGGTCCCTTTTGCAAGACAGGAAAAAGAAAAATTTCCCTACAACCTCTGCAACATGGATGTTCATTTTCTGGGCTTTTTTCAAAGACTTACACAAAAATCAAGATTCTGTTGTTCCCAGACCTTGGTAGATTACTAAACAGCTCCAGCTCCAGTTTCCATTGAATCTGGGGTTGCTCCCATGGAGCAGACACAGCAAGAGAAAGGGAGGTGTGGAAAGCCTACAGGTCAACCAGCTGAAGAAAACTCCAGGAGGGATTGTGAGCAGAGTGGTTTTACAGGCGCTTGGCTTCAGGGAACATTTGCTTTACAAAGCTCACGATATCATCCAGAAAAGATGGATTGGGGTTACACCACCTGCAAAGACATAGAGAGCTGAAGCATCTGCTTACAGGAGAGAGAAGCTGAAGGGCTCAGTGCACAAGCAAGCTCTGTGCCAGCAGATGGCACCGGGAAACCATAAATCCATCTGCAGGATACAGGACCACAGCTAGTCCTGCTGCCTCCAGTTCTGCAGCAATCCTTCAGTCATCGAGGCAGATAAATACACTGTTAAATGTAATAATTCTGCACTAACTCGTGCACAGAGGTTTCTGCTGCAGCATAGAAATGCTTCAGTTCCAGCTCTTTACATCCTGCCCTTGCTGTGGGAAGGCTGATAATAGCTATCTACAGAGAGGGAAGAAAGGAAGTGGAAATTTGGTGGGGAAATTCTGTTGATACATAGAAAAAGTAGCATGGCAAGAGCAAATATTCTCCACAGCCAACCCAGCACTCAGCTCACTTGTCTCAGCTGCAGGAAACATGATGTGAATTTGATCTCAGCATGACTGAACATACAGGCAGGTGGAGAGACTTGTAAATATTGTGGTTGCATTTTAATTCAATTGTTTTTCTTTATTCGCACTGTATTAAGCTCTCCTTCATGAAAATTCCTCTCCCACTTACTGTATCATGGAGCACCTGGAATTCAGCTCACATTTCCACAGCCTTCTCAGGAAAATGACACCAGTTACTGACAAAAGGTGGGACGAAATCGCTTTAGTAAGTACAACAAATATTTTGTTTCCAACTGTTATCCCATAGTAAGAGGCCACCATAGTTTGGCCAGCAAATTTGCTAAAAACTATTCCCAGCAATTGCCTCAGAGGTTGGGATATGGGAAAATGCTGCTTTGGTGACAGCAAGGGGAAACATTGGGGAAGAGAAGAGAGCAGCTGTAAGCTGCAGACTAAGCCTTAGCTAAGAGAAGTTGCATTTACAATATCACTGAATTTCTGGATTTTATCTATTCCAAGTACTGCTTCGTATTCTTCACCTCCAAATCTCATAAAGTTTCCTCCAAATCTTCTAAGGTCTTCTCCTCAGGTTACTATTTCCTTCTATAGATTCCTCAGAGGTCTTCCAGTTTTAAGAACAGCAATATTTACATTTGCTGCTGCATACCACCTTCCAGAGCCGTGTCTTGGGGCTTTTAGGAGTATGCTTGAGCAAACATGACTCTTTATATAGACTTCAAGAAGAGGTAACTCGAGTAAACACTGTGTGACTTAAAACCTTGAAAGCTAATATTTGGCAAGCTCTTGTATTCACAACTTTGGAAAGGCTCGCCTCTGAAAATAAAGCAAGAATATCTTCTCCTTGAAAAAAAAAATGCCGCGTGGCAAATCCACACCCAGTACTAATATTGGAATTCCTGACTTCATACATTATCCTATGCTGGGAACAACCATACCCAAATGCTAGTTTTATAGAGCCAGGTTTTACAGATGCAGACCCTCAGGACAAGACTTTCAAGATGAGTCTTTGTACCTACCTGATCTGTATGAGCAAGTTACCCCATGGCTTGTGAAACAGCTGAATCTCAGCACAGCAAAAGCAGGAGGACTGGAGGCAACCAGGGACTGATAAATAAAAATAAAACTTAAAAAAAAAATTAAAACAACAAAACAAAACAAACCAGCCCTGAGCACTCAATTTGGTGGTGAAGTAGCTGTAAACATATTGTGGGCCCTAAAGAGTGCCCCAGCCCGTCACCCTTGCTCCCAATAAGTTAGCACAGGTCTCTTACAGCTTTTGCAGATGTTCTGTGAAATGCTGCATCTGTAATGGCAGCCCTGAACTTTTTGCAAGCTCATGCTCTTCCTGTGAGCCCAGTACTGCCACACAGCTGTCCATTCTGTATGTTAGGCATAAGCAGGGAGAAACCACAGCAGATAGGTCCCATCACCTAAGAAATGCTCAAATATTACCTTCATCTTTCATAGCAATCCAAAGATCAGCAGCATTATCCCATGTTTCAACATGAAAACTAATGCAGAGAAGAGGGGATGGGCTATGCCCAGAAGACTAGCAGATCTTTCCAGATTACCTCAGCTGTGCATTTGTTTGGCCCCACAGTAACTTTCAGAAGAAGCAATGCCCAGTTACCTTTTTTTTGTCACTGCTTCCAAACTCCTCAGCAGAAAAGGAACACAAAAAATAGTTTTTCCAGGAAGATACTAGAAATAACACAGTAAACACAATTCTCTGGAGCTATCTGGCTCAATGTAGAAACCAAAGGAGTCAATTTGCAAAACAGCTGCACTCAGGTCCATAGAGGTTTTGGGGATTAATTTCTCACACATGCTGGAATGGATATTTACCTCTGGGTTTTTTCCTTCATTGCATTTTGAACACAGTTCCATCTTTCCAAGTTTCTGCTTAGGAATTGCTCTCAAACTGCAGGTGGTCCTTTGCTAAAGTTAATGGCACTTCCACAGAGACACTGGCTGTAGGTTACCAAAACCAAGAGCACAGAGTACAGTGTGGTCTATACCAGGGCAACACAAACTACTGCAATGTCACATCTCTGACAGGCTCTCCAGGGACCTTCACAGATGTTTAGAAAGCTGTTTTGCAGCACCAGCCTGATTAGAAGAGCTAAGCAAGAACCCTGCACTCCCATCTTCTTGCAAACCCCTCCTGCCACATGATAGTACTGATTACCCTTAATTTTCTTTGTTGATTCTGTGGCAGGAAGAGATGAAGAGATGATCATATTGAAGCACTGCTAAAAATACCATGTGTTGGTAGTTTCTTGCAGCACTGGCTTTCATTCCCCAGAACCACCAGCTTTTGAAAGTGATAAGTGATCTCCTACATCATTTTTATTTGGCCACTGGAGATAATGGGATCACAACCTTACTCACAAGCAGAGGTTTTAATCCTTTCCAACACACAATAAGGGAGCACGAACAGCAATGAGAAAAATCTCTATGCAGGCAGGTATTTCGTTAAGCACTAAAAGGTCCTGGCATCTATCCAGCCCAAAATGCTCTCTCCTTTGATGTTGGATTCCATCTACCTCATGTAATGGCCCAATGGTTTGGTTGTCAGCAAGAACTGGACCTGAGGCACATACCTTTGGAGGTAGATGACTAATCCAATTAAGTGGGAGCTACAGAAAGTTGAGATCCATCTTGTATTTTGGACATGAGAGGGAAAGAGGCATAAACAAGGGAATTTTATTTACTGAAAGAAGTTAATTCAAGAGTCTAATTTGTGAAACTTGCCACAGACAATCATGGAAGTGATTTTACTAGTATAATTAATAACTTTCCTTCAGCTTATCTCCACATGTTTTCATGATAGCTGTTATCATTGCTTTGATTTTACAGGAAATCAAAGACAGATGAAATAACTTCTCCAAGTTTCTTCTTCCTTCCAGGCCAGTAGTACAGCCTGGAACAAAAAATGGATATCAAGTAATACCTGTAAGTTTATAACCTGCCAGGCTCACCTTCAAATCCACTTTGAAGTTTGTGTTCAGACAAGCTCTTCAGAAGCTGCAAAATACTCCCAATATGTTTCTGGATTACATCACTTCTCCACACCTGACCTGATGCAATTCCCTTTTGCAGACCAATTTGGTATCCCTTTTTTTCCCCCCATCTTTCTTTCTACAATTACTTCAAAGCCACCCACATAGTGCCTGTTTCATAGTGAACTAAATTTTCTTATGTGGCCCCACTACTTCACTAAGCAAGAACAGCCAAGCTGCAGGTATACTATTCTCAAGCTCAAGTTTGCAAAATGACAGAATGGTTTGGGTTGGAAGGGACTTTAAAGCTGGTTCAGGTCCCAGCCCCTGCCATGGGCAGGGACAGCTTTCACTAGACCAGGTTGCTCCAAACCCCATCCAACCTGGCCTTGAACACTTCCAGGATTGGGGCATCCTCAGCTTCTCTGAGCAATAGCTCTTTCAGAGAAGTGATTGCTTGGCACTGAAAGAACTCAGAAAGCACAATACCGTTATCTGCTTCCTTGGATGTATTTTTTAATCTTTTTGCTGAATGTAAGTTGTTATTAATACACTTGATCTTTGTGCCACATCTGAATGGAAAATCCTAGTACCACCAAGAAACACCAAATCCTTGAATTGCCACATTTTTATGAAAACTTCTTTATAGGTCAATAGGAAATCAGTGTCCTAAAATTCCCCACAGCCTCACTGCCTCCTTGGAGGCAACAGGATTTCAATAAATAGCTACTTCACCTCAAACACAGTCACTTGGCTACCTCCCTGTCACAGCCTACACCAAACACTCCCACATTGGTGTTCATGGTCATCACAGCTTTTCAACAAGCTGATTTCTTTTACCTCTCACAAAAGTCACCCCAGCAGCTGTGGCACTGACAACTCACACACTCTATAGGATAACTAGTACAGCTACTGTGTGTTTGTAGGCTTGGGTAGATACTCCATTAAAATACTTATAAAACCTAAAGTGAAGCATCACCATAGGAAAAATAAAACTTCGTATCAGATAAAGAAACTGCAACACAAGGCCTGAACAGGAAGTCCCTTTCAAAATGGACTTTTAATAAATAACACAAGTTCACATAAAGCAGTCAGCATTTTTATGCCCACACACTTCTGATTCTGCCAGGGGAATCCACAACCATGACTGCAAATATTAACCTTTAACATTCTGCTCCAAAGGATGGGAAGATAAGCAGCAACCACAACTATCTGCTAACACACACAGGTAATCTGAGAACGGCCAGCTGCACCTGCAAACGAAATTTTACGTTTTCTCCATATCCTACACTTTTGAATAAACCCCAGAAATTTTGGGAGGATTCTTCCAGAGTGTTTCTGCAAAAGTTCTGTAACTGATTATTCAGTCAGCCCTGGTCATAACCCTGCCTTTTATGTTCAGGGTTTATGCACATGTAGAAGAGCTGCTCACAGGGAAAATCTGAATCTCATATTTTGGACTCTGGGACAAAAAAATTCCCAGGAGGAATATCACGAGATTGTCACACCACTAGACCTTCTCTCAATATTTATAACAGAGAAACTGGGCAGAGTGTTGGGAATAGGAGACAAATCTTCTGTGGCCCTGTCCTGTACCTATACTTCCAAATACAGCCACATTATTAGCCTCAAAACAATTAAAAATATAAGACTTCATTTGAGCAAGGGATTTTCTATGATTTTATCTTGTTTTGACTCAGTGAGAATTTGTAGGGTCGAAAAAAATCATCCCTTAATAGAAACTCTTCCAAAACATGGGGAATATTTGATATTTCTGCATGAGTGTTCAAGTGCAAGCTTATACAGCAGCTACCATTCCATGGGATCATTGAGCTTCTTGGACACCTGACTTCCCAAAAATGTTCAAAATTCCCTGAAAAATTATACTAGGACCTCCCCTTGCCATATATCTGAGCCGACCTTTCACTTTTAAAATTCATACTCTATAGCAATCCCAGATCCCTGAGAATGATTTGGCTCCTGGGTTGGGATTACCCTGTTTGACCAAAATAGTTATTTACCTTTTCTCTCAGCCTATTTTGGGGATATTGCTCGTTAAGGAATTTGTTTAGAGAGATGAGAAAGAATATCCCTTTCCTTTGTTTTTAAATGGATCAAACACAACATAACCCCAAGCTCTTTTCTGTGGCTAAAACCAGCCAGCACAGGTAGCCAAGGTGTGCTGGCAGGTAGCAGATAACCACTCAATAAATACATATTACTCACCTCACAGCAACCCAACTCTTCACTTCAACTTTCAAGCATTACTTAATGACAACTGCATGAAAAATGTAATCTATGATCCTTCTGTAAGCTCTCAAGTGTTTACAGAGGGGAAAAAGGAAAGTTATGACAGAGCAGGCCAAAGGCAGCTCCCACTCCACACCCAAATTTCTACTCTACCCCTCAAAAATCTGCTTTTATTTCACTTTTATTATCACCATGTATTTACACCAGAAATGCTTAGATGGGAAACAAAGGTCAGAGACAGTGATCTATTTTAGGGAGAAAAATGGGCCACAAAACTATCGGATCTGATAAATCCCTTCCTTTGTATGAGCCAGCTCAGTGCCTTTATTTCTCCCCCCTGCACAGCCCAAAGGGGAAAAGTCATTGAACATTCAAGAGAGAAGGCAAAAGTAGTGCTGGCTTTGCCTTTCCCAAGAACAGCTGTGCCAATGCATCAGAGCCTGGTTCAATTCTCAGCAGACAAGGGTTTGCAACTCCATGCTGGCACTTCTTTGGCAGCCTCACCAGGACTCAAAGCCCAAAGGCTGGAACAACCATCCCAATTAAACCACTGTCACCCCCAGAGAGATTTCTTCTCTGAAGACAGAAAACAGGCTCCAATTCCACTGGCAGCAAAGCTGGCAACTTTGCCATAAAAACCAGCCAGCCTTTTTCCCTGCAGGTGCCAGCTTTGCCCCCTCATAATTAAAATTCAGCTTTGCTTTTTTTTTTAAATCCCTTGTTCTGTCATCACAATTCACTGCCAGTAGCACTTTGCTTCATCCCATTTTATGGGTCACATGTGCAGCATTGTCTTGTTCAAATTATGAAGGCACAAACACCACCTGCCACTGGTTTGTGGGTTGTTAATCTCTTTGTTCAGGTAATCCATGCAGCCATTTTTTAAGCATCAAAACTCCATAATTTCTGGTTGTTTTACCTAAAGCTCCATATTCTTGGTTTAAAATAAGAGTAGAATAAGCATGTAACAGGAATTACTTGTAATAACATCACTGACCCTGTGCTAATACCAAAAGCAAAGAGAAAGCAAGACATAAAAGGAAGAGACAGGGAGAAAAGCCAGCATCACCAGAAGGTTATAAAACTGCAGTCCAGATTACAGGGGCAAAAATAATATCCCAGGTACAGGGTACTTTGGCCTAAGCTTCATTCCCAGTGAAGATTCCAAACCCTGCAAAGGGAACGTTTCCTTCTTACACTTGTATCAGCGCAACTACTCGAGGGTGGAACAGTATCACATCACTAAAGGCCACTGAATCAGGACCTACAGGAGAAATAAATAGTATTTAACTGTTCCCAATTCCTCTTTTTTCCTCTGCCTGTATTTCCTATGGCATTTCTCTGGGATCAGTGCAATATGCTCTTATTTCCACAAATGTGCACTGGACACCTAATAAATGCATTTTCCTCAAGGATGTGTTAATACCTTGCCAGAAGTACACTCAGCTAGAGAATTGGGAGCCCAAACACTATCCTGCAGAAGCGTCCCCTGTCCAAGGATCCTCTTTCCCTCCCTGCATGCACATGCCTAAGTATGCCTGCAGCATTTTCAGACACCTTTACACAAACCAATCCTCCAGCTGAGCACTTTTCCAAATAGGAACAAAGACACATTTACCCAAGCTAAAGAAATATTTGAAAATTCAGATGATTAAATACAGCCTGCTGTTCATTTTACGTCTGTGGTCTCCAGTAAGTACCATAAATCCTGGTTTCCCTTTGAGACAAATTGTCACATTATAGCCCTGCTTTACAGGGATACACACATTCCTTGCTATAAAGACGAGGAGAGAAATTCATGCCAGATTAGGACATATAGAATCTCTGTTTATGGATAAATCATTTTTAAAACCTCTTTCTCTCTCTCCATGAGTCATATGTGAATGCTTAAAGTGTCCTGTCAACAATAGTTTTTTTACATACAGAACTAATTAGCATCATTATGGCAGACTGGAGAAGCAAAATTGTAGCTGGGAGACATCATCAAATGAGTGATGCCATTTTAGGAAGGCTGGGGAACAGAGGTTTGCAGATCTCTCGCCCAGAACTAGATAAATTGGCCACCTTACAAGAATATCAAGATGAAACTAATTTTTGACATATCTTCCATTATCAATAATATTACTTCACAATTAAAAGCCTGCGTCCTAATTTGTATTAACTTGATGTTTGCAATATACATTTCAGAGTAGAGCTGTTCAGCTTCTTTTTACAGCCCACTTTCTCAGTTTCATATGTTAGCACCACAAAGTTAAGTTTACATTTCCAGTATTACAGATCCATTAATAATTTTGAAAAGTTTTAAATACCCTAAAACATTTATATTTCATATTTGAAGATTATTTTAAGTCAGCAACTAAATTTTAAACTAAATTAAATTTATATATCCTCTTTAAGTTACTGAGCATAGTATATACAGCTACTCTGGGACTTGCATAGACCTTTCATCATTAATAAGTGGAACAAGATAATTACATGCTCCAGTAGCTCCTAGGGGTCTAGAAGTTATCAGCACATAACCTGCTTTATAATGGGGGAAGAAATCATCTCTGCTAGAGCTGGGGGTATAATTCAAAGACATTTCCATAAATATATAAACACTGTGAAATGAATTCATGGGATGTGCAGACATTTCATTTCAGAGCTGCTAATGTGTTTGGCCATTAATTTGTCAGGAATGTTCACTCTGATTTGCTCCATTTACCTTAGGAGGATGTTCAACAGCAAAACAGTCAAAACTGCAAAATTAGACAGTGCAAACGAAAGGCATCTTGGGCAAGCACTGCTAAATTTGCTCTAAATGCTCCATGCACAGATGTGTTCCCACCTAGAATAGCCAGCTGCAGAGAGAGCAAAGACCAGAAGCCACTCTGTCCACTGGAGAAGATCTCCAGCCCCTGCTACTCTTGTTCAATGGAGATGCCTCCTCCTCTGCTTCATGGAGAGAAAATCCCTTCTTGCATACTTCTTTTTGACAGGATCAGTCCCCAAGCATCCCCCCTGCTCCTGACTTACTGCCTCCCTTCTGGGGCTGGACCTCCACGCCTGCTGTGACAAAGGACATCAGAACTCAGAAGGCTCTGGAAAATCTGTCAAATTCTTTGGATTTTAGTTAATGAACACTTTCAGACAGATTCCAAAATTCCACAAGATTATTGCCATCAATTTCTGACTGCAACAAGCAAGTTTTTCTTGCAGAGCTTCACAAAGCTCTCTTCACAGGCAGACTGAATCTTTGAGATGGCGTAGCCTCCCTGCCCTGGGTCTGAGCCCTGCAGCTCCCACAGCTCCCTGTGGCCAGCCAGCAGGTTCCACCTGGACCTGGAAGGAGCCCTTTGCTGGAAGACAGCTCACTGCTCCCCACAAGGGATAAAACACTGATGCCTCAAGCCTTTCACCCCCTTTGGAATGGACAAAGCCAGCTATGAGACACATGAGCTCAGGAACTGCTTTAGATGTCAGCACAGCTGTGACAGTCACAACATAACATGATGGGTTTGCATTCTCTTGCCTTTTAATCACCCGTGGCTTTTGCACACTCCTGGCACACCTGGCTGGGTGGGTTTGCAGGGGGCCCTGCCCCGTTCCCACATGCCCAGCCTGTGCAGGCAGGTCCACAGTTCTGAACTGGGAGCATCACTGAACCCTGGCACAGGATCAGGGGCTGGAAAACAGAAAATGCGGCCAAGCTTATGAACAAGCAAGTGGAAACTTGCACAGCCTTGGGCATCTAGAAATGGTCTGAAGAGGTATTAGATAAGCAGGGAGTATTTTTGCTATCTGAACAACCTGTCTGTTTGGTGCAGCTGTTTATACTATGGGATGTTTTGTTTGGTGGCTTGAACTTCTTTTTTGAAAGTGTGTTCCTAATATTTCCCCTTGCCTCAACTTTTCCAACTTCTGACCATTTTTAATGGCTAACAACAGCTGAGCAATTAAAAGATTTGGACCTGGAGAAGTCACATGGCTCAGAAGCAAAAGGAAGAACTTTTATTCTTGCTAAGAACTGATTTTGATAGAAGTGAGGGGCAGAGCCCATTCCACCATCACAAGCCTTTCTGTGGGCATTACAGGACTACACTCTTTTTTTTATTTCTCAGTGAAAGAGAACTGGCACCCAAACCTGGGCTGAAGGCAAGAGGAACGCATACTGGCAAGAGCACTGCTAGTCCATGCTCACCAGCTTTGAGATTTGGAGAATGATCCTGCCATTTGAGACAAGAATGGGTGGGAGGAAAATGGAAACAAATACTGGGAACATCAAGAAAGTGTTTTCTAAGTGAGGCTTGGCAAAGCCTGCTAGGCAAGGTAAGCATTTCCACACAAGCTAACAGAAACAGATGATCCTAAGGTACTTCCTTCCCAGCTATACCCCATGGATCCATTTGAGATGGCAACTCCCTCACAAAAGGAGATGCCAACACTGCCCAGCAGTCAGCGGAACTGTTGTGCAGGTATAAGGCAGATGTGCTGGGCTGGGCTTCCAGCAAGGACCACTCCTGTTTGCCTTTCACACTCCCCAAGCTGATACTTGAAACTTCAGCTTCCACTTATATCTTCAGAGAGATATCTTTGTTCCTTTCCTCTTGGCATTTTGATCTCTAAATACTTGAATAAGTAGCATTTTGATTGTGTTGCTATGGGGGCAGCAGGGATATTCTCCTGTCACTGCAGCACATGCACTTAGTACACAAGAGGCTCTCAGCGAGTCAGGTTTCACTCCTGACATTGTTTTTTCTGTGTGAACCATTTATTTTGCTGAGTTAGCATTTATACACCCTCCCCTTTCCACCATTTGAAATCTGAGACAAATGTAAGCTTGAAATCCTAACTTCTCCACCACCCCCAAAAAAGCTAAGCTGGTGTTTACACATGGCCACCCAAATTCCAAACCAAGCTGCTGAAACTTTTTTTTGCTGTTTCTAAAGCGTGTAAGTTCTGGCTGGTGCTGGTTCCCACATTCCTGATCCAGGCAAGCTGGACTGAGGTTCCTCACTCCAAGCCTGCACCTCTCCTCCATGCATCTAAACTTACAGTGATGAATCGACACAAAAAAAAGCCTGGACAATTGCAAACTATTTTTTCCACAAATTTAAGTGCAGGATAGCCTCCCCTCCCTGGCTTCTCTCACCATCATCCAGCTGTGCCTATAAACCAGAGTCTGCTGAACCAAGGTAGGAGTTGAAGGCAGCTATTAAATCTGCTCCCTGGAGCTTTAACACTTGGAGCAATTTGTAGTGGAATTATTCTCCCAGCTCAGCTTGCAGCCTACTTCCACAAAGGGTTCAGTGCTGGGGTCGAGCAACCTGCTATCAGCAAATCCTTAGTCTCCGTGAGGAGAAGCTCAGAGGGGCACACATCCCCATACTGGCATTCCACCTGGTGAACAAAGGCCAAGTTCAGCCTCTTCTCCTTCTTGAAACACTTTATTGTTAGTGTTAGCTAATCTGCAAGATATGCCAACTCTCTGGCAAGCAATTCCAGGCAGCATTGTTTGTTTAGGATAGGATTGGGCTCTACGAATCCAAATTAGACATGGTTTGTTTGTTTTTTTTAATATCTACCTCAGCCAGGAATGTTTGAAGGTGTGCTGGGCTTAAGCAGGTGGGGAAACAGCAAAACAGGCCACAAACCTGGAGCTTTACAAGGATTTGCTTGCATTTCTTTTTTTAGTTATTACCTTGCCTCCTATTTAGATTCTTTGGGAAACCAGAAACTCAAGTGTATTTGTATACCAAATTCTCCTTATCACCACATAACAGAGGCACTGATTTGCTTTGCAGCAATGGACTAGAGAAACCAGATTGTTTATTGTTTTAGTTTTCTTGTTCATGTTTTTTTCTTCCTCTCCTCTGGAGGGCCCTCAAACACTTTACTGGTGAGCACTGGAAACGTGAAAAGAGAAGTCCATCAGTACTCCAGCCCCTGCCTTCATTACCACCACTGCTCCACAGGAAACTCAGACCCTCCAATCTCAGCAATGATCAGAGGATGATCTGGCTGTTTCTCCTCAAGAGCATCAAACTGTTCTAGAGCTCTGAACCCTCCTCTCATCCCACTTCCACGGCTTTCAGATGTTCACATTCAGATACCTACACCAAGCATCCCAACAGCTTGACCTCAGCACATGGAGGCTCACAAAAAGCCCAGGCAGCTGAAGAGCTGTTGTTATTTCTCTCTTGTCCCAGTATTGCCAAGGAAGGGAAATAAGATGGGACTTAGTGGAAATGAGCTGGAGCACCTGTTGCTCCACTGCCCTGCAAAGTAGCCAACCTAGGAAATCTCTAGCAGCCGAAAAACATAGACCAGGCTTCAACTCAAGGATTAGAAAGCAGCTCTATCATAGCTCAGGAAGATAAACATTGTCTTTAAACCTAAAAATTACTCACCTTTAAAAAAATAGCCATTCTTAGTTCCTTTCTGTGAGAAGCTGCCCTTGGGATGGAGCAGGACAGCTGGTAGGCCCAGCCAAGGAGTCCTCTAAGTCTTCCTCAAGGTAACACAGTCTACAAACTCCCCCTGTCCAGGCAAACCAAACCTCCCTTTTGCCCCAGCCCCTATGGGTTAATCACACTGGCTAACTCTGCCTCTCTCAGCTGCTTGATTGCAAAAAAAAAAAAAAATGGTGCCCTTTAGCCCTTCCTAGTCTGGTGCATGGGGGTGGGAGTCACCAGGACATCTCTCCTGCCCACAGGTGGGCAGGTCCAACAATTCTCTGTCAGAACCAGGTGTTCCTCTCTATATATCAGCAAAATGCTTTAATCAATTAATGGATGTCATTTCCATCTTGGCTAATTCAACTTCAGCCTTCGTGTGTCCACATCATTCCTAGACTTGTGTCAAGGTAGTAAAAACACACCTATATGGGCTTCCTTCACAGTCCACAGCATCACTGGAGGTTTTCGTGTTACATTAAGGAAATTTTCTTACAGGAAAACTACATGGAATTGTTACACAGAGCTTTGTTCACCAAAAGTGAGAGCAGTAAATGCCCATTTCTGAACAGCCCAATGCTGTACTTAGAAGAAGTAAAGCAGAAACCCATATAAACCTGGAGCAAGCACTCACCAGGGAAAACTGACCTGAAATTACCCCCTAGGATCTGCCTGTTGAGACAGGGTGAAGGTTTTGTTCATAATAAACGTGCATTTATTTGGAAATAAATGACAAATGGCTCCATTTGTCTTTTATTCTCCCATTAACGCTTGAACCTGGGGATTATTATCCCTGCAATGCCTACGGCTTGCAGATGAAGTGACCTCTTCATCTGGACAGGATTTCCTTCATTTGGGGAATACCTTTCATCAGCCCATTCAGCCTTTTCACCTGTACCTTTGACCGCATACTTGGTTTTCAAGTAAGTTTGAAGAGTTTGCCAATTTAGTTCCATAACCATGATTTAGCTACACAGCTCTGGGGCAATGAGAGCTCCTGTGAATGGTGCTTGACAAACAATATCCACAATAGAATAATTAATTCCATAAGTGTGAGCTGGAGCTCAAGCAAAGCATGAAGAGAAAGTCTGAGCTATCATTATTTTGGCATTAGCCATTTCTAGCCACCTCTCGCTATTTATCTGATGTCTTTGTTTACCCTCCTCTCTCAGAGTCCAACAAAGAGGAAATGATTGGCAGGATGAAAAAAAAAACCAACCTCATAAGAGTGTGAAAACATGATTTCATAATTTTGTGCATTATCAGTGATATTTGTCATACTTTCCTTCTTGTTACATTTACAGCAGATGTGATTATATGTATTTTCCATTTCATTTCCTCACACTTCTCTCCTTTTGATACCTACTCCAGCTGTTCATTTTCTCTCTCCTGACTCTGGTTTGTGTTTATAATTAATTGCTTCTGTAGTAGATTGTGAGTAGAAGGAAATAGCGACTGCTTTCAAATATTTGACGCTCAACACCAAATGTCACATATCAGTGGAGCAATTAATATACTTAATCCTAAAATTTCTCTTGCTATATTTAAATCAAAAGGCTAAGACATTGATTGCTCCTAGTTTTAATAATAAAATCACAGCTTTATTTTACAGTGAGGAGCAATATATTTCCATACTCAGGCTGAGGACAGAACGAAGGCTGCTCCTTGGAAAGCACTATATTTGTTTCTCTTCTTCCCATTGCCCTGGCCATCAACCCCAAAGTCCAGCCATTTCATCTAAAAAGTGTCTGTGTTTCTTATGGATTTTTCATGATGTGCTACTTATCACCAGCCTGAGGTGTTTGCAGTGACCTGCGGACCTGTAACACCCAGTAAGTGATGTGGATCTACTCAGCCCAGTTTCACACCAGCATTTCTCCAGTACTGGACCTCCAGTGCTTCCACACCTGATTTATTCTCCAGGTAGCAGAAGCAAAAGTAGGTCTACAGCTTGAGGTACAGCAGAGAAAGGAGTGAGGGGGGTGAATAAGCTCAGGAAACATGGTGAATTATCCAAAATGTTGCACATAATGATTTACACCTTGCTGAAGTGAGATATTAATTTTTCAGTGTGTTTTCATTCTTTTTTTACAGCTTGCCTTAAACTTGGACACAGACAGAAGAATTTCTTTCCTTCCCTGCAGTTTCTCTTCTGTCAGAGAAGGTAGCAGAAACCCAAGGATGCTCCCTGTTAAGTCATCCAAAGAAACAGACAAGACATTTATAGTGCTTCTCCTTTAATATATGTGGCTGCCTAGTAAGAGGTTTGCTCTGCACAGAAAATACTCTCACACTGGCATTTTCTTTTCTTCTCCCAAAGATAGGGCTAAGATGTTGGACTACATGGCTTCCAACACAACTCCAGGAAAGACACACCTATCAAAAAGGGGCATGTATTGCAATAAATATTAATATTTAATTTGTTTGGGGAAATGCATTGTGGATTTCTTTTTTTACACAATACAAAGAAGCACAAGCACCAAGATCTTCTTTTGTTTCTTTCCATTTTCAGTCCTCAAGTTTTGTTTTCCTTTCTGTACAGAAAGCACATGCATAGAAATCCTGGAGGGAAAAAAATGGAAAATATGGATTGAGAAACTGTAAAAATTACACTTGAAATTAGGTCTTTTTCTGAAGTTCAATTTTGATTTTCATGGGGCATTTTCCACTGGAATATGAAAATATATGAGAACAGTAAGTTAATAATGTTTGGACTATAATAGAATATTGACCTATTTTACCTCTGAGAGAGGAGAGGAATAAATCTAGGAATAAATCTAGCTCACAGTACATCCTGTTGCAGTCACCTCTTTTCCTGCAGCAAAGAGGTGGAAACAGTTGCCATCATTATCACCATCACTATTATGATATATAGAAATGTTGATCATAATTATAGTGCATACCAGAGAGAGCTGTGAAATGCATTTGATTTCTCACAAAATATTCTAGAGGTACAAATTAGAGAAAAATAGGATGAAGTGTCTTTTGTCTCTGTATTTCCATGCTGATTTCAGACATTTTTGAATTTAAGTGTCAGAGAAAAAAACATCAGAAATAGCAAGGTAAGTGTGTGACATAAAAATAATTTTTTTAGTGATATTGCTTACAGGAATGCCTTTCCTGCCTGATCTAAAGGATATTCTAGGTGATTCAGAAGGATTCTGGACCAGAGGTGTGCTGTGCAAGGGTTTGTGCTTTGAGAGACAAACATTTAACCAAGTCAAACTGATTATTGAATGAACACAAATATCTGTTAATCGTTTTCTTCGATATAAGGGTAATGGATATATCAGCAACTCCAGACCAAATAAAGGAGAAGAGATAAGCTCCTCTTATTGATAACAGCCTGATTAATGCACATAGAGGACACAGAAGAACAATGGGTAAATTAAAAACTGTGTACCGGAGACTGTTTAGGGAAGGATGTGACTGAGGGAAAGATGTAAATTTGTGAAAGTAGAAGTGGAAACAGAGTGGGGGTAGGGAGTCGTGTCAATTTGTTTATTGCAAAAACCTGGCATTAGAAATTATCCTCCTTAACCACCATATCAAATTTGTAGCTTATTCTTTGCATATCTTCATCTATGCCATAAATGAGTCATTGACCCTACTGGACAGTCACTGACATACATCCAAGAAGACTGTTATAAAGACAGGGAGAAATGAAGTCACCTTGCCAGAAGTCTCTGGGCCACAGTGCCAGCAGGGCCAGAAGACCTAGAGAGGAAATACAGAAATAGTTCTGGGGATGTCCCAGCTTGGGTGTTTTTGGTCTTTGGTCATTTTCAGGCAGGTAGGTGGTTGGTCAGGCAGTTGGTTAGGATAGGTAGGACACCTACACCAGAACCACCACCACTGTGAGTGGACAGTGCAGAAGTTATCCTGTGATTCTCATCTACTGCAAACACAGAGACTGAAAAGGCTTTTCCAAGCCACGAGGAATCAAACTATGGAAATCGGAGGTGAGGGAAGCCTTACAAAGGTGAGGAGATGCTATTGCATCTTGCTATGGTCATAGATATATGTGTATCATAACAATGACAAACAAATATTCTACATCATAGCAGTGATGAAGGATTTTTCTTGCAAAAATGAGAAGAGACTGGTACTAAAGGAGTCTGGTAACAAAGATGTTTACATGATCTGGTAATAGTCTGAGAGAAGATGAACCAATTATCCAGGATTTTGTAATGAGAAGGGTTTATGAGGACAGAATTGCTCAAAATGTTGCTGAGAAGAGGTGCTCTATTGAGCTGAGGTTAAGATATGTGAGTGCCCAGGTTTCCCTTTCATTTGGCTCTCTAGAATCAATAGTAATGGCTTGTAACCTGAAGAGACACTAAGATCTAAATGTATTACTCATAATGCCCAAATGTGCTCAGTTATGTGTTGCAGCAAATGCCTCAGCTGCTTTGCCACATTGTACTGTGAGCAAACAATCTCTTTCTCCCCTCCCTGAACTCATTTCCCAGATATACTTCATGTTTTTTTCATTTGCTGAAACTCTGAGTTCAAACTTGGAGAAGTTCACACAACCTCTTGTCTTGGACTTTCCATCCAGTATCATCACATTCATTGTTTTGTTGCACACTGAAGTATTTGCAATGATTGAATGAACTTTCTCTCAGTCAGGTTTGCTTTCATGTCAGCAAAAAGACCCAGCAAGCCTTCATGAACCAGACTTCCTTCTTCTCCTCTACTTCTTTCTAAGTCCCTTCTGACAAAACCAAGGACCCTTGGGCCATATATCCTATTTATTTCAGTGTCTGAAGCTAATTTAAACAGATGCATGGAAAATGACAGAAGTTAAAGAGCCTGAAAAATAGATTTTCAACCCCTGAGGCAAAAGTTTAAACTACTCACTTTTTTTCTTTTTTTTTCCTCTCGTAACAACCTGAGAAAGCCCTGCTGCTGAGCTAATGGATAGTTTGGAAATTGCTGCATTCTCTTGTTTTACTTTTTAACAAGGTTTAAAGTGAAGGTTTTGTGTTTCAGATACAACAAAACAAATACAAGAAGTAATTGCACATCACTGTTGGTTATCACCAGTATAAGAAGGCAAAACCATTTGTACAATGCTTCTGTTTTCCAGGGCTGATGTACCTTGTATGTTGTTTAGTTCCTTCCTTACTGCTGTCCTTAAAGATCACTCATGCTGTTCAGGCAATACACAAGCAATGGGAACTCTGCTGCTGCTGCCATCTTGAAGGTCTCATGGTACTTTCTGAAGACGTCCATCATTAATCAAATTTTTCTCCTCCATTCAATTCTTCTTTCCTGATTTTTCTTCTTTGTCCAAAACACAGATCTGATTTGCTTCTGTGCTGGAGTTAACCAGAAGCGCTTCACCACAGAGACAGTTGCATTACAGCAAGGGACTCTTACATTGCTGTGAAAATCATCAGGAAAAGGCTAAAAGGTAAAATAGCCTTGAACATAGATTATGCCATTAAAAATAAATTATAACTGCATCATAATCTGGAAAAAATTATCAGAGATTAAGAACACCCATTCCTTTATACTGAAATAGCAGTGGGGGGCATATTGTCCCCTCTTGCATCTTTACAACAATTTAGGCAAGTGCCTGTGTGACCTCCTGAGAATCTCTGATTTTTCCCCTCTGTTTTATGGTCTTTTCAGCTATCCAGGTATAAGCATATACTTACTTGGATACTGAGTGTCACACAAACACCTTTAACAGCTAAACACTTCTTTATTACCAGAGTGCTGATTTACATAAACTATGTATCCAGCATTTCAAAGAATATAAATATATACAAAGAAATATTTGCAGGACACCGAAAAAAAAGTTAGACAGGTCTAAAATCACAAAATGTTTGCAATTACTAATTTATCCAGTTCTACTCCCAACCATCAGCAAGTGGGTAACGAGACTCTATCAACCTGGTTTTTTCCTCTTGTTGTTTTGTTGTTTGGTTTTTATTCTAATTAAAGACATTCGGAAATGTTAGGGGGGTTTATAGGTCTTCAGAATATAATTAGAGATTAGATCTAATAGTGTCATTTATTTGTGGAAATACAGGGATAGCACTATTAGAGAACAACAGCCATTCAAGAAATGTACTTAAAAACACATTTATGTTATACATGTGTTGTGTCCACACATGCATACATTAGTCTATACATACAAGAAGATTTGAATATCGAATATTAATTTTGTATCATGCTGCTTCAGAGCTGAGCCAAAAGCAAAGAATAAGCAAGGGGCAGTAGGTAGCTCATGTTTCTGTCTCTGCCAGGTCTGCGGCTCCTCCCTGTGCCCACTGCTGGATGTAATACCCTCTGATTGCAGTCAGCATCTCTGAATGCTCAGCCAACAAAGACAAATCACCACAACACATGGCAGAGACCAGGTGTCAGTGTCTGCTGAGGTTCCTTGGTAGTACCAGTGCAATTATTCCTGTATCTGGTCCTTCCCAAACACTCAGAGCTCTTGTGACTTATGTGACCTCTTTGGAGTTTAAAGGGACACAGCCTGCTATTCTCAGAAGCAAAGCTTGCCTCAGGGATGCTGAAGTCCCACTCCTGTCATCACCAGTGAAGCTGATGCAGAGCAGCTCAGTTTGGCTTCAATCTCTCTCCAGCTGTGAGCCTCTTGAGCCTTTGTAGTGGCCTGAAGGAGAAGGTGCAGCAATGTAAATCTATCAATAATACACTATCAATAATGTTTTCCTTAGTTAATTTCCATTGTCTGAGTAGTTCCTGGATTTCCAGCACCAGGAATGTGATTATCATTGCTGAGAAGCTGAGGGTCACCTTTGTGATTCTTCCCCTGGAGACCAGGCATAGAATCTCTGTGCTGAATCAGCATCTGTCAGTTCAATAGGTTTGATTAGACCTGGCAGGAAACCCTATAATATTCCTATCAGTGAATGCCACAGACCAGACTGTACAGCCTTCACTCGACTTGCTTAATTTCTTATTTTCTCCATTCCCTTACATCATTCTGTTCTCCATATATCTATAGGGCACTCTTCTTTTACTGCAAGTCAAGGTTACACATGTTCAGTAAAAAAAATCCTGTTCTGCTAGTTAGGTACTATCTACAACAGCAAATTTAGTTCTTACCTTATGCCTGTGTTCCTATAGCTAAATATCTGACAGCCCCACTGGAGAAACACTGAGGCCATCAAGCTTCAAGTCACCCCTGCTGCTCTAGCTCTGCCAGAGCCAGACAGCTGGTGCTGGTGGAGTGAAATCCAGGGCCTCAGAACAAATCCTGAAGCATTATTTCATTTGAACACAGCACACCTGGTAGTCTCAGTGACTCTCTAAATGCCTTTCAATCTAAAACAGTGTGGCAAGTTTGAACATATCACCTCTCTGATAGGAAATCAATACCTACTTTTAGCATTCAGCTTCCAGTCTAGATTTTCCCTTTTCCTTTTTCAGTGTTAAGTCCCTGTCCTTCCAGTGGCTGCCTTCTGCTTTCCCAGAAAAGTTTAAGAAAGGGCTGAAGTGGAGGAAAATGATCATTGATGTTTATGTCATAGTGAACAGATGCACACTAATGACAGATTGGTGACAGCCCTCAGGTGACAGGTTCCTACCTGCATTGTCAACCTGTAGCATATGATGGAGGTGCTGTTGGGGGCACTTACTGGTCAGCTTTGCAATCTGAAACACTTTGTGATACTGTTTTCAAAACCTTCATGCTCAGAGCCAACAAAAAGTAAGCAGGAACTCAAGCACTAAATGTCTGCAAGGCTCATGACAGCAATGCCTGTGCCAAAGAAATCTGGCATGTCTGAACTCCTCTTCCTGGAGAAGGCTCTTTTTTCCCCTTTCTCCCCTATTCTCCGTCTTTCTTTTCTTCTTGGTTTCCCACCACATCCTGAAGTTTGAATCACTGTGGATTGTACTTTTATCAACAATGAAACACAGAGACACCTTTCACAGCTGCAAAGCTGGTTTCGTGTTTGGAATTTGGCTTTCTAAAGGCAAGTTGTTTGCTTTTGGAGAGTTCACACACGTGTGTACACAGCCTCAGACTTGCACACAAAGAATCCTCCATTTGGAGGAAAAACAACACAGTCATACATGGATTAATCTGCCACCGAAGGCAATTGCTGCTGCCTTGTTACCCTGGAACAATAAGGTGACGCCAGATAGGCTAGGAGGCAGTCCAGTGCTTAATTAGAGCCCTGTAAAATAACAAAATACATACTAATTTAAAAAAAAAACCCAACAATGGATGACAAGCCTTTTCAAGATGCCAGATACACTGAGAAGTGACAACAGCATCCTTACATAGAAAATGCTTTTTAGAAATGTGTTTGCATGTTGTCATTTCAGCAGAGTTTCTCATCCTGCTGCATTCCCAGGTCACAGGGAGATGTTATCACCTGGGCTGGACCAATGAGTGGGCGAGTTGCTGTTCCAGAAGCGCATCCTGCTGCTGCCTGGCACAGCAATCCATCCCCACATGTGCTGATACCTTTCAAAACTAGCATGTTTCTGAGGCATTAGAAAACTTGATTAATTTTCCTTCTCAATATCGCTTCTTCCCACTTCATCCCAACCACAGTATTCTGTTCTAAACTCTAGCTCTGCCTCTGCACTTCCTAATTCTCTCTCCTACCAAGCATTATGAACTCCAGTGAGAAAGGCTCATTGGATTGTATTTCCCCGCCTGTCAAACAGGAAGCATCAGCAGCCTTGTAAGAAAACCCTTTCTCAGACACTATGAAGGGAATGAGCTGGGCCCAGATGGCTTGGATAACTTTGGAGAGCATCCATGTTAGCATCTAAGTGTTAGTATACTTATCTGAGCTTTTGATCCTGTATTACTTTCACGTTCCCTGTAAATTTTGACTCTGTCTACTGTGCTTTCTCTGGCCAAACGCATTCCATGAGGACGGTTATTTATGTCTCCTGATCAGCTCAGGGTGTGCACAGTGCTTTGAGCTTCTCTAGTTGCATAAAGATACTTCCTTGTGGCGTTTCTTCTTGTACTTTGCTCTGACTTGTGGGGTTTTAGCTCACACATATCCTGACAAATGGGGATCTGTGCAAGCATGTTGATAAACCCCTTTGCTAATCCCTTTGACGTGAGCAGCTGTTCATTCAAAACTCTTCCAAGTAAAGAAAGTGAAAATTTTCTCCTTCATTGTGTTTCAGTCATGTAAAACTGGGAAAAGGAATTACATTTTGTGGTTTAGTTCACTCATTATGTGAATTAAATAGGAAACAACTGATTCAAAGAGTACAGATCATCCAAACTTTTTAATGAATATTGAGTGAAAAGACTTGAAAGAGTCTACATTCACTTCCCAAATAATTTATGAAAAAGAGTTATGGTCCTTCTTGGAAAAGCAGTGAGTCCTTGTTGGATTAAACATCTACCCTTAAAAATAAACACATGCTCAAATCCACGTAAAACAAGTGAGGCTAAAGAGTACTGCACTGGGACACTATCATAGAACATTTTCAGTTGTTTTCAACACTGGAATTTTTTCCCTGCATCCTGCAGATGCTGCCGGAAATCCCCAAGGCAGCCAAGGGTATTTGGGTATTTACTTCTACATGTCAAAATTTCCCCCGTAGGTCTTCGCAAAACTTGAGCCAGCTCTGCTTTGTATTTGTCTGAATGACAATGTTAGCTACTGATTCCTCTTTGGAGATGGTATAGTTCCAAAAATCAGAGGTTCAATTTCGCTGTAGCGGTAAATGGAAATAAAAGACAGGCAAGCTACCAATTTCCTGACTGAAATGAAAGTAGCTACCAAGATGCAATAAAACAGCTCAGAAATTCAAACTGCATTATTCAGTAGAGTTTCTCAGGACATACCTGAAAGTGTCTCTTCACCTTATTTTTCTCATCTGTTCCCAGGAAGAACAGACTTTCTTTACTGTGATGTGTTGGCAGAAAATAACATTTCATGAGACAGATGCAGTGTGCAATGTCCTGTGTGTTGCTCTTAGTAACATTTTTTCCTACTCATCTATGTCTGCATCATCTGAAACAAAGAGTCTACATGTCAGATGTTCATTATATCGATGATGTCCCAATGACAAGCAATTTATTTTCCTGCCTGCACCTCCAATTGTATTAGTAATGATGTCTATCTGCTCCAGAGATGCTTTGTTAAAACTGATGATCTGCCATGAGGATACTTAATTATATCTTCTTAAAGGAACACAATTAAGTTTTCAGGTAAAAGATGGCTCTAGGGTTAAAATGTATTTCCAAATTAGTTTTCCTGGTGGGTAGGATGTTTAATTTTCATTTAGGTAGTCAAACTGAAGCAATCTGGTAAGATGAATCCTCTCAAAAGGAGAGCTGACACTCATCAGAACTGTATGTCAACCTTTAGCCAACATTATATTTGGTCATAAAACCAGGGAAACAACAAACACACATGACAGTGCATGTAGTCATGGGGAATCCCCCGTTACAGATACTGTGTGCTGATAGGGACAGGGCAGGCAACCCCCAGGACTGTCAACCAGTCATACAGGCCTCTGCTAAAACTGCAACTCTTGATTTGCATTTCTATCAAGACTTCCTGGGACAGCAACAAGGAAACTTTGGTCCCAGCTGAGATCTCTAATACTACTACAGCCCATAGAGGAGGTCACACAAAATGCTCGTCCAGCACATGAGTGTGTGTTTGTATCTGGAACTATAAGTGTTCTCCACTTGTACAAGCCTCCGTGGGACACTTAGCCACCCCATAATAGGTACAGGGCTTGGGGCACCACCAGCACCTGGATCCTTTGCCCAGAAATGGTCAATGTGAGTATAGGTTAGCCGAGCACCAACTGATTCATTCACCAAAGCCAGCAAAAAGTTTCCTGGTTCTCCCGAACCGTTCACGAGAAGCAGAGATCCAAACTATCCTGACACTGGTAAAATTTTGACTTTCTGACACAGCTTCATTTGATTCCTTCTTGGGATCATTTATCCTCTCAGTTCAGTCTACTCTGAATTTTTCCACATTAACCCTGACATACTGAGTTTCCACATTAGCTATAACATATTCATTATTTTTAGTGGAGCAATTTCTTTCTGAAAGCAAATCACTTTCTTTTTTCAGAGCATTTTGGAAACAAACACAAAAGGATGCCTGAAAGGAATGCCATGAAAATACATGTAGCAATACTTTCCTGCAATACAAAACATAACTCCTTTAGCATGCAGATCTCTGCAAATGTTGGAAACCACCTGCTTCCCAAAAAAAACAATTCTGTAGTCCAAACCAGAAAATACATAAATAAAAGTGGCTACATGCACACACACACATATATGGATCCTTATCCAAGTCTATTTTAGTACATCAGAAACCAGAAACTGGATGTAAAAAAGGACATAAAGAAGAAAGTCCTTTGTGTACTACTAATTTAAAAATAGTCTATCATAATTATTTCCAGATTATGTCAACATATAATTTAAAACAAATGTTTCAGATGAAAACAGAGCTTTTCAAATTACTTGTGGCAAGTAATATTTATAATAATATTGATTTTATTTGTGGTCTTTTCTCTCCTGCTTTCTGCTAAGTCACTCATTACTGTAATATATTTACCATACAATTTGGAGAAGAAATTGTCAGTCTGTTGTCTTTTTGCAAATTGTAAAGTATGATATTTTGTTAGTTGATTTTAATAATGATGATACTGGTTGGCTCAATTGCATGCTAATATTTCTGGTTTTTAACTGGAGAGACAGAAGAGCATAAACTAAAACCAATTAATGATAAATCACAGAATCACAGAATGGTTTGTCTGGAAGGAAGGGATCTTAAAGATCATTTCATTTCAACCCCTCTGCTGCGGGCAGTGACACCTTCCAGTAAATCAGGTTGCTCAATGCCCCATTCAAACTGGCCTTGAACACTGCCAGGGATGGGCAGCCAGAGTTTATCTGGACAAGCTGTGCCAGTGCCTCACCATCCTCACAGTAAAGAATTTATTTTGTATATCCAACATGAATTTCTCCTCTTGCCGTCTGACCCCATTACTCCTTGTACTGTCACTTCAGTTCTTGATGGAGAGTCCCTCTCCAATAATAAATGAACATAAATGCGTTTCCAGGTGCAAATATCTGGTTGAAATCAATGAGTTTAATTAGTTTAATGAATTGCAACTCATTAAAAAAATTCAGAAATTCAGCAAGTATTAATCACAACGTGACGAAAGTTTTCATCCTGATTAAACTTTCCAACCTATTCATGAGTCAATTTTTCAATCAGGTTTTAAGTACTATACCTGATCCAGCTGACACAAAAAATAAAGAAAAAAGACTGTTCTGGAAAAAGGCCAGATGAGACATTTGAGCTGGGTCGCGTTTAGGAAAACTGGCATAGTCTTTGTTCTCCTGCTTCCCGTGGCTGGAGACCCCTCTCCCTTGCAGATGCTGCTGATGCTGCTTAGGCCCCTCTTTTCCCAGCATAAAAGTTTCCCCACCGAGCCAATCACCACAGAGCAACAGATCCAATAGATCTTATCCCCTGAGGATACACTGCACTCCAGCACTATGGATTTTCCATGCAAGTACAAGAGATTAAATCAAACCTCCAGATACTAAAAATCCTCCTGTTCTTTAGCAAAGTTTGGATCAAGGTTTAGATCCAAACTCCACAGCTTGGGATCATTGTCAATACTGTCGTGCCTTTCCATCCCTCTTTCTGGACTTGATCAATAGTGGCCCTGCCAGTAGAAATGAGCATTAGAGGCTGTTTTTGGAACTCTCTTAATTTGTGTGAAAGCAAAAAGAAAAAAAAAATACTCCAACTGCAGACTCACTTCACAAAATTTCCATATCCATTCTGTAGACTTGGGGTTTGGAAGAGATTCAGTTTTAAGGTGCTTAGCACACAACTCACCACCTCACGATGGCTGCCGCCGGCCAAGAGCTGGTTCTGCTCCTTTTCTACACTGTTTCAACTTGTCACTGAAATCAAAGGATGAACTTGAGATTTCACCACAGTAACACATAACACACAAGAAAAATTTAAGGGCTCTGGGAATTTACTCCTTTTGCTAGATTTTGAATGCTTTAGTCTAATATTTTCTACAATGCATTGACCCCAGACTAAAACTTTTGAAATCAATGGATGGACCAGCTTTGACAAGCTCTGAATTCAGATTATTCTGAGAAAAGTATCACCCCTTCATATTACAAGAGGAATGAAAGTATGTGGGTATATGTACCTGTGAGAAAAATGTTGAAAATTATTCCTGTTCTCTTACTCATTTCAGACATTAACCACAGAATTCATGTACTCTTTATAAACAAACCCTCCATGAAACTTTCACATGCATAAACCATAAATATTGCATTCAGTCAGGTTCCTGCCACATTATTAATAGGTTTTGTGTTTTCACCCAACAGATTTGATAGAAAACACTGTCTGCTCTGTCAGGAATAAACAAGAACTAGTTGGCAACCATGCAATAAATGCTGTTTGATGTAAATTGCTTCAGAGCTAGACTTACAAAATGTTTATTCAAGGCTTTGCAACAATCTGTTTGGATACACCACAGCCAGGGATCATGTCACCTACAATGCTGCTAAGCAGAGTCTCCAGTTAGATAATTTTAATGGTAATATAACTCTTGCTGCACAGATACCCTTGCAGAGACTACAAGCCAAGCCGTGTTTAGAGAAAGTTGATTTTTATTTTATTTGTCTGGGGAGGTGGGGGCTGATAAACTGAGACATTTGCTGGATACCCTCAGCAGAACCACTTGGGACCTTTTGGTGACAGTCCATCTCTTGAAGTGAAAAGCTGGATGCAACACCCCACAACCACCTGCCCATGTGCCTCCACCTACATTCAACACTTTCTCGACAAATTAATTTTAAAAGTCTTTCCGAATTAAAATAGTTTCTTAAAATACCATTATATGATACTAACTTACCTGCTTTCAAAATCCTTTGGAGGGTACCAGGACTAAAAAGTCATCTTCATATATACAAACTTGTAACAGGCTTTGCCATCTGAGCATCTTATAGGGAATGTCATCCCTGAATGACGAGGCACAGGTAAGCTTTCCATTCTCCAGCAGCAGCAATATCTGGGACACCCATATCATTTATTCCTTTGCTTGGAGGCAGTCCAGTGGGGATGTGATCAAACAGCCCATTACAGTCTGCACGTCTGGAAGAGATCCTGACTCAAGGCACTCACAGCCTGGTGCTGCCCAGGAAACAATCAGGTGACACAGAGCAGTGGCGACAGGAACCTGATGTCCCCACCAGACCGTGATGAGGGGTGCAATTGGTGTGTGACTAGTGTCATAGCACACCAGTTGCCAGTCACAGCGAGCTGTTGGTGAGGTGCAAAGGGAAAAAGCACTGATCTGTAATAAGCCCTGACTACACCCTGGGAGAGACCACAGGGTTTTTGCTTTGTTTCTAAGCTTGACTTAGCATGGAGCAGGTGCAGAGCTGGCAGCCAGGAGCAGCAAAGCCCAGAAAATGTTGAGCTAAGCAAGGAGAAAATTATGGTGACCCACCATATAATTGCTCTGTGGATAATCTTTCCTTCCCAAAGGCCCTGCAATGCTGTCTGCAGGAGAGCTCTCTCTTCAGTCATTCACACATCAAGTTCACAGGATTGGAGAGGCTGTTGGAAATCAGTGCAGTCTCCAAGTTTTAGGTAACAGTATTATCTATGATGGCCCTACTCCATTCTGTGCAGCTGTCAGATGTATGGTTGTACACAGCTAGAGCCATATCTATCTCCTCATCTGTTTTTTGTTTCGATCTCCAGATTTTTCTATTCCCCACTGCCTTTAACTCATTGTCTCTTAAATTGATGGACAAGCTTGGAAACCATGCCTTCTTTAAAAAAGCAATGTCTTGCTAGGCAGTCTTTAGAGATGATTCTGCATGCATCTGGAATGCAGCAAATCATGAAATGCTGATGTTTTAAAGCTCCCCTTTAACCAGCCAGAGGGTGTATAAAGAGTGCTCTAAAGGTCCAACCCAGTTGGCCTGCAGGTAATGTACCAATGTTGCAGGAAGAACATTTTCAAAAGGCTAGATCACTCTGCTGCTTAAGTGCCCTTGTATTCTCCCTGTAAATCTGGCCACACTCACCATGACTGATCTAAAATATTCCACTTTTAATTAGTTCCAGGCTTACCAATGTGATTGCTACATCTGCATGACATAGGAGTGCCAAATCAAAGTCTGAGCTAATGAACAAGTACTGCAGTTTAAAGGCCTGTTGAAGGAGAAAATAGGGCTACTCTGCTATTGGAAATGCCTTTTGGAAAGCTTGGAACAGTCAGGTCTCCACCTCAATCTCACAGACCCACTAAAAGTGAGACACTGGGGAATATTCTTTAACTTCTCCTAGACTGAAAATCAGGTCTCAGAAATAATGCAAATTTATAAATGTTCTGAAGATATCTCTCTGCAGAGGTACCACCAGTAACTGTATCTGGAGGCTGTGGAATACCTTGACTCACTGAAGTCATGTTTTGAAGCTGTCACTGGCAGCGTCAGGGTTGGGTTACTTTCTCACTGGGACAAAAGGCAAGGTTGGAACAATCATCCCATGTACTCCCAAGTGACACACCAAATTTCCTTTGCTCTTAATCTCTAGTTTCAGTGTCCTTTTTTGGTATAGTCTAACTTCATGCTGTGGATTCTTCTCTGTCAGAGGCATAAGAGGTTAATAAGGATGAGACCTATGTGCTGATGGGAAGTCACTTTGTCATGGACCTCTGCTGAGCAGCTGCTTGAAATACAAGGCCCTTAAGGGGGAAGTTCAAGAATTCCTTGAGAAATTATCTTATAAGGAAGACAATAACACAAGGAATGCATCACTAATAATAAAGCATATGAGTGGAACTGGTAGACAGAGAGACAGATAGACTGAGAGATAGTTGCGAGTATGATTCTGTGGAATTTCATGCCAACTGAACTAACTTTTCTGTAGTTCACAGAAATCATTGCTGTCCCTAATTAGATGTCATGACTAAGCTATCCTAAGTCTGTGCATATGTTTTGTTTTGTTTTTTTATTTTATTTTTGTAAATGTTCTGGGTTACTCTTTTACTCTCTTGAGACCAAGGGTGAAACTCTCTCACAAGGACTAGGAGGTTAAATCTAAACCATTACAAACTGTGGCTTACATAAATCTAACCATATGCACTTTTGGAATGTCTCACATTTTACTGTTTCTGGATTTCAGGTCTCAAATCCAAGAAAATACAACTTGAGATGTCTCTATGCTCTAATAGCCAGGTTGGATAGGGCTTGGAGCAACCGGATCTATTAAGTGGCATCCATGTCCATGGCAAAGGGGGCTGGTCCCTTCCAACCAAAACCCTTCTATTAAAGCTGATCACACAATCATTTTGTTTGCAACAGCTTACAGCTCCCATAGTTGTGGGCTGTTACAAAGAGATGCTAAGGTGGAGATGAAACTGGAGGGTGAGCTCCTGAGGTTCAGAACGGTCTAGAGGCAGAATTCCTTTGCTTCCCGAAGACTTGAGTCTCTGGCTGGCTGGAACACAAGCCTGCTTTCTGTTTCTGCCTTGCCTTGTCAGGATTAGCAGTACCTACCTGGGATCTGCAGTGTTGACCATGGCTGTCAATTAAAACTAAACACATTTCAGTGTGGCTGCCAGCCAAAAACACAGAACCTGCCAAATAGTAAACACAGAAGATCTGCCTAATTTCAAAACAATTGTGCCACTGCTGCAAGAGTGTGCTTATAATTCCACTGTAATCTAAGGGCTTCCTGTGCCAATTCCCAAATGATAGATGAGGTCTTCAAAAGGAGCCATGCAGAGCTGATTGACTGCTATTTTCTTCAATTTGAGGATCTCCAGTATTTTTTATTTTGCCATAACATTTCCTAAAATGTTCCTAGTTCATAGCAGAGCCCTTGATCAGTAAGCAGTGAGGACACTAAAATGCATCAGACACAAATAAAATCAAAGTGCCTGATCAAAAGACCACAACAAGTGGATTTAGATTTCTAGAATGAGTATCTATTTGTGATGTTCCATTAAAGAATCAATTGAGCTTGTGCAACTAATTAATAATGGAAATTCTTTTTGGTAAAACTATTACTGAGGGTGAAACCTTCCCATAAATTCTATTCTGAAGGGCACAGGACAAAAATCACATGGTGGTTCAAACTAACAAAAAGGAGTATCAAATATAAAAAAAATCTACAATTTCTAAACTAAAAATGGATGCTCACCAAAAGAAATATATCTAAAACGACAGTGATGATTGGAAAATATTTTAGAAGATGGAAACAGATTGAGCTGTTCCTGGAAGCCTTGGGACATTTTGACCTCCCAAAGAGAGGAGTTATTTGTGCTTGTGGCAGCAGGGAAGAAGTAGGGCTACTCTCAACCCAACTCCATGGGCCTCCAATCCAAAACTTGGCTCTAATCCTTTGGAACTTGGAGGCAAATAGTTTCTGTTTCTTGAACTATTCAAGAGCAATAGGAAATACATCAGAAGAGATCACAGGCATGATGAGGAATGGTGACAACTATACATGCTGCCCATAAGACAGTGTGTAATCTGGTCTGCACAAACTGTTGTGAAGATGTTATTAAGATGAGGGAAGACTTATTTCCTGGCATCACAAGGGCCAGACCTTGGAATGCTGTAAAGTTCTTTTTATTTTTATTTTCTTTTTAGTTTATAAATCATCCTTAAAACCTACAACAGATGAAATATGTCATTAATTTTATATCTAAAATGGAAACCAAACAAAAATGCCAGAGCACATTCTACTCTCTTTAACTGAACTTGGTAAAGCCTATGACAGTGATGTTTTCTTTTGCCAAAGAAATCCACTTGCCTTTTCAATTAAGCTTAGATTCACTCCAGAAATATGATGGTGCTGGGCTTAAATAGAGCTCACATGTTCCAGCTTTCAACATTATTGCCTCAAATCTCAACCGTGAAGATCTGACAACATGATGGGACAGGTAGATCAAGCAAAAGAAATATGGAGACACTAATAACCAAATACTCTACTTCAATCCCTGCCTTTCATTCTGAAAGCCCCTAAAGCACATTACAAATTGGGTTCTATATCTTCCCAAACCATTTAATTCGCCCATGAAATAAAACCATCTCAGGAGGTGGGATAGGGAGGAGGGCAGAGAAAGAGGCAGATGTTTAACATCAGCCCAGCAAAATAATTTTAAATTTAAAAAATCTTAAAAACCCAAAGACACCAGATACTAGACTCTCACCTCTTATACTTTGAATTCTCTATAATGCAGGTAACAAATCCAGTACTCCAAATTCATGAAGATTTTAAAGTATTTTAGCAGCCCATATGGAGTTAAATATTATATATGACTGGCAGGTCTTCACTTAATGCTCCTCTGCCTGTCCAGGAAAGATAAGTCCTTGCTTGCTACAACAGCTTTTCTCCAGGGAAGTACTGTAATGTAAGCTCTCAATCCAGACATCATCAAAGTATAGCAAAATGCCATAGTAGCCCTGATTTCTCTAATTTTCTGAGTGTGAATAGCTTCACTGAGGAGGCAATAGTGTCAGAATCACCAGTATATGATATTTTTCTATCTATACATACAGATACAGCAAGAATTGCGTATGCCTATCGTCTATCCTTTCATTTGAGCATGATGGGCAGCAGTGGTACGGTATTTTTGGCAACAAACAGAAAAACAGGTTTGCTGTCTCTGGACTTGCCTACCTTCTCTCAGTAGCAGCCTCAAATCCTGTTTTGTTTTGACACGTGTTTTCAATAAAAACACAAGGTTCGTATTGACAAGAGGAATGCTGGACCAGACCACTAGCATTTCAGAGCAGCCACAAATCCTTCTTTCTCTGAGCCCCCAAGGGTCAATTCCATGCAGCAAAAATCCCCCTCTCTAATTATTCACGTTCCTCACTACCAGCCTCATTATCTGGTGAACTACTGTCAGCTGAGGCTGATTTTTTTCAATTATTTAAAAAGATCTTGTCAACTCAGTTATGGCCTATTTGCATACATAAAATCAATAATCTCTTCCTCATTGCCTCTGCTCTGTCTGCTTTAAATACTACTGAAGTTTGGATATAGACAGTAGAGATTTTCTTTTTCACAGTAAATACCCCAGAGAGATGTTCTGCTGACCCATGGAAGGACTGAGCTACTAAAACATGTGAATGAAAACAGAGTGTTGCCACTGAGTTATGTTGCTTGAATGTTCTTATTTTCATGGCTTAGCTAGGATGTGAAAGTATATAGATTTTTATTTTTTTCTCTCAGAGTAAGTGTTGGTGATATAGAGGACATTTTACTCCTGACTTAGGAAAAGGCTCTTCTTGTAACCTAGCAAAGGATAGAAGGTGTCTAAATGAGGGAAATTGTTCCTAAGAAACATGGTTCCTGGCTCTCTGTCTTAAAGGCGAGTGATCAGGGTATTAAAGAATCAAAGTCCTAGTCTGTGTTTCTCCCCGCTTCCTCTTAGAAAGGAGAGAAGAGCAGGAAAAGCTCTGAGGACCCCTTGCAGTTTGTGCATTTGGAGGAGGTATGTACAAGGCCCACATGGTCTGGGAAGGCTTCTGTACCTTCAGTTGGGTAGGGATCAATCCCAGTTTGTTCCATCTGTGCATCTCTTCAAGTACACAAGTCCTTGCCACCCTCCAGCAAGAATTAAAGTGCCATGAGCTGGACTTTCCTTCACATGTTCAGAGACAGTCATCAAATGGATTAAGAAGAAATGCAGCCTGTGTGAGCTAAATGTCTCCAAGAATCTCAAAAAATCCTAGCAGAACTGGCAAAAGGGCACAGGCTCCTCCTCGTCTCCTGCAGGGGCAAGAGGAACATTTTTAGTGAGTCCCTTTATTCATCAATCTCAAAGAAATGACCCATGTGTTAAGAATCATGTCTGCATAGGGAACAAGGAGTATCGCCAAGATGACTGATACTACAGGACTTCTCCTTTTGCCTTCCAAATAAGTAAAATACGTATGGTATGGAATTTATTTTTATTAAATAAATTCTACTCAGATTTCCAAAAACAACCAAAGGAAAACAATCATAAAGCGCACAGAATAAACCCCCACTCCTGAGACTCATTCCTATTACACGCCATGAACTGCCATGTCTTCACATTTCATCTCACACAGGCACAACGATAATGGAAGCCCGAACAAATTTCTTGAACCAGCAAGTCAGGCTCTCAGGAGAACCCTTCAGAACATTTGTTGTCTTTCTACTTTGATGTACTCCACAATCTCACATGAAATCAGGCCTCAGTGGGAATGGCCAGGCTCAATGTACCAAAGGCAATGGGCTCCCCTCCTAGGAAGCTAATCAAAACCATCCAGTGTCAGCAGAGGGAAAGCAAAAGCAAAGAACTAGCAAATAACTAAATAAATACAATTGTTACCCCTTAAATAACCTTGTCACCACAACATAGAAGTACACTGATAACTCCATCTTTCTTCTGAACAAACACACTATGCGTATTTAACTTGACAGGTTTTTCAAGACTTGTATTCCATAGCTTTCCATATTGTCCTCAGCAGGACACGGCTGACAGTCTGGAAAATAATATCTTCTCTAACTCCACTATTCCCTCCCCCACTTTTTTTTTCTTATAATCATCCATATTATTAATAGGAGGCAGCTGGTTCCCATTAATGTTGGGAAAAGTGGTCTATCTCAGGAATTATGGTTTAAATTGGCTTGTAGTCTGGGAGAATTAGCCATCTGCACCTGGCCTAACATGGATATTTTCAGCCATACTAATCATAAACAGGGCTTTGTTCTAGTTGTGTCCACTTGGGTCTCTCACTCTGTCTTTCTTTTCCCCCTCCCTTAGAGAGAGGGACAAAAAAAAAGAAGAAAAAAATCCTATTAACCCTTTCACAGAATTAATCAAAACTTAACTACTTTATTACTGTCCTGCATTTTATTTGGTGTTTGTAACTGAGCACATCATTTAAGTTTGAGTGAGGCCCAGCACAAGTCCTGTAGCTTTTCAGAGGCTGAACAAAATTGGCCAGAGGAAGAACCAGTTGTTTGGCAAGACAGCTGTGATTTAGCAATAACTTCATGACGTCTGCACGAAACAGACACCATGTGGGCAGGAAGGCTGCACACCAGAGTCAAGCTGGAGAGAAGGAGGTTTGCAGTATGTAAAGCAAAAACATCAGAACACTGTAAATTACTCTGAAGAACATACTATAATGTAAAGGGAATGTAGGTTTGAGGGTAGTCCCCCCCCCTTTCCATTTTACATCCATGTTTGACAAAACAACTGTGTTTGTCCAGTGGTTTTGAGCTGAGAAGAGTGGATTCAAAGCTGAGTGAAAATAGATGACATCATGAGGTCAGGGATTTGCTCTCTTTGTCTCACAGACTTGGCAGTGCAGGTAATAAGCTCTATCCCACCCCCAAATTCTGTAGGGAATCCTTTCACAACTGCAGTTACAGGAGTAATGGTTATTCTACAGAACTTATCCAAATCTTTGACCACTTTTTTTTTTTCCCTTTAACAGCTGGATCTTTACATAGAGCTGTAGAAGACAGGATTTTCCCTCTCTCTCAATCAATCTTCCTGCCTTAATAATAATAATTGGCCAGTGTTAATGTGTTTAAAAACTGCATAGACAAAGTCTGGGAGAATAGGTCGATCACTGGCTGTTAATGATCTGGACAAGATTTTTGGCTTGAAAGTTGCTAAACTACAGCGTGCTGGAACTGGTGAGGCTCTGCCAAGGGACTGCTTGGTCTGCTCATGTCCAAATCTCCTGCTCTCCCTCCAGACAGGATATTGCATTAGCCATGAATCTCTAGCTGTTTGTACATACGCCGTTGTGAGAGGCTGTAGCACAAGCAAAAACACACACTTTGTCAGTCACAGCTTCATCTATTGTATTGGGGTGATTTTTTTCTGATCAAAACCATCTCCATTAGTCACTTTTTGGGGTGCAGCATCCCTCCTCCACTCAGATCTACCCCTGGATTAGTGCACCAAGGTGCCAAATCCAATGTTGTGCAAATAGACAGCCTCTCCACTCTCCTCTCTGTCAAATGCCAGCCAGCAGGTCCTGGCAATGCACATCTCAAATATAAGAAACCAGAGAGCTCCTTACAGCTCCCACCTGGCTTCTGGGACCACCTGGTTCTAATGGGCTTGTTTGTTTGCTCACTACTTTTGCAGGATCCAGCTAAAAAAAGAAGCCAAAATGCTGACCTCTCATACAAAAGCCTGTTGCCATGCTATCCACAGCTTCTCTGGGATCAGGAAGTGCCAAAATCTCAGAAAACAGCCTGGATCTTCCAGGCCAATTTAGAGTCTCAAAAGGCCCAGATAGTTTGGATAACCTACAGTCAAGCATTACAATTCATGGGAGCTTATCCAAAGCAAACTTTGAATCAAGTCACTCACCCATCAGTAACTGAAACACCTCTCAGAACAAGGTGTGCTGCCAAGTACTGTGAGGTAGGGCCAGACAGCACTGAGATGCGAAAGGGTCAGCTGGGGATGGACTGCTGGAGCCAGGCCTTAGAAGGCAGGGAAGGTGCAATCACCCTTGTACTGAAACATAGGCAAATGGCTGGAAGCAGAAGGAAATGGAGCATAGTAGAGGTAGTTTTTAATAAGCATTTTGAAAAACCAGTTTATCTGCCCCCACGCAGATGTAAGTCAGGAGAAACTGGTTTGTGACAGAAGGGAATAGCGTTGAAGCAAAAAAAGGGAAAGATGGAAACTACATCCACAGCAAAGATCAGTGTAGGTCCCATGGGACTGCATCTGAACATAAGCACCTTGCGTGCCCCAGAGGAGGGTATAGTAAAAGAGTATAAAAGGGAGGAGGTGGGCACAGAAAGACATCCTTAATCTTGGTGAGTTCTTAAGTTTACTGAGACAGCCACAAATTCCTGGAAAGAAGATTACCCTCCTCTTCAGGGAGCCAGAGTAATCAATCCTGCATAAAAAAGATATATCAAAAACAAAATAATAGAAATTTCACAAGTGCAATAACTGAGAGAAAAGGCACCCACAATCCCCCAATGTGCCTGTGTTGGAGGTGTGCACAGTGTCCATGATTCACAGACAACATTTCAAGGGAAATAGAAACAAAAGCAAGGACTCCTCTGTGGCTTGCCCCTTTGCCTGACTTCACCTGCAACAAAAGAGTCTGTGACTTCCACCTGCTCTGAGTCTGCCCCTCCTCCTAACTGAGGTGCTCAGGACTGATCTTCAGAGTAATTAGTACAGTGTTTAGTACACTGCAGACCTCCTCTCCATCTCTGTGCTGGCTGTACAGTTACACTTATTTCTTCTTCATGACAGTGCAGATCACAAAGTCCAGAACAGAAAGTGCAAAAGCCAGAGAAAAAGTCTCCTGGCTGGAGATACAGCTGTGGAACAAACTTGGAGAGGAAATGAGACAAATCCAGATAGAGCACCTTTGGGAAACAATGAAAACCATTCCCCTTTTCCATCATAAGCAGAATGACATTCACAGCATCACCATCTCTTCACATCTGAGGAAAGAGATCTTTTTAACCGTAAAAAAGATGAGAACCAGAGATATCCCAACCTTGCTTTTGCTGACCTTTCTTTTCTCTCATGAGCAACAGTCAGCTATTAAATTGCTATGAGAACCAGAAGGATAAACCCTCAGGAAGCTCTGTATGAGAACAAGGAAAATACTAATGGGAAATATTTCAGGAGATTGCAGACATGCACAGTTCCTTAAACCTCTACAGGAGATGAAATGAGACTGAGGACTGTACAGAGAAGGCAACTATTTGCAAAGATTAATTTCTGCATCTTAGGTGTGCAAAGAGCCCGCGGATTTAATTCAGGATGTGAGGATCCACAGGAAGGCAGAACAGGGAGTGGTGATAAGGGTAGCTCTGGCACAGTGTGATCTGGAGTGTATCACACGTCCTTGCTAGGGTTCTGTTTGTAACACTCTTTCCCTTGCCATCCTTTCCAACTCAAAAGATTCATATCTTTCTAGGCCTCTCACAAACCACCACTGTTTTGGATTTTTTTTTTTACCCAAAGCTTTACTGAGTGTTTTGGAACTGTTTGCAATTGTTGATGTAGATGTAACCAAATTAAAATCCCATTGCCATTAGCTATCCTGTCCAGCTACCTATGTAACCCTTCCTCTAAGATGCCAGTGGTGATTTCCTTCCTTCCCCCTGTGTTGTTACCTCTCAGGAACACACCTTCTCAAACAGTGTTTTCAGTCTTGCAGGCATTAACAGAGGTTCCAGACTTGTGGATATCCACCAAGCCAGACTTCCTGTGTGTTCCTCTAAGGAAATGGGAAATAAATGGCTGACCTGGAGACTGAGGTACAGCCCAGATGATGAAGCAGAGATTTTAAATAAGGTTTAATGGAGATGCAGACAAAGAAAGGAAGAATGAGAGATGAAAGAAAGGAAATACACATACAGCTGTTCTGTCAGGGTTTTTACTTTTGTGGGGGTTTTGGTTTTGTTTTGTTTGTTCATTTTTTTTTGTTTGTTTGTTCATTTTTTGTTTTGTTTTCATTTTACTCCCTGTTCAGGAAAACCTTGAAAGAAATCAGTAATAAGCTAACAAATTCATGAAGACCAACATTCATTCTCTGTTGTGACAAAGATATTGGGGCATCTAATAAAAAGGCAGGCAGGCCACAGCTCAGTAGCAATCAGAGCTTGCCACAGAGAAATTAATCCACTGAAACTGAGGTGGAGAAATCAAGAGCCCAGAGGGTCACTATTTAAGGTCTTGGAAGACTTGCAGACTTATTCCTCAGTGTTGTGATGATCAAATAGAATGGAGAAAGCTGTGTGTGCATTTAAGGATGGGGGAGGAGGGGTGGAAATAGCTATAGGAACCGGGAACACAATATGTAGCTTTTGAGAAATATATCTTCCAGTTTTCCCTACCTGCTGCTCAGGGAGTCACCATCACCCAACAGCTACCTAGATTTTTGTAGCAAATAATCTACCTATAACAAATGTTTTTATTGCCATCCCATTCCTGAATTGCTGTGCACATCCCATCACAAATAATCTTTATTAGTGCATTTCAAAACCAAATGTCTTGGAACACCCTGGATCTTGGAGACTGAGCTTCAAGTCCTTCAAGAAAAGGGCATCATGTCACCAACCTCATCACAGAAGGGCCTTCAAAAATCGAAGGTTTAAACATGCTGCTTGAGTTCAGCAAAAATGCAGGCTTGTAACAAAATAAACAGAAAAAAAAGCTCCTACTAGCACAAAGACCTAATTCAGGGAGTAGATTTCATTATGGGAATAGAACGTGTCTGTCTTACAGGCCTTAAAGTATCCCACACACTTTGCTTATTTCAGAACCTGATTCCATGAAACAAAACACTGCAGGATAATCATATTTATTTGTTTGGTTTTCCACTTTGTTCAGTTATCCCAGCTTAAATCTAAGCCAAATGTTACACTCTAAAAACCCCATGGATATACATGTTTTTTGATTTACTAACAGAAGTAAGAAAATAGGTTACAACAGCCAAGACCAGAGGTCCTCATTTGTAACCATTTATCCTCATGTAGTAAAAGGTCACCCACAAATTATAGACTGTGGGTTCTAGCACCATTTTATATATATAAATATACATGTATATTTACAACTGCTACATACTTATTTTCCACAGTGTGGTGCCCAATGTTTCTGCTGCAGCCTGAAATGGAGCTGCCTCACAGGAAGGCTGCCTGGTGCTATATTTAACACAGAGGAACAGTTTTCATTGCTTGGAAGTGGGAGGAGGAGAGGTAATACGTTAAAATCAGTTGTGCCTGAGACAACCAAGGTAACTGTTGTGGTTTGTGAACTAAATGGCTGGTTGTGTCCCAGGTGAAATAGAGAAACAAACCTAGAAAACCATCCCATTAAGAAACAACTGACAAAAAAGAAATAGTGTTTGTAACTATTTCTATCCTTTATTTAAATGAAAGAGAAATTGGAATTACAAGCTGAAGCTCTAAACATCAGAACATCTAAATAACAATAAGATTTGTGAAGAATTATATACATTAAGGAATGGTTCTTACATTCTCATTTATGACTCTTTACACATGAGCCTTTCAACATTTCTCTGTAGCTCCTGCCACTTGAAAAACTGAAAACCTGCATTCTCAGGAAAATACATGACTCAGGAAATCAACACTAAGAAAAACTGCGAACACTGTGGGTCCAGCACTAGAACTGTGAAAGTGGGCAATAAGCCTGTGCAAATTTATTACCCAGCAAGTTTATATGGTCAGTGAAATTATTAAGGAGTAAGAGATCTCAGGTTAAGCAGATGGTATGTTACCGTGCAGGGAATACTTATGCCAGTAAGATGGAGCTTCTAGATTATTTATAACTTGCCATTTAAATTAGACTTCAAACCTGACCAGACTTCTATAGGTCTCTTCCAATCTGAAATAATCTGTTAGTTTAATTTTTTGGCATCCTTCTCTCCTCAATGGAGGGTGAGGGGGAAGGCTTTTCAAAATGCAGAAAGAAGGAAATCTTGGTTGAAAAGTCAGAAATGAGAAAAAAATTGACGTTTTTATGTCTGGGGTTTAAATAATGTCCTCCCTGGAAAATAGTTTTTGACATTTTGACATACTCTAAGCAGTTTTTCATTGAAATTATATAGGCCCTTCAGTTCTATGCTGCTGAATGAGGTTCATCACAGTGTTCCTCACTATTGTAAGGGACTTCATGTACTCTGCACTATTACAGCTTGGTGCAGTAGGTACAGACTGACTCTGTCTCCCTTTGAACTCCTCCAGCTTCTTCTCTTAAACTCTAGTTTTATTTCCTGCCAGACTTTTCATGAAAAGTCATAGCAGTCTTCCTAAATCCCTAAAGCTAATTTAGGTTTTCTCACAGACCCAACAGCCTCACATACTCCATCTGGGAAGAACACTTGGAAAAATTAACAAAATTTGTGTTTCTTACAAAAGAAACATATTTGTCTCATTTAAAACCAATCCTTTATATTTCACCTTTAAGTGGATATCTATCACTTTGCTTTTGCCTTGCTCTCACCTTCCATCCCTGTGCAAGCAAAACAGCCCCAGGAGATAGAATCATAGAATGTTTTATGTTGGAAGAGACTTTAAAGATCATCTCGTTTCAATCCCCCTGCCATGGACAAGGACACGTTGCACAAGACCAGGTTGCCCAGAGCCCCATGGGACAGTTCCCATGAACAGAGATGGGACAGTCACACATGTTGCTGCCAATGGCCTCCCATAGGCAGCCCAAGTGCTATGCCAAGAGGGTAAAAAGGTAAATATATGAAAGTGCACCCCAAAAGTGGGAAATCAAAGCATGGGACATAGGGCAAAGAGAGGAAACCAAACCCTGCCTCTCCTAGCTTTCTGCTCCCTTAGAGAATCACACAAGTACAAAACCATGAAAACAATAACCCCAGCTGCAAAGGCAAAGGAGCAATTTGTTAGGGAGATGACATTTTTAATGAGAAACACTTGCTGGAGGAGAACAAAAGGCCCTGTTTGGTCAGAGAGATGCTCTTGATACTCTTCTGAAGTGCATGAAAAAGTAATTTCATTTAAGCGTCATACACAGAGCAGCTGAATTTCCTGGGGCTCCAGATGTTGCCCTGTGCAGATGCTGAACAAATGGAACTCTGTCTTGATGAAATGAAAAGAAAAAAGCAAGCCTTCCGAAACCAAAACCCATGCATCAGGGTATTTCACATCTTAAAAGAAGAAAAACAGAAGAGGAAAAAAGAGAGAGAAAACGATGCAAACTGGGGAGAAAGAATGCTCTTGAAAGTGGCAGTGTCGGCCATAGGATAGACTGTTCTTAATCACCCGATAGATAATTGAAGGAGATCAGAATGTGGATTTGCAAAATATCAAGTTCTGGCTCTGTCGTCTCTTTTTCTTGGCTTTGCTCTGTTTCTCTTTGACAGTTATCTGGCTGTGGTTACACTGAGTTTGTTCCCTAGGAAGGGACAATTCTGCAAACTTTTATTGGGCCAAAAGTTGCAGGAATGTTCTGGGGTGAGCAACGGAATCAGAATGAACAATTGGAAAACTATAATCAATATTTCACTGGATTGGTCATAAGGGCAAGCCTGCTCCCTAACTTGAAACTGTACACATTTATTTCTGGAATTGTGAGGAGGACAAGGGGTTTGGTGTCTTAGTAGTAAAAGCTTTTGAAATAACAGATAAGACCAAGATCAGCTCTCACGTTAATGAAGACGAATAAAGTATAATGACTTTGATATTCAGATACTTCATTCCTGAAGTAAATGTAGATGATTCCTGGGCTTTTTATAGGGCCTATACATATCCTGATGTAAATCAGAATAGCCTTAGGCCTGCTGGCTTATGCTCTATATTTTTTTCTGCCCTTTTAGGCTCTGAGAAAAGGGAGAGTATTCACTCTTTCTTCTAAGGCACAAGTCTCCTTCTGACACAACATTATCATTTTGTTAAGTGGTAGCAGATGACACAGTATATGGCATTGCACGAACACAAGAGCATTCCTGCTTCTTACATAGGGCCCCTTCCCAAGAAGGCAAGGCTGTCACAGCAACTCTGCCTTTGAAAAAAAACCCCAACCAGTAATAAAAGCCAGGTTTGTGATGCTGGTCCATCAGCAGGTGGTACTGTGTAGTCAGTTTATAGTGAACAAATTGAGAATGATATTGTTTTAAAGTAGAAATTTGAAAAGGTGGTTAGTATCACATCTGACACCAACCTGGTGGGCAAACCTAAACAACTGACACACCAGAGTACACACCAAATGAGGAGGAAGCAGTCAATGGGTGTGTTAAGTAGATCTGAAAAACAGAGCAAAAGAAACTGAAAAAGAAAACAACTGATGTGCATGCAAGTTATGAGAAACTGAGGGTTGACCTTTTGTTTCTCTCTGTTGAGGGGTAAGAACAGACTGAGAGCAGCCACCTTCCAGGAAGAAGATGCCTCCAGCAAGTCTCACCAGTGAGAGAGAAGTGGTCTCAGAGTTTAGGCAAGAAGTAGATCAGAGAATTGAGAAAGAACATTCCTAACTTGTTTCTTTCTAAAACCAATGCAACACAGGTCAAATGAGCTAGTTTGTCCAGTCAAACCTAATTCTTAGATGACCTAATGAAAACATCAGCAAACCAGGGACCAGCATTGGTGCTAGTGGCTCACAGAGGAGCACTGTGCTTTGGAGGAGGAACCTGCTTGAAGCAATGCAATAAAAGTGAATTGAACTTAGGATGGAAAAATCAATTTTTACAGAATTATTGGGTGTAATCTAAAGACTGTACTGAATAACCCAAAATCCAACAATAGGTAATGGTTTTAAGCACATTACCAGGTTTTGTTTCATGCATATGTTGACAAAGTAATCCCTTCGCATACATAGAAAGAGGTCACTGAAACTTAACTTCTGGTAAGCACTTATGAGAGACTTCTACAAGCAAGAAATCTGTTATTTTATATTCCAAAGAGGTTTGTTTTAAGGGCTGCCCTTACCAGCAATCAGCAACAAACTGACAGTCTCCAAGTCTTGATTGCTAATGAGGAGAAAAAATCACTGGGGTAGAGAAAAACTGAGATTTTTCTTTCCCCTCATTTTTTTCCTCTGAGCGCACACTACAGCAGAGCATGCTTGAGCCATGCAGGATGCAGATTTAATCCCACAGAATTTTTGTTTCAAGAATTTTGGGGCAAAGAGCACTTCAGCATTTCCAGAGCAGCAGCAAATGCTGCCACATGAGGCACCATAAAGGAGACAAACAGGGAGTGGTGCTGAGGGACTGAGGACTTCAAGGCAATGAGAGAGCCAAGTGAACAAGGCAGCATATTTTCAAGGGTGAGTCTATTATTAAGGATAACACCATTCCATTTAAATCCTGCTCATGGGAGTAGACAACACGAAATCTCACTGCAACCTAATGTTGCCTCTCTCCTGTGTCATTTTCCCCAAGGATCTGCATGGCAGATGCTAAGTCTTCAACAGAGAAGCCAGTGGAGATGAGCTGTGTTGAAGAAAATGCCAGATTCTGCACCTGGGATGGGGCATCTCCGGATGTACAGACAGACTGGGGAATGAGATGCTGGCAAGCAGTGCTGGGAAAGGCCCTGGGGAGGGTCCTAGTTGACAGAAAGCTGAATACGAGTCAGCAGTGCCCTGGCAGACAGGAGAGCCAACCGTGTCCTGGGGGTCATCAGGCACAGCATCACTGGCCAGGGGAGGGAGAGGATTGTCTTGCTCTGCTCTGCACTGGGGCAGCCTCACTTGCAATATTGTAGCAGTTTTGGGCACCTCAATATAAGAAAGATATTAAGCCATTAGGGAGTGTCCAAAGAAGGGCAATGAAGATGGTGAAGGGCCTTGAACCTGTAGGAGCAGCAGCTGAGGGCACTTGGTGTGTTCAGCTGGAGGAGAGAAGACTGAAGGAAGACCTCATTGCAGGTTCAACTTCCTTATGAGGGGATGAGGAGGTCCAGGCACTGATCTCTGCTCTGTGGTGACCATCGATAGGACCCAAGGTAATGGCCTGAAGTTGTGTCAAGGAAGGTTTAGGCTGGACATTAGAAAAGGTTCTTCCCCCAGAGGGTGGCTGGGCACTCAACAGGCTCCAGGGCAGTGGTCACAGCACCAAGGTTGACAGAGCTCAGGAAGCATTTGGATGATACTCTGGGGCACATCTTGTGACTCTTGGAGATGGTCCTGTGCAGAGCTAAGGGTTGGTCTCGAGGATCCTTGTGGGTCCCTTCCAACTCACCATATTCTGGGATTCTGCGAAACCAACCCCCAGGTACCACCAGTGCTTAGGCAGGAGAGCTGCAGGGGAAAGCTGGCACAGGGCACAGAAAGGGCAGCTACCCTTTCCTTAGAATTCCAGAATTCTCTCTCCTTGTGCATATCCAAGCAATGGGGAGCCAGATAAACCTTTGGTAGTACAGCAGCACCAAGGGTATCATTAAAAACAACTTGAATTCAAAATCCTAATTGTCCGTATCCATCTTTTCATGGATTGCTTGGCCTTCTCTGTGTTTCTTTTGATATTTTAGAATAATTTTTAAAATTCCCCTAGGTATAAATATAAAACAATTTTTTTAAATCATCTGGAATATCTAGCTTCCTTACGAATTGCTAAATGAACACACTTATCCCCTCAAAAACACCAGGGAATGATGATTTCCTCATTCAGGAATCGAATGTTCATTTTCATGGGTCATTAGAGATGGATAGCTCTAAAGGTAGTCTAAACCTTTAAACTCCCCTGTCTTTTTGTAAGGGGAGAAAACCAGGAGAAAGACAAAGGAAATAATGAACATTTGCAAAGCCACTAATGAGCTATTGTGGGTCATTACTTTTATTTCCAATTGGAATTTTAATCACAAACTGTTTTGAGAATCACTTGCATTAGGCATTTACTTTATAATGAATGTGACTGCAATTTTAAAAAGCTGGTGCGCAGGATGGTAGAGAGGCCATAAAACCCCCAAGTTACATATTGAATTGTATATACACATAATGACTGTATTATTTCTAGGGAATTAACTTTTTTTCCCTCCCTAACTTTCCAGACTCTCAATCATTTTCTAATAGGATCTCAACAGGCAATAGTATTAAAAATGTGTTAGATGTTAGCATCTGGGCCAGGAAAAGCATGACAGTCTAATATAGAGAATCTAACCAGGGCATTCATCCAAGCCTGCCATCCATCTTTCCATTCTCTGTGGTGTCTCTCCCACTTCAGGGTATATTGATAGGGAAAATCCTTGGAATAATGGCATTTAAATGAGGTAAAACCTACCTGACGATATTTCCTTGCCAGGTAGGTTGCAGGTCCCAGGGAACTAATATCAAACTACAGTTGTCTTCTTCTCAGTAGTGCCAATTTGAATACAGGACTCATTTCAGTATGGGGAAGCAGATTAAAACCAGCAATCTCATTCCATTAAAGGGAAAAGACAACCCCAAAGCCCCAGCTGTCATGATTTTGACACTTGATTTTCATTCCACAGTGGAACAAAAATGAAAGCTTTCAACAATTCTCATGAAAACTTTCAGGGGAGAGGGAGAAGCCAGAGTAATGGACTTTCTTGGTGGGTGAGATCAGCAAACTGAAAGAGCCACACTGAGGGAATTTGAAAAAAAAGGGCTGATGCCACATTATTATTGTATTTGAGACAGGAGATTCAGCTTCAAGATCCTCCTTTAAATTAAACAAATCTCATAATAGCTATAAAGCAGTTTGATCTGCAAAACTCATTTTCTTCCAGTTTTTGGTGAAATGGTTTCTTTAATAAAAGTTTAGGGGTTTGGTGGCGATTTTGGGTTGGGTTTTTTTGGTTGGGGTTTTTTTTTTGGGTGGTGGCTGTAATGATTCTAATCCTTGGTGCTGTGGAAAAAAACCTAAAATCTTGTTTTGACTGACATGAAATTCACTGTCTAGATTTAAGATGTCCATTTACCCTCTTCCTATTTATCTCAGTAGAGCAGATGAGGTCACAATGGAAAAAGTAAATACTTAAATGAAAAATACCTGCATCTTTCCAATACATACACTTTTCCTGAGGTATCCAAGGAAGCTAAAAATTAATCAAACACCTGCACAGGGTATCATATTTGGGTATCACATGATGCTAGTGAGCTCCATTGAAGTCTCCCTTCAGTAGTGCAGACTGTCAGAAAAACTGTTAAGAAACTGTAGCTGTCTTTGAAGGCTTAACATTGCCAAAGGCAATATAAAGAGAAGGAAGAAAGTGAATTTTAAACAAATTATCCTATTCACATATTACAGCTTAGGAATCTTTACAGAGAATAAAAGAAAGCAAATTCCTCCAGTACACTTCCAGTGGGTTCAGTATGCAATGGTTATGCTCCCTCTGTTTGGGATAGATTTGAATAAAGGAGCTGAACTCAACTTTTACTCAAAATTTAAAGAGATACTTTTCCTATTCAAATACATAAAGGTGATAAAAACAATGGGCAGGACTTCTTTGGACACTGTGTCCAGTCTCTTTATACTGCAAGTACTTATCATCTTATAGAATCACAAAGAAACAATCACTTGTTTGAAAAGTCACTTATATAAAGTCAATATAACATCAAGATGGTGTTTCTTTTTCTAAGTGTACATTCCATTTTATGCCAATCAACCTGTCCTACATTAAAAAGCAAATCTCTTGCAATCATTCAGTCTGTATGGAGGCACAATGAAACGTGAATTTGGAAAACATGTCTCTTCCAGCTGCTGGACTTCCTTATAATTTGTATGTTTGTTTGAATGATCCCATGAATACATTAGTCCTTCTGGCCACCACAGAGCATTACTGCACCTCAGCACCACAGTGACTCAAAGTGGTAATGTAACAACTTGACCTGCAACAAAAATTTGATTTAATTTTACTGCAAATGTAAAGCAAAGCAAAGCAAAGCATAGATCAGTCTGTCTCAAATAATTGCTAACCAGTGAATCCTAACCAAGATATCAGGATGTGGGGTGCACACAAAAGCAGACATTGGCAGTACTGATGCAGCTCTCACCTTCTGTAACCTGCACAACCATCAAAGCCTAGATGGTCCTTGAACTACCCAGCTGAATGAACCTGATAAATTGGAAAACTAATTCAGAACTGCAGTTACAGTTTTATCACTGATCAAGTTATAAATATGTCTCTACAGTCATGTCTAGTGTGTGTGCTCCAATCAGCCTGGGGTACTCTAAAGGCAAAATCCATTTAACTGAGCACATTTTGTGTATATGACCCTATTCTAGATGCCCCTAGAACGGGGACATCTCTGTGTTTCTAATAACTATGGCAGCCATTAGAAAACAATTTCTGTGTTTAGTTTACTACTGACTCGGGAAATGCCTAACCAAGACAGAATGGTTTTTATTATTATTATTGTTTTAAGCAAAAGACAAAACAAGAGGGAACAAAAGTTAAAGCTGTTGTAACTGAATGGTGTTTATTTTAATTCCAAAGGAAAAAGATTTACTTCCAAGGTTTGAGTATTTGCAATGTCCCCATTAGTTAGAGTGCATAAAAACACAAGGGAGAAGAAACAACAGTAGACAAATGGGCTACCCAGATGTTACAGGACTTTCACTGAGTTGCTACCTGAATGTGCTTATTGAAGACACTAAGGTATAAAGCAGAGCAGTGCCCATTATTTTTGCAAGAGACCATATGTAAGCATGGCTGGGCACTGTGCTATAGCATGTTCCATCCATTATTCACTGATATTTTTGCCCTATGGCTTTCCTTTTGGACAGGAATATTTACCTCAAAACAACTTACAAAGTAGCTGCTGAATAAATTACTCAAAATATTGGCTATGCCAGAAAAAAAAAAACATTTGGTTCTGCATTTTGTTTAGAATATTTTCAGAAAAACTCCAATTTTGGCTTGGTATTCTCATCTGAAATCATTCAGGCTCATAATATTTCATAAGAACATTTACACGAAGCTGCTTTGAGAAAAAACAAAAATCTGAAATAAGCAGTAGAAACTTCATTTTGGCTTTAATTAAAGTTATTATTGCAGATCAAGGGATATTAAAATTGTCCACTGCAGATGGACTCATGATTATATATTGAATCAGAGGTTCAAAGCAAAATATTTCATTGGCAAGTTGCTCATAACTCCTTATTGCTGCACCACAGGGCAAGCCAGTCAGTAAGACAAAAGTCTATTAAAAACATTTTCTAAAGCTTTCACTCTTGGAGTAAAGAACACTAATTTTCTCATATTAGTGTGGCATAAGTACAAAGACTGAAGACTTCTCCCTAGAAATGTCTTAAGATGGGTAAGTGTCTTTACCGAACCTCTTAGGAGTGTGATGCTGTGATGGCATTGCTGTGAAGTACAGGAGAAAAGCTAAAAAGATGATTTTGAACAGCATTTTACACCCTCCTGAATATGGACTATGCAGGATTTGTACAACTGGAAAGTAGAACAAAACTCTGCAGTAGAGTAGTAAAGATCATCTCACTGAGCTCTCTCTACTAACCACCTCTTGCACAGTGAACATTTGTGAAAAGACACAGATGAACAATGGAAACCACTGCCACTCCTCTGCTCCTGGAGAATGGCACATCTCACTTTAAATTGTCCTTTCCAAACTTGGGTAACTGGCCCAAAGTGAAACAAATCATCACCATCCCTGAAAGTGTTCAGGAAATAACTGTACATGGTGCTTAATGCCATGGTCCAGTTGACAAGCTGGTAATCAGTCAAAGGTTGGACTCGATGATCTCAGAGGTCTTTTCCAACCTAAATGATTATGTGACTCTAAGAAATAGCTGTTATTCCAAACTTCAACAGAAGATCAGCGGATGGGAGTTAAGGGAGTAAGACTGGGGTGAGGGAATGAATTGAATGTGCCGAGGCACACGAGACTTTAAAGGAAAACAATTTTGCTGTGATTGAAAGGTTTGCTCTGCAGTGAAGGTCCAAAGACAGTGCCAGAGCAAGTCTGGAAGGTTATTTTTGCAGCAATTTCAGCAGATTGAAATAACCAAAACAAGTCCTTCAGCCAGGAGGAACTGTTGGACTGAGCAGCCTGACAAAATAAAAAGTTTAGATTTTCTCTCCTCCTATGACTGGCCTACTGATGTGAGTTTGTATGTTCATGACCAAGAGCATGTGGAGTGCAGTCAGAAGCAAAGAGGAGGAGGAAGGGGCAGTAGGAAGTCAAACAAAAGTCCTATGAAAAGAAAGTCTGAAGTAAAAATAGCATGAAAGCCCCATTCTGTTAGCATGGAGCCAGATGTGGCAAGACAACGTATCTAGAAATAGTGTGGCTCTCAGATGGTGTTCATGTGTCCATCTCTATTCATAATGATGATATATTACCATTATTTCTACATTAGTGTGCATCCACTGCACACTGTAGTGTGCAGTCTCTGAGCTACAGTGAAAAGCTGAGTAATTACATTAATTTATCACACACCTTTGGCTGCTTCACCACCGCCTCCCTCCTGAATACTCTCAGCCTTCCAAAGAACACTTTATGTTAGAAAATTTTAAAGTGTTTAAGAGGGAGGAAACCAGTAGGGTTCTATAAAATCTGAAAAGGTGTTATAAAAATTACTTCTTCTTCTCTAGGAGTGCAACTCAGGAGTAACATCAATGTATCCAAGAACCCCAGGGTAAATTTTTATATATCTTAATTGAGTTTTATATATCTTGTAAAATTATTAACCCTAATTAGGGTAGCTATAGATCATTAGCATTAGTACCTCACTTATTTATTTGTCTGTGTTTCAAAAGCAGTACTGCTTTTGTCACCACTTTTGGTCTTCAGAGGTTACTCCAGAACATCTCTGTTCATCAAGTCCCTTATTTTTCCAGCCTAAATTTAGTGTGCCCCACAATGAGATGACAAATCGAGTTAAACTCTTTCACAATAAAAAAATCCCATCCTAAGCAGAGCAGCCCCTAGACTTGCAACATCTCAGGATATATCCTGATCCATTCCACCTCCAACAAAGTTGTTCTGCCAGGTGGTAGGGACCTGAGGAGATGGAGCTTTCCTGAGGGTGGTTATAATAATCCTCTCATGCTTCATCACGACCACTCACGCAAGTCCTTTGTGTCAGATGGATACTTGGAGTCACAATTCTGATTAACAAACCAAGCCAAACATTTTCTGTCGAAGAATTACAGGGTTTCAGAACCATAAGTCAACGTGCTGAAAACATTTTGAAAACAAAATCTAAACCAGAAAAACAACAGATAGCAGCACTGTGCTTTTACTTTGATGGGGTTTAGACAACGGGCCCACAAGTAACTAGGACACTACACCAGGATGGATAGATAATGTTTGCTATTTTGCAGAGTCTGGCCTCCCTGGCCTCCCAGCAACTCTTCTGTGTAGTTCCAAATACTTACGGCTTCTTCAAGGGACAGGATGATGAGGCAGGTTTTGCTGTTGCTGTCACATCTGCACTACAGAAGCTTCCTGGACACTGACAGCAAGAGAGAAGCTTCTTTTGGGTGGAGTGTCCTCAGCTTCTGTGGCTTTCCTTCCACATCCATCAGGTGAATGAGATTTTAAATTTGTCCCCCATTTCATCCAGACACAGGCACACTTGCAATGAATAAGGATCATGGCTGTCTCTTACCTTTGTAAACAACTGTTTCTGTTGAAGGGTTCAGGTTGTTCAGAGGAGCTCTGTGAATAAGTAGCATTGAGTCAATACATCCACACACAGACCCAAAAGGTTTTTTTGGCTGCACTGGGGGAATATTCAATGCATTTGTTTCTTTAAATGTAAAATTACCTACAAACTTTTAGATCTGCTTTAAACATTCAAGCCACCTTTCATGCAAGTACATCCTAACTTCCATTTTCCTCAGAATCTATATAAATTTTCAAGAATACATAATTCTGCCTATGTCATTCCCTCACTGACCAGCTTAATATTTTACACTTTAAAAACCAAATAAGAAACATCCTCAGATATCATTATTACTGCATTTTCCTCACGATATCTCTCCTTCGTCCCTTTTATCTCCATATAATGGCTGTGAATGCAACACAGAGAACATGATTCAGCTCTCTATGCTTATGCCAGTCTGATTCATGCCACTTTTAAAGAAGTTCAATTCCACTCTTAAAGAAGTTTAATCCTACTTATAAAGAAGCTACTTCCACTGGTCTCTATCTGATTCAAGGTTATGTGATTGAAATCCTGTTATCAGAACCAGACACAGGAATAGCTTACTCAGCAAAGCAAGCAAACTATTTTAATATAAAGCAAATCTAGCAGAGAGTGTGATTAGGTATCTAGTTTTATGTCTTGCAGCAGGAAAGAAGATTGAATAGTAAGGATTTTGCATCTGAAATACCTTGGTAATTCAAAACTCTGGGTTTTGATGGCTTGGCATATTTGTGTATAAATTACCTTAGTTTGGCAGTCCCAGTATAAGCTAAAATAAAAGAAGTCAGCCTATAAGAAACTAAGATTTTGTGATTTCTATCAGTTTAAAAGGCAGATAAGGGCTCTTCAAGCTGCCCATGACACTTGACAGCTCAGAGACTGTGAGGAGCTTGGTTTACCCCCAGTGCACAGAGGTCTGACTCAGTTGATGCTCAGGGTCACCCACAAAGCATCCAGGAGTTTCCTCCTGTCTGAAACTCTTTGTGGATATTTAAAATATGGGGTCAGCTCAGCTCTCAGAGGGAAAGTACATGGCAGAAGAAGACACACCAGAGCTGTCAGCCTTACAGCCCTCGCAGTGAGGGAGGCTGCAGACAGACAGAGACTGTTACACTTTGAGTACCACAGGGAAATACAGGTGCTTCATAAAAACAGATCTCTTAAAAAAACAAGCTTTCAGCACCTAAAAATTTTTAATCTTATATAGTAACTTTCCAAGCTGATCAGACAGATCCAAGGCATTGTTGGATGCCTGAAACAACTGGCAGAAATCTCTGCACCCCCACTTTTTTTGTTGGTTATTCAAGATGCTTCTCCCCGTTTCTGACTCTGTTTAGACATTAAATAAGTGAAACACTTTTCAGTGATGGCATTCCACAGTCAAACCATGGTGCTGACCTGCAATCCCATGTGAATAAAATCTGGCTTCACAAGTTCTAATAAATCAATTTTGTACAGATGAATCCTGTCCATGATACCTTTGATATGCAGAATTTTTACATAGCAGAGGGGAAGTCTGGCAGTGAATTTCTATTGCTTAAGATCTGATCTCAATGCACAAAGCAGTCTTGAGATTAGAAAAATGCATTTGCTTCTGGGAAATATTCTACATGCATGAACATGTTCAGGAGATGACTTCTCCTAGTTCTGCATTGCGATCTCTATCTGTAGCTCTTTGTTCAGAAGCAGAAAAAGGAGGGAAAGACTGAAGAGGATCTGGGTTAGAGGCTTTGGACTTACTGATATAGCTCCAAAGCTTTTGTAACTTGCTCCTGCTCCTCCATAGGCAAAAGACCCACAGAAACAATTCGACAAATAAACCCTCAAAAAATGATTCTTCATCTAATAACATCTCTTATGATCCACATAACCCAAGAACAGCAGATGACAGAGCATTACTGTCCATCTGTTTTAATGTATAAGCAAAAGCGGAGCAAAAGACAGTTCAAATGAAAATTTCCAAATACAGACTTGTGCCAAGGTTCTACCAGATGATTTCTACAGATTGATTTAATCAGGGCTGACAAAATTTTAAGAATCCAGTCAACCTTTCTTAAGTGATAAAAACTAAATGGGGGCAAAACTTTCACATTAATCTGAAACTGAACCCATAGGTTTTATGAAAGCTGACATCTGTATATGAGAAAATTACACATGGGTGATCAAAATTTCTCTCTGACATGATCTATTTCCACTCTAATAGATCTGGGGATTTTATGTTTGCCAGAAGACACACATACTTCGTATAGACTGGGCAGACTCCTCAAGGCCCATACTGAAAACATGCTCTGCAGACTCCAGGCTTGTATATCCAGCTATTGCATGAATTGTGAACCAGGATTTGGTAAGACAAGTGCTCACATTTTCTTCATGTCCATTTCCATTAAAGCATCTGTGAAGATCAGGGCCATGCTGATGTTTGCAAAAGGGCTCAAGATGCAAGTGCAGCAGCCTCCAGCACTTCACCTCCTCCAGGGTAACAGAACAGCAAAAAGCTCTTTACTGTTGCCTACAGAGGTTTATCTGCACCAAAGAGCAGCCAACTACTTTTAATTGATGAAAGGCTTCCAATGCCAATGATGATATCTAAGGGACTAAACCCTTGTAGACAGGAATTATAGATGATTTCCTTACCCTGGACAACTGAGGGGGATCTCAGGGAAGAGGCAGGCTGAAAGCAAGGTTAAGAAAGGTTGCCCTGAGATGATGGGATTCATCTCCTGCTTAGAGCATGATGCGCCACCAACAATATATGGAGCTCATCCCAAGTTTCTCAAGTGTCAGAAAGATACATCAGGAAAACACCTGTATCTATTCAGATCCTCCTGAGCAGACACCATATGTTCTTCCAGCATATTGACCCTATATTCTGAACTGCCTTAGGAAACATACACAGTATCTAAGAAATCTCCCAATATCTGGCCATCCACAGGCACAAAACAGAAGCAACCTGATGAAACACACTGATACTGGTCTTTCAAAAGCATTCAGGAGCCCAGATGTCTTGATAAATATGTGCTGCAACTAGCAAAGTTGTTTCATCTGCCTTCAATATCACTAGATCCAGAATGACTTCCACATTATTTTCTTAGACCAAGACCTTAAGGAAGAAATAGAAGCGGAGATACAAGGAAAGCATAAGAGTCTCTTATGTTAAACCCACCTCATGTGAGAGCACATAAAGCCAGAGAAGTTTGCTGCCTCATGCTGTGAGTGTATGTCTCAGCTTTTGGCAGGGGAACAAAACCCTGGGAGCAGGCTGGAGGCAATCACATGTTTTGCTGCTTGCTTTGGCTACTGTCGAAGCAGCCTAAGCCATGTGTGCTCTTTATAGAAATACATTTGCAAGGCATTTTTCTGAAAATGCTCACAATGAAAATACCTGCAGTTTAGACTTCTCCACCCTCTACTTAAAAAAAAATATTAAAAAAGCTGATTTTCACATTTTTCAAATAACAATGGCAACCTTATCCATAAGAAAATCAAAGCAACCGGTTAAAATGGGTGTTTTAGACTACTCTCTGCATGCCTCATTTTTTATTCATCACAGCACGTATCCTCCTCGCTGAGACCTTACTAGAATATAAAATATATTCAGACTTCTACTCCTACCTAAGGAGAGTCTGAAAGGCTTTAGAACAGGGCAGCACCATGCTGCACACCTGAGCCAGCAGGAAGGTGACAGTTCTTCCAGAAATTATAAGGCAGCTGCAGATGACTATGGGGCATCAACCCAACACTCATTCTGCTTCTGAAGTTAATTTAGCAGCCTGTGTTGATTTCTCTGCAGCTCCTGTTGTATTTTCAAGTTTTATTTTGCCTTTTAGTGCCACACACAACACATTTTGTTCTGGCTTTCTGAAGTGACTGGATTGGGAATGGAGCTGTGATTAGTCACTTCAATATCCTTCAACACCTGACACTGCAGCTCCACGTTTTTCCTTGGCAATTCAGGATTAGCAATGGTCACCAGTTACCTGTGCTAGAGTCCCTTTTGGAATGAATGTTGAGGACAGTGAAAGTACAAGGCAGAGAGAGAACTTTAATCATGAACCAAATTACAGCCTGAACCACGAGCCAATTACTCTGGTGAGATGTTCCAAGAGGGACAGAAGAAAGGAAGCAAATCATGAGTGTATCACTACAGAAATTTCCATCATCACTAAAATCACTTTACACCTGAAGTGGCAGGAACTAAATTACCCTGGTGGTATTTCCCCAGTAAATGGATCAAAGAAAGCTCTTAAAATTTCCCCGTGTGTCCAAGTTCAGTTACTCTCAGTCCTACTCATTGCTGCAACGGTGCAGTTTTGTTCCAACTTCCATTGGCTCAGACTCTCTCCTAGTGCTGTAACAAGATGTGAAGTATGTCATAAAGGGTAAAGGAGCAGAATTTGATTGTTCTGGGTCCTTGCTCATGGACTGATTGTAATATGAGGAATTATCTACTTTTCCTTCACATCAGAAGAGCTTCAAACTGCTAGCTCTGAAATGAACCCCTTTGAGGCTCCCTGATAATGCACTTCAGAAAGTATTTCACAATCAAAATACGTCTTGGTATTTCTGAAAGATGCCAGAATCATGCCAGCACATCCGCTTAGGCTGAATGACTGACTCATTTGGGCAAGTCCTGCTGCCTCTGTTTCCCTTTCCTAATAAAATAAGGATAAACATTAAACCCTCAGTAGACTGAAGTTCTCATCCCAGTTCCAAATATTTTTTTCTCAAGTCCTTTAATGTCCTTCAAGAAAGGAGAGTACTTGGAGGTTTTTTTTTCACTGCTGTCATTCTCATCTGTTGTTCATCACAAAGCAGATTGAGGGATTTTATTGATACTGATATATGTCTGATCTTTATATGTCAAAAACCAAAGCAGAAAAACATACTGAAATGTGAAAAATATGGAAAACACAAGGATGGAATGGAATGAAAAAGGGATAATGCTACATGGAGTATAGGTTATTATGAAAAATGCTGAGAGAACTCATTTCTTGTGATAACAATATGTATTACATAAAATGAAGTGGCCTCTGTAAGTGGAATTCATTGAGGAACACTTTTCTAAGGTAGCAGCTATTTAGGAAAAGGACTGGAAAATATCACTGAATGAAACACGTAGGAGAATATTAAAGGGACTTATAACAGTTGGAGTTTGAATTTAAATAGATCATGGCCTGATGATGGCCACTGGCCCTTCAGCTGCACACTACCTTGGTTTTAGTTCTCTCTACAAGGAAGGGAGTAGGCCAGCAAAGGAAAATGGATTGGGTAGGTTGTCTTTAAGGCATGGAGCAGAAAGAGCAAGCAATGTCATCTGCAAAAAAAATCAGAAGTGCAACAACCGCAAGACTGTCTTTGTTTCCCCAAATCTGTTGAAGCTGTGGTGTGTTTTACACATTAACCTCTCCATCCCATGAGCAGCACAGGGCCAGACGATGCTGAGGTGATAGGTCACAGAGGCAATAAAGCTATGCCTTATTAATGTCTGTGCTCCTAAAAATGCAACCCCAAATTCCTTCCAGATATTCATCCGGGTGATGGGAGTTTTATTTGTGGGTTAAACCATAGAGCAAACTGCAACCCTTCTGCCCTTTTAAATCATGCAGCCTCCTTGGAATGACTAAAATTCCCTCTGAGTTGCATTACCCAGAGTTTGTAAATGTCTGGAAGGCATAAACCACTAATGCATGTAATTATTCTTTTCCCTCCTGCCATTTCTCCAGCTTTCCCACACAGATCCCTGCTTTTTCCCAACCACTTCAAGAGCAGCATATATTTCTGTCTCAAAACCCATGCACTATCTCTCCTGATCCAGGGAGTCAGATTACACTGAGATTCAAAACGTACTTCCCTGCTGAACAAATTGGACATTCATTTTTCCCATACAAGAAGCTGTCTGCTTGCAAATCAGGTGTGACTTGGAGTGGCCACCTCCAGGATTTCCTTCAGGGAGAACTGGAAGGCCTTAGAGAGAAATTATTGATCACCACAGCCTGACTGAAGCCAAGAGCAAACAATGCCTTAATGTACATGCAGTGCACAGCACTGAGCTGTGCTAGAAATGTAGCTTACCATGTTTCTTTGCATCATATCCTTGGAAGAGGTGTTCCTATGGAAGGCTGGCTCTGCCTCTTCCCACAGTCCTCTGCAGGCTTCTTTCTGCCCAGCACTGAAGGTTTCCTTCAGAAGACACGTGTTAAACCACAACAAACCTGTTTAGCAGTTCTGTTCTGCTCCCCATCATTTCTGCCAGGTTCACTTTGCATAATGTTTAGCACTGGTTCCCAAGGATATTTTTCATGTACAACAAGCTCCTCTCCCTCCAAATACTCTCGAGTTAATAGCATATTCAGAAGGCATTTATTTCTGTACCTCTTTTTCAAAGTAAGCCACTCAAAAACCCCAAACACCAAAGCCAAGGTGATATGGGCCACTTCACCATTAATTGTCTGTCTCTCCAGCTCACTAAGATGATGCACTCTGTATCAAAAACAGATTGCTTGGGTTTGAGTACTTGGATTAATTTTTTGCATAAGATGTACCTGGATCTCTCTCAAAAACAATTTTACAGTCATCCTGTGGAGGGGCCTAGCATAGCTCAGGCATTGCTTCTCATCCTCACTGAATACACTGATACAACTCAGACCTGTGTGCATCCAAGGTCTTCTCTATTAATCACAAAATTCCTGTTCCACACAAAGTTTTCACAACTCACTCTCTCCTTTGAATAGCACAGCTAAAAATGCTGATATGAAACACCTGCAGTAAAAAGCAAGGGAAGCAAGTCCCTCTCTGCTCATTCTTATAGTTAGTGATGGCAGTAGTAAGCTAACATTTTTTTTATACATCTGTATAACACTACAGCTGCCTCAGCTACTTATCTTTGCAATGTAAAACTCCAATTATAGTCTGTTTCAGGCTTAACCACCAGAAATCTTTATAACACAAAATGAACTTTTCTTGACTTCTCATGGTGCTTATAACTCTGCAAGGTCATGACTATTAAGTTGGTAGCAATTCCAAGAGTTAAAAACAGAATACTCAGTTAATATACACAGAGAGAGTTCATTCAGATAAGGATATGAAAATTAACTTGTTTTTCAAAACTCATGTTGACACGTCATAACTTCTTCCATCTATGAGATTTGTTCAAAAATGTTAAAACAACAGAGTTGTTTGGAGTGCTTCTGGTTCGTACAGAAACATACAGTTTTGGCACCATCTCACAAAAAAAGAAAAAAGATGATACTGAAGATGGGTGAGGGAGAAAAGCAAATGCAACTCAAGATTTCTGATGCTGAAGGAGTTTGATATAATTGTAGCTGTGAAGCTTGCAGGAGGTTGTTTACAGCATGTGTTTGTTTGCTCCTGAATCTTTTTTTCCCATCTTCCCAAGGCCAGTGACCAGTAACCACACATTACAATGTTGGCTTTGAACTCAAAACCCCATCTTTAAGCTTTTGATTTTGTTCACTCCAAAGGCAGGAGCTATGCAAAGCACTGCAGCTGCTGCTTTGGGCGCTCACATGGCTTTACCGCCAGATAATGGATACCTGTGTGCCACTAAGTTTCCGTGTCTGTTTTCATGCCTGGCACTCCTGTAGTGAGTAAATAAACACTGAAGTGGCACAACTAGTTCTGCACAAAATCAGTGATTTGGTGTATGCTAACAAATCTCTGCTCCATTCATTTCCTCCTTCTCCCTTCTGTTAAGAGGAGTCCTCTCTCCTTGCTCTCTTTTTCTTTTAAACTATTATCCTTTTTAAACTGTTTAAACAAGTGGGAATAGTTGTTGATGCTCTGTATTTTTTTGAATTCCTGATCATTGCAACTAGTTGGTTGTCAGTTGGTTGGAGTTACCAGGTATTCCAAATGAGCTTTTACAGGTACCAGGCAATCAAACACTGCCAGATTTCCCAAATGTGCTCAGCTTCATGGAGTGAATTCAAGTGAGTTTGGCAAGTCAGCTGCTCCCACCACCCACACATGCACACCTATTGATATTTCATTCACTGAACAGCTCTCTTCTCTCACATCATCCCACCCACCACAGCAGCTTGGCCAGGAGAGGAATTTTTAGTTCAGCAGTTCAAAAGAGAGCTCATTCATTCTGCACTGAAGACTGTGGCAAGGGCATGGCTGCCCTGTTCTGACTTGCCTGGAGTGAGCAAGATGCTCTAGCACTGAGGTCCCATCTGAAAAGACATGTGGAAGTCCTCCTGCTGTCACTCTGAACAGTATCTGGCATTCCAGGGTTTTAACTTGCTCTTAAGCCTGGAGATGGGTAGGATTCTCTGTTGACATCTGAAGGAGCTCCTTGCTGCCAGGCAGCTGGGAGCCAAGACATCAAAAAATCCACCCTCTCAGCTTTTCCAAAGCAACACAATAATACCATGCAGGCTCCATAGCTACATAAAGCTCCAGAGACTATGATATAAGACACAAAATAAAAGCAAAGGCCTTCAGCTTTAAAAGCACCTCAAACAATGTGAGGACTTATTTTTCCTGCTGTATTATTTTTATGACTATTTTTATTCTCCTTACAAAATGCTCAGCATTCAGGCAATATTAAAAGCACCTGAACAGTAAACTTTCAAAAGGACACAGCCAATGTTCAAAACCTTGTTTTCTTCCCTTTTATCTACACCTATGAAAAAAAATAATGAAAACACAAGTTAATATTTCTGAACAACCAATATAAAAAAAAAAAAGCCTTTGCCTCCAGACTCCCAGCTGCATTTCCACAGGAATCAGCTACAAAAAATGCACTCCCTGAAGTCCTGCTGACACTATTTGTTGATTACAGTGAAGAGGAATTGTCTGAGCTGATAAAGCTGGAGGGTTTTTTCCCATCCTAACAGGGCAGTGTTCATTTCAGGAAACAGTGTTTTTCAAAAGAAGCAGAGGAAAGGTAGAAAAAAATTTTGAATGCTTTATTTCTTCACGGATCATGAAAAATAAAGAGAATATATAATTGGAAACTCATTCCTTCCTTCTACCCCTTGCAAATCATCTCTCTCTGTGGCAAAATCAACATTTCAGCTGGTAGGTAGTCAAGAGGCTGCCCAAGAAAATGTGATGCCCTGGTTTCAAAGTCACTTGTACCATTTGCTCTGGGAGGTTCAGACATTAATCTAAGGTCAGACATGTCCTCTATGAAACAAATGGGGGAATGCTGGAGTCTTGCCCCCTTCCACCTCACTAACCCTGGCTTGGAAAGAAATTTAATTAAAACTAAGGGAAGGAACCAATTCAGCTTTATTTTTAAATGGGATGATGCCTGTTTAGTGCTTAACACTGTGCTGTTCCATTACTACTCCCTACAAAGGGCACTCTTACACAGCTTCTTTACTAGTCTGTGGGATAAACAGAGACCAGGGGACAGTGACAGATTGGATTGAATCAAGCTTGTGTTTATGATGTCCTCATTTTACCTCCTGCCTTATCTGTAATTAATCTGCCTAATTTGTAAAATGTTTTGAACTCTCTTTTTCTCTTATCTTAACCATGGTGCAGCCCCTGGATGCGATGAGTTGAAACAGCCTCCTGGAGGGATTTAGGCTGGCAAAAGGAAGGAATCTCTACCTGCTTATCATTTTTGTTTGGCAGTATTAAACATGAGAGTAGTCAAGCATAGCTTGCAAACTGTGATATTAATGTACTTTATTTTGGTCAGCAGAGTAAGTCTATTCAGTTGTGGTTCAGATCCAGCTGTGATTTTCTGAAGTGACTGACCAAGTTTCTCTCAGCAGTTTGCTTCTGCAACAACTCAGGTGATAAGTACATGCCTGTGTAATACAAGAAACTTCAAGGAGGTATGAGGAAGGGTTTAAGAACCAAACCAGGCTCAGGCAGTGCTGCTCTTAGCAGTGTCAAAATATGACCCCTGTGGCCAGTTTGATTCCTTGGTACATCTTCAAATCCACTTCTGTGAGGAGTATAAAGTACAAACCAACATTTTAATTTGTGACAAACAGTTGCACGAAATAATTTACTATGAAAAGATCCAAAGTAACTCAGCACCAACACTCTTCTTAATTTTTTTATTTCTACTATCTGTAATTACAGGCATGAAATCCAGGTAATAAGTGGGTTACATTTTCTGCTAAGAAAATGATGTCTATAATTACAGGCACATGTTCAGCTGAGATACTGTGGCATCCAGTGCTTCCACAAAGATGATAATTGTCAACCTTTGCACTGTAATTAAGTCTAAATAGGAATCCTAATCGTTTTCCAAATGAGCAAACAGTAAGCCTATCTTGATTGGCTCCGTTGTGGCAATGAATGAAACTGATTTACTCTATGAGTTAATTAAGTTTTATGAAATCCCATGCCCCCCTCTCCTCAAAACCCATGATGTCAGCAAATATTTGAGCTAATTAGTTCTGTATTGTTTTAGTCCTGCTTGATAGTATTACCTGCTATTGTCCTTTGATGAGCCTTGTTTTTCTGCAACCCTGATTTCAAGTTTTCTCCCTTGGAGCAACTACTTTGCCTTTGATTCACCTGTTCCTTGGGTTCATGGCCTTCTTTTCCCTTTGAGGCTTATGATTTCAGCAAGGCTCGTGAACAAAAGAGGATGCTATGCAGTTTGGTGCACAGCTTTCCTTACAAATGCTCTTTATGCCTCTAACCTTGACCTAACAGGCTCAGTGTAAGTGATCGCGTCTCAAAGGCTTTCTTTTCTCTGTTTTTCATGTGGGATACTTTTTCCTATCAAATGCCAGTGCAGCCAACCAGCAGGACTCTGCTAAGCATGGACCACACGGGTAGGGACTGTGGATTTCTGGAGGCTGTGTATCATCCTGGGTAAACTGGTATGCTACACAAGCCAACCAGAACCAATGTAACTTGCCCTTGCCTTTTGTTCCCACATTAAACACAACCTAATGTGTTGGAAGTGTTCAAAATTCGTGCAGATGTTACACTCGGAGATATGGTTTTGTGGTGAACATGGTGGTGCCGGGTTAACAGTTGAACTTGACGATCTTAGAGGTGTTTCCCAGCTGTAAAGATTTTATCATTGCTACATCATTGAATCATCCACTACAGTTAAAGAGGTAAGTTGAAGTCCCAGGTTGGTTTGTTCCATTCCTACAAAGATAGCAATCGCATATAACTACATAGGAGAAGAGTCAAATAGCTCTTCCACATCACATCCCTGAGCTTCCAAGGAAGCCACATACATGGAGATTCAGACATGTGTTCAAGAATTGGTTGGTAGGAGCTGCCACAGCTGGGGATGAAGAGAGAGAATTTTGGATTCACTCACCTGACAATGTCAGTCAACACAGGGACAAAGTCAGTGCAGATACACTGATTTACTGTATGTGAAGACCAGATTTTGTTTCCCCACTATCTCTGCTTTCTCTCTGCTTTCTCGCCCCAGTTATTTTCCTAGAAGAACAAATTTATTCTTCCTTTCATGAAGGACTTGAGCTGCAAAATAAATGCAGAGTAAAATGTTTCCAATGCACTTGCCCAAATATAATGATTTGTGCAATTTAGTGGAAAAAATCACAGAGCTGAAAAAATATATGTGCTTCCTGTGGCGAGAGCACCTAAAAGGCAATGAAATTCCATTACCTGAAACAAGCCCATAAACAGCATTACATAGCAGCCACTTGTCAGTGCTAGATGCTATTTGTGGGAAGCCACTAATTGCAGCTTTCATAAAACGGTTTGACTCCCTTCCAGGCTGATGCACAGTGCATTCCAAGTGGGTGATTTAGAAGCTGCAGAAAGTCAAATGCCCCAGCCACAGGGGAAAGCTGCCACTTTTGGACTCCCTAAAGAGAGGTCCCCAGCTGAGCAAGGTGTTGGCCACTCCTTGTCAACTGCCTTCCATGCTGTCAGTGTCTCCTCCTCCATCAGGGCCACCGTGAAAATCAGGGACCTATGGCAGAAGGAATGGTGGCATTGTAAGGGGCAGCCTGTCTCCAGCAGATTCCTGGGACTTAGTATTACAGGAAAAGTAGGCAGAACAACTAAGATTTAAGATTGCAAAACAGAGACAGTTAATATCTCTTGAGATGTAATTCTCAAAGCTTTGTGGTACTAGTAGATAGAATATTGGACCTACAGGATCTCTTCTTTCCTAGAAAGAGGGAGGTCAGGTGGAGAACAGGGAGCATCCCAAGAAAACTGGGATGGTTAAGCAACAGAGTCATGGCAGAAATTACTTTCCCATGGCCATACAATAAGCCCACAGCAGAAGTAGCTTTTCCAGTCTAATGCTTTAGCAAAAGACTTTTTTCCTAATTACCTTTCTTCTTATGTAACATGGCCTCCCTTAGAGAACAAATACAGGAAATGAAATTTGAGTCAAACATCTCTTCTTCGTTCTGAATCCAAAACACACATGCTTCACCTCTGACCCAAGGATTGCTTCATATCTTGCCCCCTGAATCTATAGGGATGACACAATAGGACATGCTTGATTGGCAGGTGGGAGAACTGGCTGCAGTAGTGTGATTCATCTACCCTTTCAGAGCACACAGAGAAGACAATCTGCTGATGTCTGGATAGTTTGAATGTTCTTATCTCAGTGGAACTTGTTCACACAAGCAAGGTTTGCTTTTTATGCTGTCTTAAGCCATGCCCTATACTTTTCCTAGTAACTGAAAACAAGTTATTTTAGCCAAAGCCTCCAAAATTCTCATTCCTTTATTTTTCCTAATAAAAACTAACTGATTGGTGATTTTTTTTTTGAAAAAAAAAAAGGAAAAAGAAAAAGTAAGAGAAAAAAACAGAACAGTATTTTCAGTGGCTCATGAGCTGGAAAAACAACATTTTTTAATGAGGGGGAAAAAAAAGATTAGGGCATTCACCAGCTGAAAAAGCAAGCACTTATTAAACCAAAATATTTAATGTTCACAGCCATTCAATGGTTGGAAAAGCATGTTATAATGACTATGTTTAATAATGTTTAGAGCCACCCAGGGCCTTGAAAAACAACTTCTTACCTAACTTTACAGAGCTGCTGACCCTAATAAATAACACGTATGTTGAACACACATGTAATGAATCAGATTCCCTGGCACTTCTTGGGAGAAAAGAGTAAAAAACTCAAAGCTCAAGATACCCCTCTGCTGTGAACTGAGGTAAGTTAGAGACAGGTAACTGGTACAGAGAGGAGGGAAGGGGAGCCAGTGCTGCAGAAAGAAGCTGGGATCTCTGCTGTGCTTCCCAGTGCGGAATATCCAGCATCCAGAAGATCACCACATTGTTCCAGTTTGAGAAACTGGAGAACAAATACAGGTTTTCTATTGCCAGGAAAAGAGAGGAGATTGTAGTGCTTCAGACGTCCCCTGCATCTTCACAAACAAGGGGCACTGGGGACTAACTGGGCAAAAGATGTGAGGGATGGATTTTTATCTGTGTTTCCAAGTACCCTGTAACATAAAATTCTTCTTCAGTTTTTTTATAATTTAGTGGTTTGTCCTGAGGGAGAATCACAGACTAATTCAAAATTCATCAGATTGGCACAGATAATCTTTGCTGGGGAATAGTCCTCCTTTGCCTGTGTCCTACTCAGAAATAGCCTATGCATATTCAAAATGGTCTTAAATTTTCTGCTTTTAAAACAAAAATACTCAGGGTCTAGTCTTAGGAGAGCTGAGGTGTTGTGAAACTCTGAGCCTTTCAGCTGTGTGACTGTCTTGAATTTCATGCAGTTCTCCAAAATTTGTTGTCAATACTTCACACTCCTCTAATTTTCATATGTGGAAAATAAGTGCTCGGAGTCATCTTGCCTTGTTCTCAGGGATAAAGGGAGTCATTCTGAATCCTCTGGGCATTTGGAGCCTTTCCAGCAGCTCAGCATGGTACCTGCAAAGCAATTCGTGCTTGCAAAAATATTTTGCCATTTAAAGCCATGAAGTAGCAGGGAAAAGCAAGTCCTGAAATATATGTTGTGCTTAGCACTGGTTCATGCTGAGGCAATACAGTAACCCCTCCTAAGACACCAGCCCCTGGGCTGCTGCTTAAAGTACCCTTTGCACCCAGCAGAAAGACGAGAAATCAATGTATGTTAATCAAGGAATCAGATATGAGAGAGATCTATCAACAAACAGAAATAGGACCAGTCTGCTGGTGTGGTGCCAGGCATCTAGCCAAGGCTCTGTGCAAATAAAGATACAGTGCAGGTTCCCAGCACAGCCATGGGATGACAATCAACTGCAGTGTTTCATGCTTGCAGAAGTCTGCTGTGCCCATCTGACCCCACATCAATGACCAACCCTGAGATCAGACTGTAATTAAGATGATGACAGGATTTGCTGTGAACATCTGACTTCAGCTGCCTCAAAGGAACTGACATTTCTTGGGTAAAACTGGAGACTTCAGCTGTTTAATTTCGGATGACACTCATTTGCAGTGTCCCAGCTCATAGCAGTGACCTCCAGCTGAAAGAAGGTCTCCATTAAAGACAAACTAACCTGGCTGCTTGCAATGTCTCAGCCTTACCCTTTATCCCTAGTGACAATGTTTTGTATTCAGAGGGAAAACAGACTGGTTAGTTTTCCCATGCTGAAACACTGGCTTTGTGTTCCCAGCTAAAAGGCACATGCAGCTTTGGTGAAAAGCCATATCTGTGAAGAGACTTTAAGTAATCCCAATCTAGACAGTAACAGGGGCACCTCAATGGCAGGAGTTGGGGTTCCAGAGCTGTGAGAAGAGAGACACCAATAAGTCAGCAAGCATACAGTTAAATGAAGCTTTTAGGGTGCAGCATACTGCGTGATCACAGCAGGGAATTAGAAATCTGTCACAGAGCTTAAGATATTTATCGAAGTGATCATTTACAAAAGTTGTATCTACATCACCGTGTCCTGCCTGGTCCACAAGAGCCCTTTAGAGTCTCTCCCAGCCCAAGGGGAACACTTGCCTCCACAAAGGAAAAGTTTATCCCACTCAGGACCTCACTGCTGCAAGGACTTCACACAAAGGAGTTTTACTTCTCTATAGTTCCAGACAGTAGAAACCTCCATAAAATATGCTGCAAACCCTTCTGTTCCTTCGAGCAGAGGGTTGCTGGTGATCCCACCATGTCCACCTCTAACCATCTGATATGAAAAGGAATAACATGTAAGGAAAGAACAAGGGTCCTTCTGTCTTCTCAGCATTCAGAGATTGTGATCTCAACATTTTCTAGGTCCTGCACCCAGCTGGGTTGCCCTCTCCTTACTGCCAAGCCCAAAATATTAGAGTTTCCTAAAGATCCTGAAAGTTTTCAATTAGTCACTTCACTTGTATCCAACCTTTTAATTCTTCCTGGATACCATGCAATTAAAAAGTCAGGCTTTCAATATTGTTAGTTGGAGTTGAAATAGAAATTAGATTGATGCTAAAACACCAGGCAGAGAGGGCTACAAAAGGCAAATGTGGGGAATCAGCCCAAAAAAAGGATCCCAAAGGGCAAAAAAATACCCAAACCAGCATAAGAACTGAAGGTAGCAGTTCAACAGGACACAACATTTGAGAATCCTGTAAGAAATTAGCAGTCGCTTCTCATGGGACTCCTTCCCATTTTCTGCAAACATCCTGACAAAATCCTACAGCTTAGCATCCCCAGCAGCTCCCACCACCTGCTCTCTGTGGCCTCCAGCCCTGGGTTTGTCCAATCTCTCACAGATACTGTGCAGATGAGAGCAGGCTGCAGGAATCCTGGGGAGGAAGCACATGTCTTTCTGTACATCTAAATGAAAAATGCCCCGGATCCAGTTTCCTCCTCTTAAGATCGTACAAAACACACATGTTGTTTTCTCCTAAGGAGTTGGAGGGAACCACCTTAAGCCCTATGACAGGTTTGACAACAGCTGCAGCAAGATTAATGTTTTAACTGCATTAGTATCCTTATTGGTACTAAGTGGTTTTTCATACATTTGCTCTTCCACAGTGGTACTACAGGATATTTACCCACTGGGAATGCTACACTTTAAACAATAAAAGGACATGAGCCTGTTTTTTCCTATATTAAATTTTCACTCATGATTCACAATGGGACTTATCCTGATTTAAAGTAATACAAAATAAAACAAACAAAATAAAATAAAAAGACCTCCAGATTTGGGGAGTAAGGATGTTCAAGTTCAGCAACTGGGGGGTCCTGGCTGGAGAGGGCAGGTAACAAGGAATATTCTGCTGTAAAAGAACACACCAGCACCCTTCAAATTTCTCCTACTCCAGGAAATTTTATAAGATGAGAGCTGATGAGTTAACTGTATGGAACAAGTTGAAAAGTATAGCTCTCATGTCAAGAGAAGCCAAACATGGTAAGCTGAACTGGTATAGTTAAGAGAAATGGAAGGAAATGAAGGATAGATGCAGCTTTTGGTGTGAAAGCTGTACTTGCCTTGAGCTCCAGTGAAAACTTATAAGAGGGAATAGGGTCTGGCTGTGGTGGGAGATGACTGGAAACAAGTAGGATTCATATTGTCCTGTGGAACAAGAAAACAGCCTTAGAATCTGCAAGTGTCATTACAGTGCAACAGCGGTTCACAAGCACACAAGGAGTTAAATCTTTCAGTTGACAGGGCTATTTTTTTTCCTATTCTGAGAAATAACCTGGTTATTCTCCTAGAAACAGCTGTTTTCTACCATCCTTGTCATCTGTTTTTCAAATTACCCAGATATTAAGTGATTATTTCTTATGATTTCAACTCAAGAGCATCTGGAAATCTTGAAAACTCCCATACCTTCAGGTGTCCCTTCCAACTCCCTTACATCTTGTCTTACTCTCTTTGGCCTCAAAATTAATTTTTCCCCTAAAATGCTGATATTCATGAACTCAGAGATCCACCAGGTTCTCAGTTCAGAGGGTACAGGCACACACATAGAGGAAAGGGTGTTAATTATTCTTCATGAATCATAACTATTTCAAAATCTTGTCCTTATAGTTCCAAGGGAAAGGACTATCTGAGACAATTGGAAGACATCTGCTGTTGTAAGACCATTCTATAAAAGACTTTAGGGAACACAAACTATGCAATCAGTACTCAGCCTGGTGCTGAAATTAGGAAATTCCTCTCCTTCCCCTTCCATCAGGTGGATCTCCATCACAATGGTCAAATCCATGATGTTGCTAACAAACCTGAAGCATATTCCAAAGGAGAGTCAATGTCTAAAATGCAGATCACAGGCCTGAAGAGCTCAGTAGTAGAACACTGAGCAGTACATGTGTGACCTGAATAACATCAAACAGCAGTATGGGCACATCTGCCCAACTGTAAAGGAGCTGAATGACTGAATACAATAAAGAAAGGAAACATGATGTCCCAGTTCACAGCATGATGCACTTTACAGGTTTGTGACAACATGGCACTTCAAGACATTAAATGCAGCAAATACATTTTGCTAGTTTTGTAACAAGATTGAGCCTTTAACTTGCCACCTGCTCCCCATGTTACTCCTTGTGCATCCTAAATCAATGTACCCCACTACATTGCACTTGTTTTCCCTATTTCCTAATCATCAAACATGTCTGCTACCCCTGCACCAGCTTAAACTGACTCATCAGCAGTCTGTGCCATGTTCTCCTCTGCAGAGCAGCAATAAAAAAGGATTTGGAATTCCTGATTTGGTTTTCCTATACAGATTCCTCGACAGAATATACCAGACTCAAAATGAGTTTTATTTGTCTGCCTTCAGGTCATTTGTGGTGATTGCTTACTCTTTGTAAAGGTTACAGCTGTCAACACTGTGCTGCTGTGATGTAGCAGCCTGCCACCAAGAACTGGACATGTGGGCAACACAGAGATGATTGCAGTCTCTCCAGCTGTCACAACATCTCACCCTCATCATATCACCAAGGCTTAGAAGGACCTTATCTTGCAAGTCTTTCTCCCTGTGAACAAAGAGTGGTGGGTTTGTGGCCTGGGTTGTCACCTGCCATGAGAAGGAGCAGAGGGGTGTGCGATCCCTCCTTGTGTAACACACACAACAGCCTATGTTGGGTCCCATTGCACACATGAGAGAGTGATGAGTTGTTGGTCTGCTGAGAAACCAGACATTTTTGAATCTGCCTGTCTGAGCATGACTGAGAGGGAAATGAAAGAGTGATGTGCATGGTCTGGAAGCGCTGTTATCTCATTCACACTGGCAGAAAATTCTTTACTAGAATCAGAATCATTAAAGCTGGAAAAGACCTGTAAGATCACTGAGTCCAACCATTAGCCCAGCACTGTCAGGTCCATCACTAAAACATGTCCCTAAGCACCAGACTCACACATTTTTTTTAAACCCTTCCAGGGATGGTGACTCCACAACTTCCCTGGACCAGTGTTTCAACTCTCTTTCAGTAAATATATTTTTTTCCAAATACTCAATGCAAACCTACTCTGGCTCAACTTGAGGTCATTTCCTCTTGTCCTGTCACTTGTTACCTGAGAGAAGAGACTGTCCCCCACCTTGCTACAACCTCCTTTCAGGTAGTCACAGAGAGCAATAAGGTCCCCCTAAGCCTCCTTTTCTCCAGGCTGAGCCACCCGTAGGCCCCTCAGCTGCTCCTCATCAGACTTGTGCTCCAAATCCTTCCCCAGCTCCACAGCCCTTCTCTGGACACACTTCAGCCCCTCAATAACTTTCTTGTAGTGAGGTACCCAAAAATGAACACAGGAATCAGATTCAAGGTGTAGACACTACACTGTCACCACACTGTGCCCCATAGAGCCCTTAGTGGCAGATAATATAGGCAAAAAGCTGTACCAGTGCCTCCACACATATTTTAGAGTCTAAGGTGGGCTCTCTATGTTGCAGATGTACTGACTTGCTTGAAATCAGGTTAGCACCTGTAGCACATCATTTCAGGTAGCCCTCAATGAAAATGTCCTAGGTTAGCAGTCAGACAATGACCTGGGACCACTATGGCCAATAGGCTTATAAGCAACTAAAATGAAATACCCAGCAAGGAGCGCAGACTAGAGAAGGATCTTGAGAGGTATTCAACCTACCTGATTGATGTAGATTGGACCATGCTGAACTCAGGAAATAAACTCAGAACTGAAGTTGTGCTGCTTTCCAAAGCCATCTGACACCACTGCTGCTGAATTGGCACCACTGAGGTCATTGAATGATGGGCTGAATTTTTGTCCCACCTGGATTTTGAACAGTCAGCAGCTCCCAGGCACCAACGCCCTTCCTCACAAGCACATCCATCATGGCTGGCATTGATGGATTAGGCAAGGAATAACTGGACATGAACTAATGAGCACCATTCTGGCTGAGGCAGACACATGCTAAAAGGGCAGCATAATCGCAGCTTTCATTCCACAGGATGCATCTGCACTGGAGACCTTGTCCAGCCACAGCTTTGCAAACCCACAAACCTTTACCCTGTTTGGGATGCAGAACATTGCACAGCTTCTGACGGCAACTAAGCATAGGCTATGTCCTTGCCCCAGTGTGTGGCCTCCACATGGCGCCAAATGAGCACATCAGCCCCAAACCCACCCACTCTTACTGGGAGAGGATCAGGGCATGCCATGAATGGTAGTAAAATACCTAGTGACGTTGACACCAAGACCAGACTGGTGGAAGCTGTGATAGTTGATCCTCTTCTGAAGGACAGTTTTAGAGGAACTAGCAAGCCAGTAGTAGAGACAGTTCCCAGGACCACAGGGGAAAATGAGACTCACAGGACACCCAACAGCCTCTCAGTGCTAGGAGCAAACCTTTAGCATGTTGGTGTCTGTCTGGAAATACAGGTTGTTCCTACAGCCTAAGGCAGCAGTTATGCCCCAGGACCAAGCTCCCAGTCACCCTTCTCACATTTGTTCTAGTCCTTCCTCACACCTCTCTTCTGTCATCTTTTTCTCTCTTTCAGGTCTACAGTCATGGACCAACAATCTCCACATGCTATGCTAGAAATCTCCCTGTTCAAAAATTTCTCTGAACTAGATTTACCTGGAAAGCATAAAAGCACAAAGTTTTACCTGTGAAAGGCAAAAATTTCCCTCTTTACAAGATGCCTTCCAGAGTATTTTACTTAACATGCTGGAGTGTGCAGCAACTGTTTCCCATTTGCAGCATCTTTTATTTTCCACATATGACCAAAACCCTGCTGTAAATACTGTAGCATTGCATATCTTCATGAGTACATGCTGACACATTCTCTTTTGAAGATAACTGGCAGCATACTGGATGCAAAGAACAGCTGGAAGTAGGGAAGAGGCAGATTAGATGAAGCTCTTAGTAAATACCATAGAGATTGTGTAGTGTGGGTGTTAGCTGGGAGATTCCTAGAAAAGAGCAATAAAATAACAGCCCTTTGGCTTTAAAAATTATTTCCTTATTCATCTAGATCCAAATATCAACTAGCAGGGAATAGCTAGGGGCAAATAAGGATATAGCCAATGAAGTTTTGATGGTTGCATTTTGTCAGAAATACCCATTTTACATCCATCAAGTACTTAATTACTCACACAGCTTTAGGAATCCACCACAGGGTTTCTCTTCCCAGAGCTTCAGTCTGGGAGGGGCATGCGACAGCACAGATCTTCCTCACTGCAACATCCAGCAACAGAATGCTAATTATTGTATAAAAAATAGATCAACTATTTGTTATTTTCTGCCCTCCTCAGGAGGGAACCTTTTAATTGGCTGATAATATCCCCCCTTTAATTTATCCTTGGAGAGGATTATAGAAATCAGGCATATAAAAGGTCAAGGGATTCCCAGGGGAAGATCCATAAAGAACAGAAAGTTTATGCTGCAGCCATCATACTGCCTCCTCCCAAGATTTGCAGAGGAACCACAGAGGTCCAATCCCACCCCTCACAGGGCCACAAAGCTCCTGTTGAGCAAAAATGAATTAATGTCTTCCACTAATGAACATTTGCTGCTTTCTCACCAGGAAAATCCCAGTGAGTGGCACCAATTCCAGCTGTGAATTGGCAGGAGAGGGGAGTCTGGGCTCCCCTCCATTTGCTGCAGCAAGTGGCAGCCAGGCAGCCCCTCTTCCCAATGGGGTCTGTGCATGGCATGTTCAGTGGGAAACTCTCCTGAGACTGTCCTTCCTGCTGGCTGCTTCAGGAGCAACTGCTCTCAGCTACCACTCACTGTGCTCATAACATGCCCAGAGGCATGTACAGAGTTTGTGTTCCTGCTGAGCAGCCTCATTCCTCCAGGCATGCAAAGACACAGGCGTGGGCATGTAAATTAAATGACAAGCAGCTGGTCCATAAGAAGGATAAAGTGGGAGGAAATGAAAGGTGGAAAATGGAGAAGTATTTGTAACTATGGTGGTAGAGCATTACTACACCCCTTACCATAGGACTCCAGTCCAGGGGCAGGAAAAGAAACAGGTTGTTTCACTAATTCAAATTAACCTAGGATGGGTTACAGATAATAATTTACCTAACTAAGCAAACCCAAAGCTTTGAAAGAATAAGTTGGCATGCAGTTGCATCTGACCATGTAACTAGTTCCTAGTGGGTTAATGACAGAATCCACAAATCAGATCAATTCATGGTCTTGGGCTTCAAAAGGGAAATTTAAAAAAAAAAAAAAAAAGAAGAAAAAGAAAAAGACCATCTATTTGCCTTCATTTCCCACATTGATGAAGTTGTTTCCAATACTTGCAATTACTCTCTTCTTGAGAAAGGAATTAATTAGCATCATAATATATCTTCAAAGTTCCAAGAATAAAAGAATCTGGCACAAAGCAGAATTCCTGGCAGGGAAACCAGCCCCCTCATCTAAGCAGCAGGGGTGATTGTACAGGCATATTAGTGTGAAGCAGGGGGATGCACTTCTATTTGCTGCTGGAAAAATCTTGACAAATAAATCAAAATCCTTAGCATCTCTGGATGCACTAATAAGGCTCCTGGTGTTCAAGGAGGATTGGCAACTGCTGCGTGATAAGGGCTTGATTCAGCTGTGACGAACACAACAGGAATGTTGTCACAGAGTTTAGAGGGACAGATATCAGGCACAGAGCCTGTGCTTCAGCTCAGAAAAGACTGCCATCTCCCAAGGACCAATTCATTAGCCTCCAGGCAAAATATGCACCATCCTTCTGAGCCACCAAAGAAAGTATAACATGTTTTAAATTGGACAAAAAACATTCATTTATATCCTCAGACAATTTCAGCTACTGACACCGCTGCTAAAATATAATATTTATGCCCTGTTTACCGAGGCTTCTTGATAACATATCTGGGGACACTCTGTAGACATATTAAAAAGGCATCCCTCTGTCAGACAACACAGGCCACAGAAATGAAAGATGATGTAACAACAGATGAAGGCACTTCATCATAGATCTGCTATTTGCAAAATTCAGAAGAGTAATAAGGTGATGGGCAGCAAGAGTCACAACCTGCCACACATCTAGTTGCCAGTACAGCAATAAGAGTTCATTGTAAATCATAGCAGGAGATGACTCGGAGGTGGTATCTGAAGGACAAATAGCCATTGCTTCATGGGCCACTGACACTGAGCAAGCCATAGCCATGGTGGGCTGTGTTACTAGGAAAACAATGAACCAGATAACGTCAAACCTGAAATGTAATCCTTATAGTCCTACCCGACCTGAATGGAAAACTCAGAAATAAAGCACATGTTGGAAAGAAATAAAGAATGATTTTATGCATTCTTTAAATATAGTGACTGACACCTGTCAGTGCACCTCTCACATTCTTCCTTGAAGGTTTTTGCTGTCAGACAAGAGTGTAAATAACTCTATCTAATCTCAGACCTAACAAAAGGAAGGATGGAAACAAAAGAGGTGAAGTGAAATGCAATCAGGTTTTGCAGTGAGGGTGGGCAGGCAGGTGCCAGCACCCCCTGAGCAACCCACTGCTTCCACCAGAGCCATTTGAGATGGCTGCACTTGTTATCTACAATCTGTTTACAGAGGAGTAATTGAAGGTAGGGATGTCTGTCAGGCCAAGTGTAACAGTTTGTTCATGCTTTTATGCCCTTTCAATGTTGCTGAAATGATGGCAGGAGTGATAAAGGACAAGGATCCAAAAGGTGTGAAACCTATCTGATTGGCACCGAGGGAGGCTGCAGTGGGAATGCCGTCGAGTTCACCACGACAAGGATGTTGTTTTTACAGCTTGTGATTCATTCTGGTTTGTGCAACTGCTTCAAAGCTGCTTCTGGCCACTGGGACATGCACTTGACCTGAGTGGGATTGAAGATAGATTTTGTGCAGGCCACTGTGTCTGTGTTTTAAAAGAACAACTCTGGGAGCAGAACTCCCAGAGCTGCTGGTGCACAGGATGGCTGTGCCAGGAACAGAAGGTTGAGAGAGCAATGCCGAGTACCCACGACATACCCGGGAAAGGGGAGTTTCTAACTTCATTTTGTTTCTTCATTTATGCATTTTACAGTTTCACCTACTGTTCTCTTAGTACTGTAACAGGAAAGCTCTGTATTAGGCACTTTCAAACAAAATTTGGGGGTGAGTGAAACATGCAAGTTATTTTTTTCCCCATTTCATACCAAAAGCTGTGCACTGGGCAGACTTCCTAGAGTGTGCTGCAGATTCACAGAGTGAGACCTGTGACAAACATTCCTGCAAAAAAATATGTGCTGACACAACAAATTTAATACTGATACATGTACAAATATGTGATTAAGAAGAATATTTCTGGGATATGATTTTTTTCCCCAAATTCAGAAACTTTTCTAGTGAGAAGACTTCTTGAAGCCAGCAAAGACAAAGTGTCCAATGGACAGCCTAAGGAAGCAGGCTGTGGGTAAGCCCAGCACAAGCCATAAGAAAAGTCTCTCCACATGTGGCTCTATCAATACTTCTCACTGCAGACAGGAAAAAATATTTCCTATTTCTATTGTGTTTCCTTTCACTCCATGTGCATAAATTGCTCACAGCATAACCTACCCTGGAGAAGCAACAGAAAAAACCCAAAATACTAAGTATTCTCCTGGTTTAGCTGTTTTATGTTAGTCAAGGACAACAAATATGTGAGGAGATGACCTTGATATCTACTGCAAGACTGTTGAGTGTACATGGGAGCAGGAGCATCACAGGGTAGTGTCAGCAATAGCTGAGTAGAAAAATAAACCCATGACTTCTCACCTAATGGAAAGTGCCAGCCATGTAGTGAAGAAGCAAGTGAACATTTGGAAAGAGGTGGCACAGAGAGGATAAAACTACTGCTCTAGCTGCAGACTACTAAATGCCCCAGCATCTGCTCAGTGCCATGATTACTGGGGATCATCACTCCAAGGAAAAACTAGAAAGTAGGATTGAACACTGGATGACATAAGGAAAATTAGGCTATTCCATCTTTCCACCAGATTTATAAGAACAAAGTTAGGCACGGGAAGCTTCAGACCATATTGTCACTCACTGCACTGGCTAAAAGTCTTTATAAGGTTATTTATTACTTGAAAGAAGAAAAACCCTGGCATAAGGGGAAAAGGAGAAGAGCTCACAATGATCTGGTCTGGGCCTAAAGAAATAAATCCAACAACACTTTATGAGAAAAACAGAGGTGAAGGTTAGACTAAGCTCCAAGTATCTCCTTGCTTTTGGAATGATCTTATCTTCATATTAGGTTCTGGGCCATGTTTGGTAGAAAACATCTTAAAAATTAAAAATGTAGAGGAGAAAACACCATCCTATGTCTCAGATCTTATAAGTAAAGTTTGTTAGAGGTTGCTTAACAATTCAGACATTCCCAGCATGCACATGTGTAAAACAAAACCCACCAGCCATGCTACCCTCAAATCCCATTTATTACTTTTCATGCTCTGTTGTCCTTGAGCTCCAGCTGGCACCAGCAGTGGCCACAGCAAGTTGCAGGGAGCATCCCCCTGCCTCAGCAGCTCTGGAGGAAGGGTTGGGAGAAATCTCAGTAGGAAGCCTGCACAGCAAAGATTTTTTTCACCCCTTTTTGAAGGCACAATGTGACTGAAGAACTTAGATAAGGCTTCAAATGCATCTGTCCTTTGGGGTGAGTACTTGCAGGCAGAGCCTGTTTTACAGACCGAGGCTGAAGATTCCCGCTGTCACAGATTGGAACTGGATTAGGCTTCACAGATACAAATTCTCTCCCCTCTTTTCCATAACTAAAAAACCAGTTCCAGCTACAGGGTTGCATTCCCTGCCGCCACAGTTGATTGTTACTGCACTGTTTTGCCCCACAATCAGCGTACTGGAGAAGGAAAAGTGAAGAGAATCCCTGGAGGTTTTAACTGATTTAAATAAAAAACAGCATGTGTGAATGTGACTCCTTGTGTCCTAATAAACAAACAATACAAAACACTGCCAAATCTACCAGAGACTTGAATCTAGGGCTGAGATTTGTGGCTAGCCAGAATCCAAATCCAAATCCAGACTTGGCTTCCTCCCAAGCGAGTCTGAATTTCACATCTAGTTTTTCTAATGCTGTTGCTTATGCAAAGCCTGAAACTAGTCAACATCTTCACGGCAAGTTTGGTTTCCTTCTTGCTCCAAGGGCCAAGGAATAGCAGAGCAGAGCACAGAGGGCTGTTTGTCTTTTTGCAACCTGTCTTCAGCTGCATGGATCCATTTGTGAAATTAAATTCAAGGCTTGAATGGCCCCTCTGCCCAACTGCTCTGGTATCAATTTAGTCTATGCTGTCTGTGCCCTCCACAATTATTATGCCAAAGAGTGTTAAAAATAAATAATAAAATGCTGCTTCTTCAATATACTCTGACATTCTGGAAAAAAAAAAAAAGAAAAGAAATGAAGGGAAGGGAAGGATAGGAGGAGGAAGAAGGAAAGAGGGAAACAATCAGGTCCCAGAATGAAAAGCACAGACGTGTGTCAAATGGTTTTGTCTGGAGCAGCGGGACCAGGTGGCAGGAAGATGCTGCAGTTAGGAAAATATTCAGCTTTCCTTCCTAGCAGACATGTCTACATAATTGCAATTTAGTCAGACCTGCATGGCTTGCTCAGGCAAAAATCCCTCAGAGGTTAAATTATTTAGTGTGTCAGAAATTAAGAGGAGAAAAGCAGGTTCAAAGTTACCTGCTGGGGTGTATTTTGGTAGAGATGATTCAATCAGTAGGGAAATCAGTATTAATAAACCCCAAACCCCAATTTTTCTTGAGGTCTGGATGTTAATCTCACATTGCATGGATTACACGGATAATCTGAGCAGACAGATCCCCAGCTGACTATAACAAGGCTGCTCTTCACAGTAATTCTGAAGCTTAGCCCTGTTGTAGCCACACGCAGGTTCCCATGAGCTGGAAGCTGCACAAAACCCAGAGCCGCTGGGCAAGGACCAAGGAACAAAAACTACTGTTCACAAAACAAAGACATAGTAAATCTTTGTAGGACTTTCTTAATTCTGAGTCAACATTCACCAGGATATCCAGCTAAACAGGGAGATGTTGTTATATTTCTCATTTACTCACCCACAATTTATCAGCTGATTTTACCAGGGAGAAGAAACGTCAGAGCAGCTCCTTCCCCTGCCCAGGCAAAGGCTGAACAGATCCACTCATTAGCTTGGCAGCACTTGTTATCTGTCTTTTCCCTCTTGCCCTCCATTTGCCATCCAGGATATTCCAATTCACTCCAATCTTTCAACCAATTCCCCTTTGTTCACCTCTCTTTTGTGCTGCTTTTTCTGCAAATACTCCAGCAAATGAGGTCCCTAGCAGGAACAAAGGCATTTAAGGATACTGTTGCTATCCTGCAAGAAAATGGTTTTTAAATTTATCATCATGTATAGAGCTAGGAAAGATTTTACAGATTTGACTTTTTTCTTTTTTTTTTTCCTCTCCATCCAAAACACCTCAAATGTTTGGGCTGATTAATGTGAAATTACTTTGATAGAAAAATGCGTAGTAGTGGTGGGGAATAGCAATGTTTGCCCCTGGCATTTAGGGAATAAAATACTGGCTTTCAGCTGCACTTAGTTTTATATTTATTTCAGTTTTATATAGCAGATCTTTTAAAGCCCCCAAAATTTAAAACAAACAAACAAAAAAACTCCCTCAATTTGGTTAAAAAAATCTTTTTTTCATCTCACTTCATTTTTCTTAAATAATGCAAAATTTCTGGTTGAAAGGAGTTCTTCCTATTCTCATAACAATTATATGTCATTAATGGTTTATAAGAGCTACATTTAGCCAATGAGCTAATACAAATAAACCATGTGATTGGCAAAGACAACTCTAATTAGAAGGACTTCCAACAAATTGACCACAGATGAGATAAAGGGCAGGATAAGTAAAAGTGCTATATAAATTGCTTGCCATGAATTATCTACCAGCTCAAAACAACTGACAGTAACAGACCTAAGCAGCACATTGTGTCACCTTTCATTTCAGATCCTGGGTTTTTTCAGTGAAATCAGTAGCAAAAATCCTGCTCTTCTTACTAGGGAATCATGCAAGATATATAACTTTTAGCAGGGTATTTTTTTTTGTCAGAAATGGGTCTTGTGTCTCCATGTGCAGTTGCTCTCTCCTTGCCTTGTACCTGGAATCCTGCACTCCTGAGGATTTGAGTGGGATCCATAATGGAGCCAGATTCAGATCCTGGGCAGGGAGGAGCACAGCAAGCATGTCATCAGAAATGTGGGTAACAGAGATAACAGCATCATCTCCAGGAAGTATTTCCTTGCTACTATGGTCTTGAAAACCAGGAAAGGGGAATATTTCTCTATGGACCCATCCAAGGAGAGAGATGCTCCCACCAGAAGCTTCTGCCTGGAAGGGGCAGCACCACTCTGGCCACCCCAACATATCTGGGAGCGAACCTGTCTACAAGCCTCTCATGGGGTCCACCTGCCAGCTACTCCTGCCTGCCAGTGGCCTGGGGATTTTGGGAAGCACTTCATCCATTTCCAATTGAGATATATTTAAAAAAAATATAGACTCCTAAAGAAGTCAATCTCCTGATGACATGTATCGATGTCTCCATCCAAGAAGGCAATGACCTTGCAGACTGCTGTCCACTGAAAGCACAGCTGGTGCGCAGGAAAAGTTTCTTATGGTCGTTTTCCCAGTCTTTGGTTTTCATGTTGCCAAGAACATTTTCTGCACTGGACAGGGGTGTGTACAGCATGTTAAGCAAGGCCTTGTAACAGCTCTCTGCAGGGATTGATTCAGACGGCATGATAAATCATTTCAAATAAAGGTATGGGATGATATCCAGAGACTTCAGGCTTTGATCTAATTAAGTGTCTGGGAGCAGTGCAGACCTGCTGCATGAGCAGGGAGTTGTGCACAGATCCAGGACACTGTGGCCAATGCCTCCATTTAGGGCACATCCAGACCTCCCACCCCCTGTGGGTGTAATGCTACAGCTACCATAGAGGTTGTCAGCAGAATTAGTGGTTGTGGTGGTCTCAGTGGGGAGAGACAAGGGGGATAAGTGCACTACCTACCCTTAAATCAGTGTACGGGGGAACAAAAATTACCTTGTAATACAGTTCCAGTACCAGGAAGCTTGTATTTCTTCTGGTGACACGTCAGGGCCCATGACATCATGCCTCGGTGTCATGGCCCCACATCATTTCATCATGAGGTAATCAGGTCAGCACTAGAGTAAGGACCCTTTAAATCAAGCCACAAGAGTCAGGGGCTGTTTCTGATTGAAGGGCAGTCATGGGGAAAAGGTGCCATTCACAGCCTCAGAACAGTCTGTCCTGCAGCCGCAGAGCTCAGAAGGAAGAGGGGGGGAAAGCCCCTACACCCACATGTTTGTAGTTTATCCTTGCTTGGAGGCAGCTAGATGCTTTAGCATTTCAGAGAATACGTGGAGGAAGGGGAAGGGAAAGAAATACCCTTTGGTTTTCACAAGGAGACAGAAAGAAATGAGAGAGTCCATTAGATGTTAATAAATTATCCTGCAATATGCTGGGCAGGCAAGGCCAGCTCCTTAACTCCAAAGCTGGCAGCACTAGGCAGAGATGCCAATTTATCCATGTCTGCAGTATTTTGCAACAATGTGCCAGACTGTGTGAGACTTTTCCCTCTTGTACCAAATGCTTCCTCAGGGTCCATCGCCAGCAGTGCCGTGATTTAAGACCACAGTGAGTGTGTGACCTGCAGGGCTCGTTAAAGCACTAAAATAAATTGCCAGAGGAGGGTATGGAACCGTCATTGGCAATTTCTAATAGCAGGTTCAACATCCTGCCTGTAGCCAGAGGGATGGAGCAAAAAACCTTGCAAAGTCCTTCCCAATGTAGTTTTTATGATTTCACGGCTTAGAGAAGCAGCATTGAGAGCTCTGAGGCCAGTTCCACATTTGCTGCTGTCTGACCTGGAGAAAACAGAAAAAAACCTTAAATATTATAAAATCCTTTACACTTGTTTTTCTTAGCCTTAGTCTATTAAATGACCGTCAAATCCAATTTTAGAGACTCTCTCTTCATCAAGAGAGACATGTCCAATTGCAAAGGTTATATCAGCTCACAGATTACAGCCTTGTCTGGAGCAAACACCCTGGCAAATGTCTCAGTGCCCTCTCTGCTCCATAAACCTGCAGAAGTAGCTCAGTCACAAACTGTGGTCTGACAATTGTCCTCCTCCCAATTCACCAGACACAGTGTGAAATGCTGGAAAGGGCTCTTCCTGCCTCACACAAAGTCTGATGGAGCTGAGAGGCTAGGTAACAACCAGAACTGATAAACCAAAAGTTGTTTTAATTATATCAAAACATTCCTCCGGGCTTCAAAGCCAGGAGGTGAACTGCCAGTCAATCTAGCTGTTATTTTGTAATCATCTCAGAACTTTTAAAATCACCTCCTGAGTTTTGCAGGGTGGATATATGAGACTCAGAGGTCTGAGTCTGGCAGAATTGACACAGCGCCGGAACAGAGCCCAAAAGGTGAAGTATTTCCCTGGAGGATGCTAAGCACCCTCACCTTGGCTCTAAATTACTTCACTGGCAGGTGCTTGCTCTGTCACTGGGTGCACTCAGAGCCTCACAGGACTGAGTCAACAGTGCATCGGTTACACCATTTACCAAAATGAAGATAATGACATGACAAGTAAAATCAATTTTCATATGGTTTCTAAGCTGAGATTTGCTTCCAGAGGTTAAAGACACAGGGCAATATCCTTCAATTAAGCTAAACAATTTATAGCAGCTGAGGTTCTATCCTTCAGAGCTTAACTGCTAAGAGCTGGGAGAAATTAATTTCTGAATTCAGTGCATGTTCAGCCAAGCTTAAAATAAATGAAGATTATTATTCTTTTCAGGTGAAAAGCAGATTATAGAAATAAATATACATTTTAAGTTTAAAAGAAGACTCCATGGAGACAGCTGGATTCAGAGAAAAATTAATCAGAAAGCAACTTCTGAAAGCATTGAATATTCTTTGCCATTTCCCAATTGATTCTAAACTCAGAAAGCAAAAAATCAGCCAGCACTTCTAATAGCCACTTTTGGAAGTGTAGTCTGCCCAGCAGCATGATTTGTGGGGCTTGCATGAGTTCCTGGCAGTCACTGCAGATGAATCAGTGGTTTCTTTTTTAACATCATCTGTGATAATAGTCTGGCAGCAAAGAGAAGTGTTGCTTTCCTGAAATTCAGCTTTGGTCTTTGGTAAAGCAGACATTAAGATTCAAAATCTGAGAGGGCCCTAATGTAGAGAATATGAGCTAAATATATCCATGCTGCAGATCAATTTTCCCCTTGCCAACATGTTTACGTGGTTTTTTTCTTCTTTTTGTTTCTTCTTCTTTTTTTCATCTGAGATCAGCGCCAAATTCTCAAGCACTTGGCCAAGTTCATAATACCCGTTCATTATTTCAGGTCCCTGCAGTTTTAACTCCCTGCTCTACCTTCTCAAAGCACATACAGAGAGGCTGCACAAGCACAGGCTGCCTCTGGGGAAGGAGGGAGCCTGGGAAACCGACCAATTGCTGCCCCTGTTTCCAGTCCATCAGGGAATTTTCAATCCAAATTCTGCTTTCATTCTTGCCTAAAATGGGTAATCTGGGTGTTGCTACTAAGAATTATATCACTTCAGCAAAATAAATAAATAAAGACTTCTGCGAGGTTGCTGGTCACCAGCAGACTATCTATCAACCTGTCTTCCAGCAACAGCCTTCTCATTAATTAATAGCTACACAGTTTGGACCATTAAGGCAAATCACAGTGTAGCACCCAAAATATTGGCCTGGAACCTCTCCTTGTGAAAGCTGTCACTAATCTCTCAGGAAGGGGCTCAGATTAGTCCAAAGAATCAAGCTTCAATGATTACTTGACAACTAATGAAATCTGGCAAGGCAAAAAAAAAAAAAAGATAAATGGGGGAAACCCCAAAATAAAGCCCTTGCCAGTGTGCAGAGAAGTTTTTCAAGGTCTCTGCTTTAGGAAACAAAAGCCTCTCTCATGCTCAACTTGACACTATTGACAGCCAAACCTTTCTCTCGGTGTGAATTCTTGTCCCTGAAAGTGTGCTTTATCCCCTCAAAACAGCAACAACAAAACAAGGTGGGAGAAGAATCACTTCAGTTTTTGAAGGTACATCCATTGACTACAGCCTTTATCTTCCATCTCCATCAAAACACCAGCCAAGTACTGCATAGACAAACCTACTGGAAAATAGAATGAAAAAAAAAATCAGCAAAACACTAAACACAGCTTTCTTTTCACCTCTTGCAGCACTCAACCAAGCACAGTAAATGGGTGTTTCCCTAGGGTTCAGTAAGGAGGGTTGAATTAGTGATTTACAAACACGTGAAATAGGCATCCAAGCATGTACTTTCGCAGGTTAAGGGTAAAAAGGTTGGTAACGTAATAGTAAATATCCCCAGTATTGTTCAGGAACCACCAAGCATGTGAATAAAAGCAGCTGCTAACTTGCTTTTCCTCTTCAAATGCTTCAATGTTTGATGCTTTTTGCCGGCTTGTTACAAGGAACCAATAATATTTTCTTGACTTTATGCTTTCTTTGGTTTACTACTAAAAAATAACAGGGAAAACCTGTTCCAGTTCATCATTTGGCCCAGTGCATTGAGAAAGTCAAAATTCTTCTAAACCCTTGTTCAATATACTTTTCTTTCTTCAAATACTGAATATGACACACTTTTGAGTTCTCTCAAAAGTTACAATGGTTCTTCCCAACTCTCATCATAAAGAAGTTATGGCAGTTCCTGGACCTTATCAGTCCTTTGTGGAGCCAAAGGCTCACCACAGGGTGTCTTCCCATGCATTATTCCTACCTTTAAAATTGAAAGTAGAAATCATGCATGTTGTGGCATTGATCCCCCAAAATACTTGTACTCTGACTAGTATTTTGGCTGTTCATTGATTTGCAGTTGAGGATGAAAGCCTTTGGTGTGCTGAGCTCAGCTCAGTGCCACCAACAGCTGAACATTTCATTAGCCACAAGTGAAATAAAAGATATTTTGGCTTCTCTGTACAGTCATTCTGACCTTCATTTACACTTCACCTGGGACTTGGGATCCTGACATTATTTAGAGTTCCTAAGAAGAAAGACTTCTTAGTTTAATTTAGCCTTTGGTTTGAGATGCTGCACTGGCTCATGCTGACCAACCTGTTTGTCTGCACAGCACAAAAGCACAGAGGCAACAGGGAGAGAAGCAGCAACAACAGCCAGATCTCCTTGAAATGTGATCCTGCTGCCCTCTTTCTCTCTCTTGTTGATGTACTAAGGATTGAGAAGCTGGAAGGGACCTTATCACCCATCCAGCACTGGATCTTAGGATGTGACTCAAGCCTCTTGTTCACAAACACAGCAAACTGTGAACTGTATGGCCTAACAAAGACAGGGACTAGTAGGGTAAAAACACTGAAGCCCTCTCCTGGTGTGCTTACACTGACCTAGAGCTACAGGGGTCAGGTCAGTCCAAGTGCTGATTCTCTTCACAGACCAGAAAGATTAGGAAACTGTGACGAGGACTAGAAAAATCCAGGTCCCAATGACCCAGCTCAAGGATTTTATTCCTTAACCAGGGTAGAGAGTAAAGATGGAAAATCCAGAATTTAAAGAGAACAAAGAATGGCTGTTGTTCAGTCATCTGCTTTGGATTTTTTCAATGCTTTATTAGGAGTTGATTGACAAAGAAGAAAAGACATAAAAGGAATAACAAATCCAGAGCCTGCCTAGCAGAGAGAAGGAAGGAATGCAACAATTTTACAAGACTGATAAATTGGAATGAGCACAAACTCCATAGCCATGACCTTTTAAAGTGTCACTTGTACTGAGATCACTGACATGGAACGGTGCTTTTGATTTGTGCTGTGATCAGGAACACTGGGAAAATCCAACCTGCACTTTGACATTGGCTGAGGCAGATCAGCCTTTGCCAGTTAATTTAGAAAAGCCCAGGATGTTTTATGCTGCAAGGTAGGAGTGAGCATCTGCCCTCCTTCCCCTTGATTGCCCGCTAAATCCATAAGAACTCTTTAGGAGCTATATAACATGAATGTGACTTTTTCAACCATTCCCCAGCCTAAAGCTGTTTTCCCCAATGGAGGGTATAAGGGATAGTGTGGAGAGTCATTGCCAGCACTACTGCCTTATGTCAAACTGCTCCTTCAGAAATATCTGTCAGTTTGACAGCCTCTCCATCAGAAGGTGGTAATGATCTTTCCTTTTACAATTGTCTCCTTCACTACCCTAGGACAAGTTGATCCACCAGGACAAATAATGTCCAACCAACCAGCAAATATTCCTTCTGCTTGGCACTACAGGTCACTATGGTGTTCAGAAAACGTGCTGCACAAACTCTGTTTTAGAGATTACTTCCCTCCAAAGACATATTCTTCAAAGACAGGCAGGGTTTGAATAAACATGTATATGCTTGCCCAAGCCTGGACCTATACGGTTACATTACATCCACAATGGAAAATTACTCTCACAGATCTACCTTTTACACACAATATATCAAGTTCTATCAGGGATGAAAACATGAATACAGACATGTTAAAAGTGGTACAGGAGAGGTAACACAAGCCATAGGCTCCTTGAAGAGCATGTCTATGTCATACATTGTCCTGCTAAAAAGAAAAACCCTTCCTACATCCCCTTTTACAAGGATCCAGCAAGTGAGAAGACAGTCCAAGGGAAGCACCATCACAAGGTACAAATTCTGGCCCAATACCTCATTTACTCCTATACCTTTTCCTAGCTGTTCACCAGACATGAGACCCTGCCTGAAATTATTTCAGCAGAAAGCAGTTTGTGTTACTCCCTTGTATGAGCCCAGAAGCTATTAAAACAGAAGTGAAAGCTGGTATTTCTAACCATGTCATGGTAAAACACAATGAGCATATCTGCAACCTGACTTCATAAAAGTCTTGGTTCATTTGGGAAAGCTTTACTAGGCTGAACAGCAGCTCCATACCTTTGGAAGTTCAAGCACGATTCTTTGTGACAATGAAGAAATAGAAAACTGAAGAGCATGCGTCACTGAGTGGATAAAGTAAGGAGATTGCTTTCTATTAATGTAGTGTAGGAGAGAGGGGAGTAGGGAAGAAGTACTGGCAAAGAAAAAGGGCTATTGAGTTAATAGACAAATGTGGTGCAAGAACACAGGAAACATAACTGGCCACAAACTGGAAAGTAGAAATTAGTCTCCAAAATTTTTCGTTATTAAAGCACATGTTTCTGAAAGGGCCATTGCTTCAGGCCACATAGGACCTTTGGGCCCTCAATGCCCAAGAAATATGCTTAAAGCAATTTGACCTTGCAGAGGACTAAACTACAGCTCTGCCATGGATGAGCTTGGCTCCATGGGTGTAGGAAGAAGCTGGGAGAGGGAAAGAGTTTTTATAAAAAGTCCATTGCACAGGGGATTATTTTAGCAAGAGCATGGAAAAGAATGCCTTGCCCTCTTCCCTTACAACCAACTCTGCCTTGGTCAGCACAAATCTTCCCCTATCAACTACATTAAGATGTTGCAAGGATAGTAAACAATGAATTGATTTCTCAAGGAACTTTTCACACTTATCAGCCTGGAAGACTAAGATTAATCTAATCCCAAATTAAAGCAACGACAGTGGCAATGACTGGGGAGCCATGTAAATGTGTCTTTCAGACCCCTTTTTCAGCTCTTTACAGACTTGATGAAGCTGCACATAATTTAAAAATGTTTGGGAAATTATGGGGTTATTTTTCTATTGTCAGACATGTCTTTGTCTCACAGATTTTCTCTGACCTATTTCAGATTGCCTAAAAAAATAAATAAAATTGCAACATTGCACCCTGCTATGACTTCAAGACCTTATCCTGAAAATCCTTCCATTGCATCCATTTGACTTTGGCCATAGCACTAAAAGTAATACCTTCCAAATAAAAAGGCAGGTGCAATAGAAGTTTTTTCCACTTTTCTTTGGTTCTCCTGGAGTATAAATAAAGAGAAATTCCTGAGCACAAGTAGATAATCCGTGAATAATTCATCACTATGTTCTCTTCCAGATGTAGAGACTCATGTGCAGATTCCTGAGTCTCTGAGTCTCCTGGGAGGCTCGGATAGGATTGAGAGACAGCCTTCTCTTATGCTAAATCTTATTTCATCTCTTAGACCTGTGCTAGCAGCTCTCTCATGCTGCAAACAAACTCCCTGATGAATTCCCTCACCTCCTTCTCTTTGTTTGCTCTTCCTTTCATTTGCTTTGTCCGAGTTGCTTACACAGAATCACACCCTGCTTCACAACTCTTGCAAAAAAGAATAAAACATAGTGAAATGTTTTACATTCACTCCCAGAAACATGTCTCTCGTCACAGATGTGTGTTGCCTCAGGTTTAACTGTGTGGACACACATCTGATTGCACAGAGGAAAGTTACCACATTTTGCTTTGCATCAGTCAGGTCAGAAAAAGTCCAGAGTCCTCCCCTGGCCAAATTACTTTTTCATTTTATAGAAAAATGTTGGTTTGCATTAAAGGAATAGCAGAACACTGATAAAGTATTCCTTCAGTTTTTAAGCTGCCTAATGTAATAAAGAATATTAATCAAAGCACCAAAAAAAATCATATGCTTTCCCAATCACAAATGTCATTAGAATTACTTTCCAACTTTGGAAAGTTCTTTCCAAGTTGTATCTTGAATGGCAGTTACTAAATTGGGCTGAAAGTCATCCATCTATTCTATTTTTTTCCTGGAAAACACATTATTTTAAATTTATCTCATAATAATTTTTAATGTCTTTTTAGTAACAATAGGGAAAAGAATGGTGGGTGGGGTTTTGTTTTGATTGTCATTTTATCCAACAGTATTCAGATTTGAGTCCTTTTTCACAGTGCTTACAACTGGATATTTTAAAGGTCTGGGTTTTTTCAACAAGAAATGCAATTTTTCTATTAAAACAATGTTACAAGTGTTTCAACCCACTCATGGAAAAAAATATATATTGAGAGATCAGATATTATGTCCAGTCACTGCTCACTCCAAGCACTGACAAAAGGGTCACCTAAAGATGTCCCTTTGCCACAGAGGTCACAGAACCAAGAAAACTTCACAATATGATGAGAGTTCAGGACATTTATGGTGAAAAAAACCACAACACAACAGAATACTTAGCTGGACCCTTCTCCAAAGGGTAGTAACGCAAGTTAGAGTCAATCACAAAGTAATTCTTAATTTACAGAAGGAATAACTATCAAATTCTAGGTAAACCAGCACTGATAACATTTGCTTCCAGCTCTTTCTGTGCTACTACTGTATTGACTGAAGACATGATGTTGCCCCAGGTCATTGCATGAAACACAAACTGGAGGGAACATCTCGCTGTTTCTCACAGCTCTTCCTTAAGGCTGAGAACACCTCATAGCTCTTCCCTAAATTTTATCCATGTTTCTCAGGGACTTGTCTAAAAACACCCTCACACAACTATCTGAGAGAACAGCAGGACTGTAGGGACAGAAAATAGAACAACTGGACATGCATGAGGGCTGTCACCAGCAGAAAGAAAAATTGAGGACAGATACAGAAAAATATTTCTCTTCCTACTCATTTATAGTGGTCTTTAGACAGTGCAAGGAAAGCCAATACACACACAGCGTCCGTTCCATGTCTGCCCTTCCCACTCTCTTGTTACAAACAGCACTCACAAATACTTGGAGGGTTTTACCACTCCCCTCACTCCATGTTTTCAGGGCTTGTGAGGTCATCAGCTTTCATACACAGAAAAAGTCTGAATTCAGCATGAGGGAATTTTACAATTGAGTTCATTTGGGAGCATGCCAGTTCAGGGAAGGAAGATAGATCTTGTTTTAAGATGTGTTTATTTGCAATCCGTACACCTACACACACACACACATTTGATTATTAATGCAGGTATCATAAACAGGGCTCTGTGCATGCCTGTTTCTCTGGGAACAAGCTGAGCAGCAAGGAAATGACAAAAAATTTTGTAGAGTCCCTACTATGCTTATAAAATGACTATTGCAACTCTGAAATAATGCTGGGTAGGTACCACAAATTAAAATTGTGTCTGTCAATGTACTACCAGAATGTGTCTAAGTGTTAATTTCTATATAACATTAACACCAAGGGATTACCTTTAGTCATACTTGAGTCAGACCCACTGGGCAGCTCCACCACCAGAGCCACAGTTAGTTCTCAGCTTGGCCATCCACATTGCCATGAGCCAGGCTAGCAGTTAACACTTGGCACCTGGATATTAGTGTTTATTAGTGGAAATATTCTGTGCTGTATGAGTCAGCCCTACTGAGTGCATGGGTGTATTTAAGTGTATTACACCATTAGCTTTATCAAGGCTGTACTGCTGCTTATTAAGCTGGAGAATCACTCCCCTGCAAGAGCAGAAATTATTTGAGGTTGGGTATAGTGTCTGTGTGGGTGACCCTTAGAACAATAGCTGGAGGTGCTCACAGCCAGCCTAACACATAACTCATTTAGCACATTACAAGTTTTACATGGTACAGGGAGAATTGTTATTTGAGAAAATCAGCAGGACATCAACAGGTACTCAAGGCCTGACCTCCCTGTGCACCTCTGAAACCCTCAGGAGAGACCCCAGCTGCAATTTAAGGCACTCAATTACTGTAGACACTCCTGGGTGATTCTGTGAGAACCAAGTGAAAATATATTTCCCTTTCCTCCATGGACAGCAAATGAAAGAAACAGTTGATCAACTGAATCAGAAGAGAAACATAACATGAAATACTTTTCCAAGTGTCCACTTTAAAACTCCTTATACCTTCTAATAAATAAACAATATCTTATGCCTTGCAGTTTTTCTAGTTTACCACTGTATTTTGATAATCAAATTATCAAACATTTGACATGGCATTTAAAGCAAGAGAATTAGAACACAGGAGAATGTGCAGAGAGGAGGGAAAGGAAAACATTGGAGCCAGCTAGTACATCAACAGAATGACACCCTAGAGGAAGAATCTGAGATATCAATCTATTTTTCATTATCAAACTACTGAAACATCATTTAGCAATTAATTGAGGTGTAATTAATTGTTTTCTTTCCTTAAGAACTCCAATGTAAAATAGCAGTTTTTAAGGCTGTGTCATGTGGAAAAACAGCTAATAAGAGCAGACAGGCTTTGGACATTAAAGGAGAATCCAGTGCATTTAGTGTGGTTGGGAAATTGTCCCTGCTTGTTATTTAATTACTTGCAAAAGAAATTTATGTTTTATTTGTTTTTAGCAGTAGTAAATCTGTTCTCTCAGGGAAGAGAGCAATCTAAATAACAATTCTGGAGTTTTCTGATAAGCCCATTGACAAAGAGAGAAAAATTGTATTTCTACAATTGCATATACACAAGGTTTGGCCAGCATTTGAAGTATTAGTCCATGGCTGATGACCTCAGCATGCTACCTCAGTCCCAGGGAGCACTTTGCTATCCAGAGTCATCTCTTTACTCTCCTGTACTGCTTCATTCTTCAATTTAAGGCCCAGAAACATATGAGTGGTGACTAAAGTAATGTCTTTTCCTGAATGTGTGCCAGAGCAGGTGTGTAATTCAAGCTACAAATAGGAGCCTTGTGCATTGCAATTTGAGATGTCTTGGGCCAAGCCACAGGTGCTGTAAACCCCCAGAACTTCATTGATTTCTGCACCATAGAAGTGTCTTGCATCTATTTTCTCCTCACCACAACTACATCAAATTACCAAGCAAGCCCTGACAATAGTTGAATAATTATATAATTAGCCATGATTTAGACAGTTGGATTTTGCACACAGAAGGATGTTTTATAAGAGACTGTGCTGGAGCAAAGGGGGCTGTTTGGATTTCAGCCTTCTCCAGTTATTCCACAAGGTGAAGCCCACCTCCACAGCAGCATTCACATGGGCTTGCCCTTTGGAGACCAGGTGACGAAACCCAGCAGAAGTTTCCATATTAGTGGCCCAAGTGCTCGGATGCTCCATCTCTTGTTTGCAGTTTTCCCAAGACTGTTGTTCTCATTATTAACAGTTGACTCAAACATTGCAAAAGATTTCAAATAAAACACTGCCAGCCCATCCCCTGCTGTTCCCTTCCCAATACAGAGATGCTTAAAACAAACCAGATGTGCCTTATAAGGCTGGTTTGTGATAAAATCCTCAGAAGGTTCTTGCTCTCCCAGCCTGTCCTCAAGTATTAGAAGTGGCCAGTTCAATTCTGTAAGTTATTATGCAAAATAGCCTAACAGGCCAGGGTGCTGGGGAGATGATTTCCCTTCTCTAATGGGACTTTCACACTCTCCTGATGATATACAACTTTAATAAAAAGCATAAAAAGAAAGTTCAGCAGAGTTGGGCATGTGGTGCACAACTCATTTCCATTCCCCCCTCGGGCACTAATTTAAAACATATCCCAGGATGTTGATAGTCATCCAGCATGCTGAGAGCCTGGTGAAAATTCACACAAGTTCATCGCTGGAAGGTCATAAACTGGCAATGTCATTTTGCTTAAGAATTCCCAGGTGATCTTCATTTCAGCACAAAGGTAGGCTACATCTGACTCAGTTGGTAAAAAGACACAAGGTAATACTAATTGGTTCTGTAGTAGCACTTTTAATCCCTCAGACTTTTAGATAGTATTTTTTACTGCTGTATTTTATAACTGGAGGAGTCCCAAGTGGCCTGAGAGGTCACCAACACAGAGCAGAGTCAGACACTCTCAATCTCAGGGTGTTATCAAGTAGTACCAGATTTGAAACACCACTGCCAGTCCACCACAAGCTCTGCTGGGGCTCAACCAACCTTCAGCAGAAGGTAAAACTGCCTCATGACTTCACAGCCCTTTCACAACCTCTGGGAAGCATAAATAGTACATTACAACTTAACCCTAACTAACCCCATCAGCCCAAGTACCCCAAGTGCATGAGAAAACAGGTATAAGAGAGGGAAGGAGGTGATAGAAAAGGAGAGGGAAAGGGAAGAAAGTAGTAGCATAAATAACTCCAATATCTGCTTATAATTGCTCAAATTATCTGAATTTCCCTTTGCTGAAAGCTACTATTCCCTGTAGTACTCCCCTCCATCATCCAACCTTAATATTGCTAAATCCTTCATGCATTTGTCTGCTCAGGTATAAAGACCTTCAGGACAAAGCACAGGCCAGGCATGCTCTGTGCATCCCCCCACATCTCCAACCAACCATGCAGAAGGCTCCCATTTGTCAATGTGATTCAAATCCCTCATCAAAATTCAGCCAAATGCTGTTTGCAGTGTTGACCCTCCTCTGGGTCATTATTATGTAAGGAAATAAATTGCAAAGAGAGAATGAAAAGACCCAGGTGGATGGTCACACAATGGGAAGACTGCAGCGATCCCCGTGCTGCCATGTGCTGCATGTTCATCCTCAATGCTTTAAGAGACCATATCCTCTTCTTTTCAAAAACACAGCCCACTTTATTAGAAGAAAAGCTTATGAGCTTCCCCACAGAGAGAATTGTTTCATTAGAGAGCAGTTGACTTTCATTCTAGATTCAGTTAACACTGGGAATTAATAATTTCTCTATCAGCAAATGCAGGAGTTATACTGAAGCAATTATGCTGAGGAAAGGTTACTATCTCAAATTTCATTTTGGATTTCTGTTGTTCTTTTTCCAGTATTGCAGTTCTGGCACCCTGAGCAGCATTGCATTGCACTAGGCATTATATAAATGTAGGTGGAAATAAGGATCCTTGTGCCCAGCCCAAGGCAAACAATACCATGTGTACATAGTTGATGGGGAAAAAGAAATAGTGAAGTCAGTGTAGGCTGCCATGAGGGCAGAGCACTGAGGATGTTCTCTGCCTCTCAGCTAATAAAAGGCATGTCTGTTTTAATACATAATCTCTTCAATGAATCACAGTGGGTGAAGCCACAGATGCTCCATCTGAAGGGTACAGGGGGTTTAAGATTACAAAGTAAATTCATGCTGTTTCTAATGACAGCATTTGTCTTTGCTTCACATCACATTGGATTGAACAGTGAAATAGGTAACCAGAATAATTTTCAAGAAATAATTACTTTTTGTTGAATTTTCTTTGGGCTTTTTTTCCTTGAGTTTTGGTTTTTGTTGTTGGGTTGTTGTTTGGGTTTTTTTCTAATTTAAGAACCTTATTTCTTTTCGAATTGGGGGGGGGGGGGGGGGGGGGGAAGACAACAAGAAAATTACAAAAACAAACACCGAGTTCAGCTATGCTTGAGTTATATCACAAAAAAAAATACAATTTGTTTTCCCTAGTCCCTTTTGAAAGGGCATCTTGACATTTGTAAGAGAAAGTATCTAGATATGTGAATGCCATGACTTGCTTTGTACAGTGCCTACTGTACAAAACACAGAACACAAAATGGGTGGCCTCTATCCCAGGAGCTGTAGCAGAGAAGAAGATATATGAGAACCAGAGACAGAGAAGGACAGATGATTTGGGAGTGCAGGCACCCTGAGTTTGCATGACTGCTCACCAGCACCTGCCCAGCTCAAAACATCATGATTCCCAGTTTGTCAGGACTTCAGTATTTGAAAGAGCCAGGCAGCTAAATAAGGATGAAAAACTCACACAGGGGGAGAAAAGAGTGACAAGTAATGTTAATTGTTCTATATGTTTTTGTCTTTCTCATGGCACAGAGGGGATAAGAATGACCCAGCTGATCAGGGGGCCTGTATTTCATACCTTGAGGTTTTCTCCCCACAAAGAGGCAGACATGAGAAAATGGGCTGCCAGCAAAGCTCCCTTGTTTATCTCTCTTCATCCCTCTTCCTTTCTTCTCTCCCCATCCTGAGGCTATCTAGGGACATGCACATCCAAAAATATATGGGCACATAAAAAAAAAAATACATCCTGAGGATCCAATATCATTCATCAAAGAGACAGCCCTTGCTCATTCTGATGACAATGGTGCTAATCTTATCCCCTGGCTGCTGGCCAGAAATGACATAACACTTGAAAATGTGTGTTTGTTTTAAAGGCTTTTTACCACAGGAGGGGAGAGGGAGAGAGATGTGAAGGCAGGAAACAAGCTGGATTTGTGGGCACCCCAGACCGGATCCTCAGTCTATCACAGTCCATTTGCACAGCTCCATCAATGCAGAGGTGAGCAAAAGAATCCTTGTGCAAAGGACTTTAAGCTTTTTTGGATCCCTTTGGGAGCTGAATATGCATGAACAAGAGCGACACAAATGTTGAGGAAAATATCAGCTGATCAAAATTCCGCTTTCAATACCTGGACTGAGGTGACCCTGTTGAGCAGCAAACAGTCATCTTTTATTTCAAGACAGATTCTGTTTTTAGAGCATGAACTCTGGAGTGATTTAAAAGCAACAGGACCTGCTCTTTCAGTATCACTATGGTAAAAGTAAGTGGTTAACTCAAGAGACATCGATCCCCATGAGCTTTGGTCTAAAATAAGAACACTCCCATCAGAAACCCCTAATGCAGACATGCTGTACTCATGCAGAGCAAAGCCAGATTCCTAATAGGAAAATTACTTCAGCATCTTACCAGGTTAACCCATGCCACTATAAAGCCTTCCTGCCAAATATAGGCCCCTCACCCAGATCTGTTGGAGGCAGTGTAGTCAAACTGGCTATTAAAATCACAGCCAGCTCCCCAAATGCTTGTCAAAGGCTCACACATCAGAGCACCCAGGTCCCTCCTGGCCCCAACTTGGGGCTTTCCAAGATGTTCATCTTTGAGGGAATGAAAAACCTCAGTCTCTTTAAAAATAGATCTGAATTTCACATATATTTATTCACACAAATATATTTATATACATATATATATATATATATATGATGTGCTACCATTAGACTTGGCATGAAGGGTAGTCTCTAGTTTCAGCAGCCATTGAATAAGAAATGAGATTTGCTCTATTTATCCTGTAACAGATAAGTAGAGACTAAGAAAGCAAGTGAAACTATTCAAAATCATGGTTCTAAATACACATTTCATGCAGACTTTACCAATCCACTGGTCCCTAATTAATACCACGTGAGAACAGAGGAGTCTATTATGAAATTTCACAATAAAGTAAATTAATCACCATTACATAATGATTTAAACTCCAATACATTTGCAACCAATAAATATTCAGAAAGCATAAAGTGACAGGCTGATTAGATCTAAAGTAAATATATTTCATTTAGTGCTTCACTGTCTTGATACAACAAAAAAGAGGCCCCACACAGAGCTGCACCAAAGCACGTTGGCTCTCAAGGCAAACATTCACCACTTCTCCTCCCAAAATCTTGTGTTTATCTTTGCTCATCAGAGGAACTGCCACTGAGATGGGACACGTTGTCCCCTTCCTCCTGCATGGGGATGTTGGACGTGGTGTTGTAACAAGGCATATGTGGGGCACAAAGCATACCTGTAGAAAAGCCTGACACTAAATCTGATCTGGGTGATGAAATGCTGGAGACCCTTCAGTGCAGTTTTAGCTGACATCTCCCACCTTGAGCTGTAGTCTCTGTACAGATTATGAGGAAGAGCCTCTGCCATATGAATCCTGTAGCAGACCAGCACAAAAAGGCTGATGGGAAGTAAGGGCAAGGAGAGCAGGATGTAAGAACGATAAATCCAGAACCCATTCCCTGACTCTAGGCTTCAGCACCCCACTCCTGCTCATCCTCTTCATCAGTTCACAACACATCAGGACACAACTGAGCACAAAAAACCAACCCTGTTAATATCTGTATTCTAATCACAGGGTGCCAATCTGCTGGGGTTTTTTTCCTTTAGAATGGGTATTTTTCATTAGCAGCAGTGTTTTCCACTACAAATTTTATTGAAAAAGGAGAATGAAAGGATGGAAGTGTGTGAGCCAACTTCTTCAGTTACAACCCCAGAAAGATTGATAGCTCACCTCATTGTCCTAGGCTCTACAAAGAGAAATGCACTGGATAAGCCCTGACCCTCCCATTGCCTTTCAGAACAGTTTTGCCTGGCTTTGTCCAAATAGACTGATATGACATGTGAGAATTACTTTCCTTTTTTTTCCTTTGAATGCTTTGTGTAAGACTCCTCAAATCTGGCTTAAAAGTAGAGCTGAGTCAAAAAAGAATAATCCATCCTTCAAAGAATAGAAGTCAATCCATGAATCCAGCCTCTTTTGGATACTCAGGCAATAGAAGGTTACAGTAGGCCAGTGTAATACAGAAAGCCTTCCTAGAACACTAATCTGTGCCTACTAATTTGACAAGATAAAAATTTGATAACATATTGGCTGGCTGTGATTGCCCAGGGAAAAACATCTCCTTCATAATAATCTTATTATAGGCGAGTAGCTCTATTTTTGTGCCTATTCGTTGTGCAGAGCAATTTATTTTTATGGCTAGTAAAAGGAAATAAATTTCTCAGAAATGGCTCCTCAGTGAATCGGGGTCTGTGTAGCTCATTTTACGTTTATAGATAAGCAAGAGGTCAATTGAATGTTATGTCTTTTATTGCATAGCTTGCTAAGTCTTTGCGTAACAGGAAGAAATAATGCAACTGCTCTAACGTCCCCCTCCAGTACCCTGGTTTGAGGGGAGCCGTCTGTTTGGTGAGGCTGGAACAAGACATGGAAGATCAGTCACTTGTCACAGGGCATTTGTCTTGCTTGTGAGGTTTAATAGAGTGCACAAGATTAGGTATAGTGGTTATTGCTGGTAAGGAATGCACTGGGACCCTCTAGCATTTCACTGGTTCTCATCACCCACAGACACACCCAGTAACATCAATTCATTAGATAGTGCTCAGTGTCTTTTGGGGAGTTTCTATCCCTGCCCGAGAGAAGCTAGAAGTATATCCCCTCTATATCCCCTCTAAGTACATTTGATTTAAAGCTTGAGTCCTTACAGCACTGCCATGCTCTAGTTTTACCCTACTGAATTAAATCTCACTTTTTTCCCATTCTTGTTCTTTTTCTTGTTATGCATTGGCATAACAGGGGCTGTGATCTCAACTGACCTTTAAGAGAAAGGACTAATGTGAGAATGGTTAATGCAGCAAGCATAGCTGCAAAGCCACACAGCACGTTACTGACCTTGCTGGGGGAAAAAAAAAACCTCAACAACCATTTTTTGATAAGAGTGACTCCTCTGGACACCTACCAGTACATTCTTGACATTTTGAGTGTGTCCACAGGCATAACATTGTGCAGAGGGCAGCAAGTGCCAGAGCCTGGTATTTCCAGGATGTATTGTGTTTTCTTGGAGGATATAAAGCAAAAAAATATACTGAACAGATCCAGATAGTGGCTCATTACACATGCACAACTCTCATTCCACTTTCATCCTATCTCCCTTTTAGGAATCCTTGCTATGAGCCCTGTCCCTCTGCCCTCAGATCGTCTTCTCTTTAGAGTTGCCTCAGCCTCCTCACGCACCAGCCCCATAGTCTACAGAAGCAGGGCATAGCCTATTAGTGCTCACCAAATCCTCTGCCCCAATCTTTGTCCAAGCCCTGCTGGAGAAACAGAACAGACAAAAAGGTCTCATATATTTTTGGAGAGTTAATAAACCCATCAATGCATATTTTCTGTATGATCTTGGTGCAATGTTGACAAAGCAAGTCCCAACTATCTCTTTCAGAAGTTCTGCCAGTTTGATAAACACAATTATTGTCTTGCTAACAAAACTATTTGAGGAAGACAAACCTTGTGCTTCCTCCTTTGCTCTGATGGATTTGACCTGCATGCTCCTGGGTCTATAGAGACATAGGGAGAGCAAATGAACTATGACTGAGTCCCCATTTCTGAACAAATCACACTCTAACCTCACTTCACATGTAGTTAAACATCTTTACTGGTTATTTAAAGCTCATCAGAGAGAGCATTACTCAAATAGCTTTTCAGCAGCAATTCTGCCCTGAAACTTTCATTGCTTTTGTGTGTGTGTTGTCCACAAGGCTCAGCACCTGCACTCTGCACCCTTCCTGCTCTCCTTTCTCGTTTATTGTTTGATATCTGAATTATGTGCCAGCTACACTGTTAAAATGAGCTCTTTGAAATAACCTTTTCCTCATCCACTGAAGCAGTTACAATTCCCTGACATAACTCATCTAATCACCACCTCAATGAGCAGGGCTTAATCTAAATGCATGTACTGAGCACCTGCCACATGTACTCTTCATTTATCTTACACGGCTTTACATTAAAATCTAGTGTGGACCTTTGATACATTATAGATGACTATATCAGGCTGTACACGGCGTAAATTAGGACTAACCACTCAAAGGACATTACAATTATCTCCTCACCAATACGTAGCTTTAATTAAGCTACTGCCACCTTGAGGGATTAACAATCAGATCCCAGCCGTATATGGCAAGAACATGAAACGCAAAGCCCTGATTATTTTGGCACCCTCGGAACACTTGAGCTGTAAAAATTAAAATGCCTTGGAAGGAAGAGCTTGTTGTAGCTGAGGGATTGTATTACCTGCCAATGCAACTGACTGCACACTCACTGCACTCAACAAAGGTCCTCAAGACAAGCCTGAATTTTTTAGCAGAGGGAAAGCAGACCGAGTTCATTGTTGACTTGGCTAAGCTGACTGTTTTTCACATAAGAGGTAACTGGAAGTTCAGCTTTTCTTTTTTGTCTTTTGACTGTATTTTAAAGATAGTATGTGAGTGTCAAGAGTGTATTTTGTCTAATCTCTTAAGGATTTTTTTATACATTTTATATTCTGTCATTGACTTACCAAGAAGAGCTCATTTCCTTAGGGAAGAAAACTGGTTGAGGCCTAATGGACTTGTTTTTCCAGCTTCCAGTTTTTCCAGAGAAGCAGTAGCCTTGCTGCAGTCTGTATCTGCAGTAGAGCTGCACTGCAACTTTCCAATCCTGCCCCTATGATAATGACTGTGACTCATGGCAACAGGCTTCCACAATGCACATGTGGAACCAAAAACTCCAACTAAAACCCAAGCACACAAAAGCCTCCAAAGATTTTTAAAAAGGCTGAGTGTCCATGGCAAGTCCTTTCACTCAACTCCATGCTCTTAGTGCAGTTGTAGCACCAATGGGCAGGACACTGCAGGAGTCCAGGGTGCCTTTCAGGCATCATGTTGTCCTGTTGACACAGACACACAGGTTTATACACCATCTTGAGTGACAGAGGCAAATGTCTTGGTTCTATTTCCAACTCCAGCCCCTGTTCCCTGCAGGCTCTCTGCAGATGAGCTTTTGAGACTGCCAATCAACCATGTCAGGTTGGCAAGACCAACCTGTTCCAAGAGAGTCCAAAACAGGTTGTAAAATGTAACTGCTCAGTGAAACATCCATGAACTCGTCCTCAGAGAAGGCACCTCATGGTACTGTCCAACAGATCTTTCCAGAAGATGCCATCCCAAAGCACCAAAGGCATTTTCATTTTTCTAATAAAGGTTCTTTATAAAAGGGGATATTGCATGTGTCTGCATATTTAGAAATGTGCTAAAAGCAGTTCAGAGAAACAATTCCAATACAAGCGATATATGTCTCTGGGTATATAGAATTTACCTTAGATGGGCATGAGGTAAGTGATATTTTACTACTTACTGCCTTCCATCACCAAAATCAGAAGAAAGGAAAAAAAAAACTACAATAAAAAGACTCCGCAAAACTCAAGACATTTCTTAGCTGTGAATCTCGAGGACCAGCAGAACTATGCAAATATTACTGTACCAATAATCATCTGGACTCTGTAGCATTGCTTGAAATTAAAGACAACCTTAGTGATGCTAATGACTTTCTGTTAATTTCCAGAAGCATCACAAGACTGAAAACTTCCTTTCTCACATCAGTGACTATATGTACCTCATCACTAGGAAAACTAAGGATGGACTCCTCCCAAAATAAATGGAGTAGGAAAAACATGGGCTTCAAAAGGGTCAACTCTGCATTTTCCAATATATACATGAATTCATAAAGGAAAAAAAACAGACTATTTTTTTCATTTTCATTTATAATAAGTGCAAGAATCTTTCTTGCCTCATGTAACATTTTAATTCCATAAAAGAGAGAATATCAAAAGGGAGAGGAATTGAAGACAAAGCATGTTATTTTGACAAAAACAGCTATTACACAGATTGCCAAAACTGAAGTCAGCAAATACTGTACATTAACAAGCTAAATACACTTCCACCTTCTCTAAGTAGACATCTGGACACACATCACAGAGACATTAGCATCGCCAGATGTGCAAAATTCTCTAAATTTAGTTGAGGACAGGGTTTTTTGGGGTAGCTTATTTTTTTATTATTTTATGCCTTTTTTTTTTTTTTTAGAAAGCTCATTTGCTTTGCTTAGGAAGTAGACAAGAATGTTCTGAAATGTTTCTGAACTGAGTGGCTGTCAAATGCCCAGCATAAATCAAACTTGACATGGCAACTGGGAACGCTGATTTAACTGCCCACAGCACCAGCTTCTCTTCAGATCAATATAAATCTCCAAACATTTAGAGTAACTGTAAGTAAAATCGTTCCAGTACCATAAACATTCCTTTCATTGTTTTTTCCCCCGCTTTTTTCCCCCCCAGATGCCATTTGGATGGGGCTCTGCAAGCCCTCCTCCATTTGACACTCTGCTTCCCCGAGCCAGCTGTCAGTGTTTGATTAATGGTTCAGATCATGCACACCACATTTGCCAGAGACATGAAATACTCTGTTCAGCTCTGACTTTGCAAGGCATACTCTCCCTCAGATAAGCTGCTGCAGTCCCACAGTATATTTTCATGCCTTGCTTTCCATGGGACCTGTGAAATTTCTCCCCAGCAGTCAAGCCACAAGCTGAGGTTTTTCATGGCAGGTGGCCCAACTTTGTTATTGTTTAAACTGCACCCTGATGTGGATGGAACCACATTGGTCACGTCTTGTACATCAGCATTATGCACACAAAAAAAGATAACATTCCCATAGTGTTGGGGTTCCTCTTGAAATTGTAAACAGAAAATGAATGTGTGTGTGTCTAGAATTGTCTTTATACACATAAAAAATACAGAGTTATTGTGGAAGAAATATCTGGACTGATGTGTATTTTCATTGCTGCTTAGACTCCAGGGATTTTCATCCAAGATTTTTCCTTCAGGCAACAATCTAGTAAGGGAGATTAATCAGAGTCCTTGAAAATGATAGCTCAGATGGCAGGTGAAGAAGAGCTGTGCATGCCTGTTGAACTGAATCCAAGCAGTAACCCAGTCCAGGTTTCCATGAGATACTCTCCCTTCCCAGTCAGGTCAGAAGCATGGAGTTTGGTAAACTCTTTTTTTTTTTTTAGGATGTTGCAATGATTTTTACTTCTGGGCTAATGGACTTATCTAAAGCATCTGGAGTTCCAGAAAGTCAGACAACCTAGTGAAGAAGTCCAGCTGGAATAAGCTTTGGAGCATGGATAGGTGCTGCCTGGCTGGATTTAATAGGGACTGAACTCCACACTAAAGTTCTGAGTGCTGATTACAATAAAATAATTTGAGCTAGGACCTTCACAGGGTTTCTATAATTGTATAGAGAAAAAGAGGGCAAATAATTCACTGGAAAACTACTTTACAGCTGTAGAGAGGAAGATTTTAACACAGAAAAAGAAGTGACTGATATTTCCCTTTTCTTCCTTATTGTCATCCCTTATAACTTTAAAGAAAACAAAATTCTGAAGGTCTAATCGGTTCCATGAAGCCAGTTCAGTGTGAGCATTGAAAGACAGACTCAGAAACATTTAACACGAATGAAATGGAGCACAGCCCTATCCTCAAGCAGCTGGATTAAATTCTGTTCCATGCTTGATAGAGAACATCCTGAGTCTGTTCTGTTCTTTAATTTTCATTAACTGTGAAGTTTTCTAGGAACTATCTAGTACAAGAGTAAGCAGGACCTAAAGTCTCCAAGCCTGAAAAATCAAGGAGATGCCACTGAAAACATGTATGTGCTCCTCTTATTTACTTCTTCGTGAGCTTCTGGGTCTCCATTGTACACAAGCAGGTTTTCCTCATAAGAGCATAACTGCAGCTCTGAAAGCTATTCCACTATAAAGCAAGAGTACCTTTTCCCTATTTTTAAAAAAACTCACAGCTAAAGAACCTTAAATTTACTAAGAAGCAGATTTAAAATAGCTTAAAAAGAGCACATTTCTACACAAATCTTTATTCTGAGTGTGGAACTCATTGCCACACAACACTTTACTGAGCAAAGCAGTGAGGATGGCAACTCTTTGCTGTTTACTATGAAATAAATCAAATACTATTTTCTGAATATCCCTAGTTTTCATCAACCCCTTGGTACCCTGAGCCAGATCAGCCATTTTGGAAAACAATGACAGGAATGCTGCATGGTTCCAGCCCTCTCTGCAGTCTTTTCCACCCTTCAGTTCCAGAAACTCACCTAGACTAAATGTTTACAGGATAGAAGAGTTGTCAGACACTTATCCTTTGCCATCTGGCAGTAATTTGCACCCCCCAAAATAATCTCTTTTTAGGAGTTCAAACACCAAGTTCAAAGGAAAACTTAAGAATAAACAACATATTTCACCTGGTATTGAAACCCCTTGAGAATTTCAGCATTACCTGATTTCATCTTGAAACTATAAATCTCCCCAGGTTTACACCAAGGTTCAGGACTTCACTTGGACAGACTTTTCACAGATTTTTCACACCAACTTCACATGATCCTCATCAACAGCACTGATGGGTTTTTCAGAAGGAGAAAACAGACAGGAAAATCCTAGCTTTTGAGGACACTTACAGTTTAAATCTCAGCCTACATTTGAACTGTTTCTATTCATCTTTCTGTCTATAACAGGTTAAGACAAATCAGTACATGCTCAAGAGCACAGTATGGTGTAAGTATAGATGAAGACATGTATCTCAGTAGACAGATACAACCTCTGTGCAACTCATAATGGGAATGCAAGTTTTAAACTAGCTAAAAAATTTCAAAGGATTACAGTTCATCGTATGCAAAATTAAACATTTCAGAGTTGAAAACTCTCAGGAGAAAGCCCAAACCCTAAAATCGTGGCCTTCCTGCACGTGCCATTTTGTTGTTCTTTTGTACCTGCACTCCTGAAGTTCTGATTAGAGCTCTTACAGGTCATCGAGGAGGACTGATTCTCACTGTGCCAAATGGTCAGAGTTTGGGGCACAAAAGTCCTCTAAGACACTTATTCTTGAAGAACTAAAATCCAAACTTTATAGGCTCTTTTTTTGTTAAGCAAACTGCTGCTTTGTAGTCTCCCCGTCACTCCCAGCTGTTAGAGTTTACACGTACTTTCATTTGCTATCACAAAAAAACACTGTGAGGACAAAAAGACTCCTAAAGTAAAGGTTTATTAATATTCATATCACTTAACATTTGTTCAGAAGCATTGTCCTAAGCTAGCAGAACACAATCAAGTTTAACCTTGTGATTTTATGCTTTTAGCAAGTAAACAAGTTCAATATTTTTAAATCCTTATCAACTGCTCTTCAGTCCCTGCCTTTAGAGCATAATCTCCATCGAGCAATGCTGCAAGTGTCCTCCAAGTGACCTTGAAAGGAATCAGAATATGCAAAGAGTCTATTTTGAGGAGCACAACTTGGTTTGTGGACTCAGTGAAAAAAAGACATCAAAACCAAAGGGATTATCTGGGGTTGCCTGGGGAGGGTGATTCCTCAGACACCTCAGACACCTTCTACTAACCAATTTCATTGAAAACATGATTCTGTGCCTATTTACCAGGGAAGTAAGTGCCCTGTCCTACATACTGTGATAGGGAAAAAGCAGTCAGCTCTGTCACATGTATCAAATGAAGAATCTGAAAGTGTTTGGTTTCTATTTTTCAGGAAACACGAGTTTCAAGGGATTAGAAAAATTAAGTATTTCCTATTTGGGTTCCCAACCTGCTTGTTGAGCAGGTCCATATCAATAAAACCTGTTTTACAAGTTATAGCTACTTAAAATTAGTTCTATAAGCCTAGTATCTAAATCCTAAATAATTAGGTATACAGACTTGACTGGCATCTACTCATTGATAGGCTCAGAAAGAAGCAAGAGTTGAACTATTTTGGAACAGTGGTAGACTTGTTGATTCTGTGGCCTTCCCTTGCTTAGGCTTCAGTTTATCTTGGAAGAAGGAAAAATAAGTTACAATTTTTTATTTAAGCAGTTGTCAGCCCACATTTTCTGCTGCAGCAGAACCATCAAGAAAACAAACCACAGGCAGTGTTGGTTCTGGGGAACAATGGAAAAAAACATTGACTAATGCATTCTATGCAGTGAGTTCTGCTCTCATTAACATGGTTCCCCAGTGCTCCCTCCTTGAGGAAGCTGTGGAAACAACACCACAGCCTGAAACTCACACAGCAAGACCATAAAAAAATGCTCCCTACTCTCTTACAGAGGTCAGAAGCATTGAGACAAAAAAACGCAGACATTTTAGGACCATACTTATCTTTTTAGTTTGTTTTAGGTAATAGCAGTATATTCTGTTTGATGTTCTTTGACATAGAATATCATAATACCATAGCTATTGCCTCATGTTTAAATACTAAAAACTTGAGATATGGGTAGGTGTCGGGGTTTCTCTCAGCCTTCATAGATATTTAGGCCAGAAGGAAGAGTTGTAGGTGTGTTCACAGAATCATAGAATTGCAGAATGGCTTGGATTAAAAGGAATTTTAAAGCTCATCTCATTCAAACCCCTCTACCATGGGCAAAGAACATTCCACTAGACCAGGTTGCTCGGAAGCCCAGCCAGCCAGGTCTTGAACATCTCCACGGATAAGGAATCTACCATCTTTCTGGGCAACCTGTTCCAGGGCCTCACCACTGACAGTACAGAAATTCTTTCTAATAATCAATCTAAACCTGCCCTCTTTCAGCTTAAGGCCATTTCCCCTCATCCTATCACTGCATGCCTTTGTGAAAAGTCCTTCTCCAGCCCTTTTTTCTCTTGTTGTTCTCTTACAGAACAGAAATCAGTAAACTGTACCCAGTCATTTCTCTATCAAAGTCACAATGACTGTGGAGGAGGAAAAATCCACAGATCTGTGTGAGTGGTTAGTTACCTTTGGTGTTAAAAATAGCATTGTTCAACTTCAACCACCTTTACCTTCCAACCCCTGGATCTCATTATATGCTTTACTTCCCACCTCTAGATTAATGGAGCTGTCTGCTATCTATTAGTGGATCAAATCACCTCTTAACCTCCTCTTCAATAAACTGAATAGATTGACAGAAAGGAGACATTGAGCTTTCTTAGAAGGGTGTGAAAGAACACCAGTCCTTCCACATCCCCAGAATAGGGTTGATGAAGGAGATGTGATCAGTGGCAAGCATTTTACCAGTCCCCAAGGCAGTGTATTCATTCCGTGTTGGTTGGAAAGTTGAGAAAAATACGAAAATGACTGGAAAATTTATGGTCAGCCATTGAAGATTCCTGATACAATGCTGCCTTTGATATTTCCCAGTGTTTGAAAGGCTTCTTCAGCAAAGATAGACACAATGGGATTTTTTTTACACAATCCATATCCATTTACAAAAATCAAAACTAATGCACAAGCATCACAGAAGTATATAAAAAATTTCTATCTTTTCAGTCCATGCCAGTAACCTATAGAACCATATCAAGCAATAGTTAAATATGCCACACTAGAAATGCACTGTTAATCATCCAAAGTGCCTCGAGCAACAGCATCCTTTAGACTTGAGGGGGACTAAACTCCACTCACTAAAATTACAAACAGTTGGCTGGACTATCAACCACCTGCAGCTCAGCTGTGCATAAATCTAGGGGCTGTTACTATATTTTTATACAAATATATTCATAAAACCTCAGAATATCTACTACCAAATCACCTTTCAGGGCAAAGAAAATGAAAAACTATGATATTATTGCCTTTTAGGAGAGCCTACATTTTTAATGGTTGTTTTGAATACTGGTGAATCCAAGAGAACAGGCTGGGTTCCAAGTATTTTCCCAGTTATCTTCTATGATTGACATGAGTAAGACCAATTGCCAACTTCAGAAATAACCTCACAATTTACTTATAAGATTTCGCCACCATTGTAAACACAGCTGAGAACTGATTATCAGAATTAATAATCAAGTTCCTGGTATATGAATATGCATACAGTTTTTATTGCTTTAATACTCTAGTCTTATCATTCCCTGAATCTCAGAATATTTCTGCCAATAAACATGTTCATTCAAGTACTTGCAGAGTCCACATGCAATGGGCATGAGAAGTGGTGAAATAAATTAGTTTGAATGAGGAACAAGGAAAAAGAAAACCAGCTTCTTACTGAACAAGATTCTTCTTTCTCCCAAGTATTTATCGTATCCCTTGACTTTACAACAATCTCAAAAGCAGAGGCATCATGAAAGTAGCAGCAGGGGGAGGAAAAAAAAAGGAGGTGGAAGAAGGCTCAGCACTGTATGATTTGCTTCAAGACAAGGTTATTTCTGAGGAATAATGAGTATGTCCTGCTCAAAGATGAGACTCATCACGATTGCTACCTTTAATAACCCTGATTCCTCAGAAGAGCCCTCAGTGCTGAGGATGAGTCTGAGGCAGCAACTTGAATTATTCATGAGGGCTGGTGGAAAACAATCATCTCCTCTGGCATTAATGGTCTGTAAAGAGTTGCTTTTGACAAAACCATTTAACACCAGCAATAAAATAAATAAATTAATAAGGGGGAGAGGGGAGACAGGGAGCATAATAATGATCATAATAATGATATACTGATGTAACACACCTTGGAAAATATTGGTGTCTTACACTGCAGATCACGGGCTCTTCCACCAAGTTCCTTTCACCTGAAGGGGGGCCAGGAAGGGAGAGGGGGAGGAAGAAAAAAGGAATCTTCTTGCTCTGAAATGGTGAAATGTTCAGGGGTAAATTTGGTTTGGAGTTGGACAAACACCTCCTGCAGAGGAAAACACGTAGAGGTCAAAAGATATTCTAGCTAATTACATCTCTGCTCCGGGCAGAGAAGCAGTTATGGAAATTCTGCAATACTTTTCATAGGTCTTTATGCAGCAACAGCAAAAAGATTCAGAGGGCGACTGACAACAGATCTTCAGCTCCACCTCTGTCACAGTCTTGGCAGATTTCCATGGCTGATTTCTAAATGTAAAACTGACACTTGTTCTATCCTCACTGAACTAAAGATAATTAAGCTTGTATACCACACCAGGGACTTGGGAATTTAAAGTCCAGATAAGAGTGTGAGATTTTCAAGTGAAGAATTTTTTATTACACACCTAGCTAGACCAGAGTATATCTGTCAGATCCTTTTTGCAGAAACGTATAGAAAAGCACTTTTGGAAAGGCAGATAGTTTGCACTGTTTTCTACTCAGCACATTTCAAGCCATTTGGGAAGTGTGGCTTTTTGAGACCAAAAAAAAAAAAATAGTAGTACTTTGCAACACTGTTGTGGCCCTTGAGTTACTCCACTTTTGCCAGGAAATCGTATCAGTATAAATTTTCATTTTAATCTGTGCAAAATACTCTGCAATTGGGAGGTAAGATTCCAACCAGAAAAATAAAATAAACATTAAACATTTCCTCAGATAAGAAAATAAGTCTACACACAGCTCATGTCACATTTCATTTATTTCCAAGATTTTCTTTGCAAAAAAGGAAAAAATAGAACAGAAATATTCATGCTATTTTTTTAATGATAAAAACACTGGCATGGGAACTGTTCAGATATTTATCAGTGAAAATTTTCCCAGATTCAGGAACCAAAGACCAAAGTCTTTCAGGTATAACTCTGTTCATCCCCTACCCAAGAGCAGGGATGATAATTGTCCTCCATGGGAATGTCTTCCACCGTCCATCCTGCGCTTGGACACATTCAATGGCAAGATCTCTACCATCTCCTCAGCTTTTCCCATGTTTTCCAGATTTCTAATCTATCTTCTTTCCTTTTTCTAAGTCATCTAATCCACAAGCAAAGATGTTGTTGAACATCACAAGTGTGACAACAATATTCCCCAATAATAAATTACAGCATTTATATCAGGTCATTTGTACCACAGAGCAAATTACAAAGCCGTGGCTCTCCGAGTGTTACTCCAACAGCCCTGGATCCAGTAAAGCTTTCTAGCTTGTAGTTAATTTAACAGGCTATTTTTCATCACCATCCAGGCAAAGCAATTGAACACATGCTTAATTTCAAGCACACACCTAAAACTTACTGCTTATAGTGAGACTAAAGTGTTTATTGTGTTTTGATGAACCAAGCTGTTATGCACAGATCGAGCCATAAGCATATGAGCCAGCAGGATTATTCATGTTCTAAAGTCATACACCTGTTAAGTGCTTTATTGGACTGAGGGCATAATTAGTGCAAAATGTAGCTATATTTATTTAATTACAAGAAGGACTAATGACTAAAATTATTTTTAAAATAGCAGGATATTTCCAGAGGCCAACTGTGAAACTAACTCATATCCCAAGATCTAATTCTGCATCCTCTGTGAATCCAAAGAGACAAAACAACTGCTGTGTTTCTCTCAGTCTCATAGAAATCCTACTTGAATCAAATTATCTTTTGTATTTATCAGCTAAATAATTCTGTCAACTGTCCAACAACTGCAGCAGCCTCGGGAGCTTTTGTAAACTAGCTGATGAATGAATCGTTAAATAAATCTGCTGCAATTATTCTGGTAATGAAAAACAAAAATGACAGCATGCCTTCTCCAGCACAAGTTAAATCCTATTTGCTGCTTTTGGGTAATGGGATATATTGTATTTCTTTAATAGTGAGGATTTATTTCTGCAGTTAATTGCAGAGCTCAAAACAGCTAAAAAAATCTTTTCTTTTTCCAGAGATAAGATCTTTAAAAGCTAACATTCATACTGCCCGGGCTTATCAAAATGTAACATTTGACTTAATGAAAACTCAAAAATTACTCAAGCATCCCTGAATTTATAGACTCTTTCTGCATTAAAAAACAGACATGAGCTCAGACTTCCACCATAACAAATAGGAGAAAGAGCATGAACAAACAGCTATTTATATGAAGGCCGTGTCTCCACAAAAAGTTACAAGGTCTTTGGGTCAAACTCTCAGCCAATGTAAATGCCTCTTTTCATTTTATTAGAAATATGTTTTAGTAAAAAGCACAGCAAGGTGTCAAAATAGAGCCAAACAACTCATCTCTTCCATAATGAATCTATAACCTGTTTCAGTTGTGTGTCTGCAAGAGAGAAAAATTGGATGCATTTCATCCTACTGGAATAAGTTTCTAACAAGGCCTAGGTGACTGACCATAAGCAAACAAAGAATTGAGTGCTCCTGCTATTCCAAGTGCCTTAAAACCTGCCCTCAGTCATCAAGTCAAAAACTTTTCTCTCAGACAAAATGGTGTTTATCCATCCTCTGGAATGGATAGCTCAGTTATTTTTTTTAATTCTTAGAAAAAGAACATGAAAGAAAGAACCACTTGGACTTTTGTATGGAGTTGGAATTTCTCCAGGAATTACATACACAGATATCCATCCTCTGAGAGAGGAGAACAAAAAGTGTTGAGACATTTTTTTCTTTTTGTGTCTCAGCAGGCCCAAATCCACCACAGTCTTTGCAGATCTTTCAGTCCAGAAGGAAAAGTATCCAGGATCCCTAGCATGTCTTCTAACAGAAGTTTTTATTCAGCATCTGTAACTGTGTGTTTTCTCCAAGTGTTTCTCTACAAACCAGGCTGTATTTAAACAAAAAACAAGATTCCTGAGCTAGTTGGGCCTCATTTTAAAACTGAAATAATTTGATCAGGAGAGGAAAGCTCTCCTGCAGTTTAGAAAAGTTATGCAGGAAAACGAAGAAATAAGGCACAAGCAGTAGTTAACTGAATTCCTGTTGAAGGAATAAGAATTCAGACCTGCTATGTGAATAAGTAATAACAAATCTTTTGCAAGCAGAACAGGCTTTGAAATTTGATCAAAATAATTTGCCTGGCAATTTTGGATATTCAGCAATCCTTAAATCCATGGGTTCTTAAATCATGACCTGATCACAGGCAACTCATGGAGTGAGAAATTCCTGGATGAATGCAACACAGGTGTATTTACTTCATGAGCAGGTGATGTTACTTGTATTGCAAAGTGTTCAGCAAGAACCTAGCTGGCAATCCTACAGTCCTCAAGGAATAAATTTATGTGTTTTAGTCCATGGACAGCCACATTTACTTGCATAAAAGTTGCAATACCATGGACAGAGCACATATATTTAGGAAAAAGGGGGGGAAAGATTCATCCCAGTCCAAATGACCTGGTCAGTTCTTCCCATACTCTGTTGTAACTCTGGGAATATTAACATCACTAGTAAGTGCTGAAGCAGTATTATTTTGCCATCACCAGTAAAACTGTGGCCACATTTTCTTTTTTGGTAATGAAAAGTTGTGACTGACTTCTCTATAGCTAGAGCAGGAGGGAAACTCAGTCACAGACACAAAAATACTGAAGCATAGAGATGAGCTGACAAACTGGTCACAGCAGAGTCAGACAAGATGGGCTGAAGAATTCAAGCCTCTGCATTTAATGTTACAGAGTGGCAACGGTTCTGGCAGAAGCACAGCTTCTAAGGGGATCACATTATAAAATAAGCTACATAAGTGTGTATGTTAAAACATTGAGACCTTTTTTCCTTCAAATTATTTTTAAAAAAGCTTAAATTTTAATATCCATATTTGCATGTCTTTGTGTATCACTGTCCTTTCGTTGTTGTGGGTTTTCTTCCTGATTCCAAGGATGATCAAGGTCAGTCTACAAGGTCTGGGGAGCTTAATCAAATGCAAATTAAAACATGAACACACAGAAGATCATAATATTCAATAAGGCAACTTTGGAAATAGTGTAAGTGAATTAGATGGTTGAAGACATAATTCATTTTTAACGGATAATGTAAAGCTATGTAGGAAGGAAATGCTTGTGCATTTGCAAAGCCCAGAGTTGGCTCAGAATAAGAAACTAGATAGATGAATTTAGCAGGTAACACATAATGCTTCCCTGAGGTGACTAAATTTCCCTGAGAAATGAACCAATTCTTGCACCTGTGCAACAGGGTTATGAAACCCCAGGGAACAAAATACCTTGTCTAGAAGTTTAAATTTGTTATTGCATATGCAAGATTTAATTCATGAATATCTGCACAGAGAACTATTTTCCATATAACTGCAGCTGTGTTCCAAGATTAGCATCCCAATGAAGGGAGAACAAACTCCAGCAAGACTGGGAGAAGAATGTAGCCTCCAATGGGCTCATGCTGACACAAAGTCCATACAAGAATGGCAAAATCAAAGCATATCTTTACCCACAAGAAAGGAACACGGACTAGTGAGAAGCAAAATAATAGTTATAGTGGTAGAAGATAAAAGCTGTACACCTGCCTGGTCCTGAATTCTCCCACTATTGGTACTAAAAAAAATAATTGAACAAGGGGATAATGATTAAAAAAATAATTGGAACCCCTGGAAGACAGGTAGAAAGTGAAATTTGTGTGTGTTAGTTTCCACTCAGATGTTTCGTAATTAAAGTGAAGGATCTGATTTCACTCAGTTTGCAATCTCAGTTCCCTCCCTTGCAATTTTCCCATGCATTTCCCATACTCAATTCCCTACTAGCCCTTTATGACATCACCTGAGTGGTATAACAGAACAGAATAGAAATAGATTTCTTTAAAGTATGCATTTTGTGAGCATCAAAGACTCTCACTGGTTCAAAAAGGCATGAGCTTGTACCCAGTGTATGAACATTTGAAAACCTGAAAGAGCCCTCCCTCTCAGGTAGCTGCTCACGTTGCTGATGGAGGATGTTGTTCACCCTTTCAGGCTGAGCTTAGCACAGACAAGCTGCTAAATCAGACCTTGGCAGATCCAGCCCCACAAACAAGTGCAATGCAGTTCAGTCCCTGGTGGCACCAATCCATAAGTAGACCATGGTTGCTTTGTACATTTGGTCCTCGTTAAAGTGGGTGAATACATAATCTCATGTTAATTCTTGCAGTAATTCCCGTGCACACAGCTTTCATATTTCTGGATAATTAGAAGAAAATGTAATCCATTCTGAGAGACACATTCCTCTCAACGTTTCTTCTTCTTTAATAAAGATTTTGCAATTAAACTTCCTTGGCAAACGGCCCAGCTCAGTGACCTTGTATATTTTACCTGAAGGATGGTAAACAACAGGAAGGGAGCACAAACAGGTATTAGGATTACAGTTTGCATTTAAGTATTTGGATGAAAATAGGAGCTTGTTAGAGCAGGGCTCACCTTGGTGAACACATCACCACTGCCATCCCCAGATATTTAGCATATATCAACACCACCAGCTTTTCTTCTCACCTTTGTCACTTAGCCATCATTAAATTGCCTCAGAGGGCACTAATAGAACAAGTTCCCCTGATCTCTAGCAATCTTATTTCAGTAGCATCAGCTTCCCACTTTGACTCACTCTTTCTCCTGAACCCGCTCTCAGCACCGAACCATTTTAATTTCTCCTATAAAGTTCAATGAAGGAAAAAGTTGCTACAATGAGGAAAATAAAACTCCACAAGAGGCCCAGAGAGTCAGGGATACCCCTCTGTCCATCTTCCCCACCTTAATACAAATTTAGTTATTTATGCCATACTAGAATAAATTTCCTCCTTGCAGCCTGAGGACTAAAGAGAGAGAGGGGATTAAAAAAAAAAGTGTGGTTTTGTTGTTTGTTTTTTTTTTAATTAAATGTGATATCATATTCTGTGGCTACGCTTGTGACATAAAAAAAGCCTTTTCCACCTGTGAATTTAGAATAACTTGCAGATAGTAATTTTGCATCACCCAGGAATAACAGGTTAATATTTTTTCTCTCCTTCAGGACGGGAAAACTGAGGTGCAGAGAAGCTCAGTGATGTCTCAGCATCACATGGCATTTTAGTGTTGGAAGAGACAATAAAACTGAGGCAGGGGAACTATTGCAATCCTTCCAGCTAATAAATGCATGGTAGGGAGATGAACATGTTGGAAGACAAGCATTAATACACTTTGATCCTGGAGAAGCTGATTATTTTGGTGGAGCACAGGATGGAAGCAAATGTGACCAATGCCTAATGGCTCTTAACATGCAACCTCATTTCTCAAAGGCAGAGTAGGGAGAGACCTGCAGATCTCAGATCAACTCTCAACTGTTTCCACTGCTCAGAGTGTAATTATATTATATACAAAAGGAGCAGTTATTGATCAGGTTAAAATATTTCACTAAGAGAGCTGCTTGTTTTGAGCCAGGACATGTGGAGAGATGAGTGGGCCTCAACTGCAGGGATCAATTACAGGTCTGAGCTGCAAGGCCCTAAAAATACCCTTCTTTAATACATCGAAACTCTAGGTGATGGAACCATTTGGAAAGGAGGAAAAGAAAGGCAAATCCTGACATCCTTTCCCTTCTCCACTCAGAATCCACCTGGGGTCCACAAAACTTTTTCTTCATCTTTACGTTATAAACCGAGTCTAAATCCAGACTTCCAGTTTTTCCCTTGGTCAAGAAAGGATTTTAACTTACACTGTTGTTTAACTCCTGTGTTAAGTCGAGGCTCAGGCACTAAATACACACAGGCAAAGTAGTCAAGAGAGCTTACAAGGTTAACAGCTGACAACTGACTGGAATGGCATGAAGGTTAATTTGCTATTTGCAAAGCACTTTTCAGGTCTCTTCAGAGAAAAGGTTTTCCGTCTCCATTAAGAAACTTTGAGGCAAACTGCAAACCGTGGGTAATCAGCGTCCTGTATCTCAAAATGCTCAAGAGAATCAGCTCCTAGATGCTTTCAGATGAGAAATATTATGAGAAATAAGATGATGATTCAGTTTGTGCCATAGCTAGATGAAGGCAGGAGGGACCAAGAAATCCTGTATGTCAAGTCTTCACCACAAATCTCAGTATAGATAATAAAGTCACTTTAGTTTTTACCCAAGCAAAAGCTTCCAAATGAAGAGACATACACTAACCTCACTAGCATTGGGGATTCAACTTTTATGAATCCATATAAAGGGCAACACCAGGGGAAGAGCAAATGGCATGAGGCAGGGAAAGAAAAAGCTTGCAAAACTGACGGTTTCCTAAATCCTATTCCTTCTTTTGCTTGTTTTTCTATTTACTATAGATAGTTTAGCAGACAAGTAAGGTAGCTGATTATTTTATTTCTTTAATTCTTCTAAAAAGGCCAGTAAATTGTTTTTAAAGCATATGGAGCTCTACCAATTTTATCTCATGGAGGGACTAATGGCAAAGAGCCAGGTAGGAGCTTAAGCAGTGACAGTAAGTAGAACTTTTATTTTCCAGTTTTACTTTGATTGCAATCCAGACATTCTCCCATTGCCACTTCATCAGTGCATATGGGACGTGCCACACTGGATAAATTCAGTAACTAATCTTGCCCTGGATATTTGTAATTTCTGAAGAAATGGGTAAACTGGTTTTAGAGGAAAACACAAAAATAAGGATGATTACTTGAGAAAAGCTTCTAGTAAACATTCATCAGCTAGGTATGTTCTACCAGCTGTAAACTACATTTAGACAGTCCTGTGAACTTCCTGTGTTCAGAGTTTCTCAACTCTGTTAAGCTTTGCTAATACTCTGCAGCAGTGAATTTCTTGAGCTAGTTCAGTACTACAGAGAATAACATTTAGAACATTGCCCACCCCAGAACACATCATAGGAGATTCCTGGTGAGATCATGTCTGGCATTTTGAAAGGCAAAATTAAGGCATCAAATGGAAATGATCAAGGGTGCTACCAGTTAATACCAACAACAGAGCAATCTATTCCCACTCTCCTCAGCTGTAGACTCTGGAACATGCTTTTCCACACAACTACAATAAGATGAGGAATCTTGTGATATGAATTTCCAGCAGAGTGATGACACAGAGCAGACAAAATGCAGACAAAATCAGATGGCAGCACTATTTAAACCATCTTTTGGTAAGAAAAACAACACATTCTTTCTTATAAAAAGGGAACAATGAAAAGTTTAAGTGGAAAAGGAAGATAATTTGATATCCAGTTCTTCTTTATCAAATCGTAAAATACGCCAGAGCAGTCACTTAGGTGTTCATACACAAGACAGTGTAATCCTTATCTAGACAAATGCAAAATTACCATAGTTGTTACTCATCTTGAGGTGCAGTTTTAAAATACAGCCTTCTGGAGGAAAGTGATGCTAAAAAGCGCTGTTCTTTTTCAGCTACAGAAGACACACTTCTTTTTAAAATACAAATATTATAAAATGCAGCCCTGAGATCATGGAGGGAACTACAGCCACAACCTCTTCTGTACATTACAGCCAAGGATTCACCATCCTCAAGCAGACAGAGCCCCACAGACCAGTGTGGTTTACTCTATGTGACATGCAGTTCACAGAGGATGGATGGGACTTCCCTGGGGGACAGGAACAAAGAACACTAAGAAGTGAAACCATCCCTATGTCCAGTCTCCCTGCCAGATCTGCTGATAGTTCAGAAATGCCACAAAGGGATGGGACAGTGGAAGAGGAATAAATCTGCAGCATGAAAGGTGAACGACCAGAGATGAGAGGAGGAGAAATGAAACAACTCTTTGAAGCCAAACCACATCTTTGCAGGGGAGAGTGGCTACACAGGTAGGATTGCAGTGGAACATCACTCAGTCTAAACCAATGTCAGTAATAAAATGAAAAACCCTTTAGCTGTAAGGTAGTGTCATCTGTACTGTTTGTACATTCCAAGGAGAAGCATCCATAGATCAAGATAATCCCTTTTCTCGCTTGTGCTTTGTGCTTTCAAGTTTGTTCATTTTTTTCAGTGTCAGCAAGTTCTGTATTGTTTGTAAGCCTAGAAGTGACAGCAGTTTGATCTTAGTTCACCCAATATGTGCTTGGGCTGGGACATGTGGCTCCCACACACTAGTTCATTTCATTAAGGAGCAGAAGCTGAGAGTCTGAGATGTTCCTATGACCTCACTCCAAGAGGTATGAATTTATTTTTTTTTTATTATGCCTCTCAGGCTTGTTAACAAAAATCAAAATACATTCAAATTAAAAAAAATAAGAAGGGGGAAAGGCCCAGGTTGCTTTGAGGACTAACTGGTTATGGTCTTTAAAAAAAAAAAAAGAAAAAGAGAAAAGCTTATAAACATGACTGATGACCAATCCAAGTGTTTTCTTTGAGTCAGAGCTGGGGAGAAAAGCTCTATTTGTTGGTGGATGAGGGAAGCTAGACAAAATTAAATGCACACCCAGGGACAGGACTGTGAAAAGCTTGCATTCTCCCTAATATAATGAAAGGCTGAGAAGTGTGACATGTTTGCAGATTATTTATTAACAGTAGGACAGAAGCTATTTTAGGCGCATGCCTTTAGACACCATTAACAGAGTAATTTACTCTCCAGAGTGCCCTTTCAGGAAACAGTAGGAACTAAGTAAACTCCATATATCATTCAGAAGCAGGAACAATTCTCATTGTTTCTTTCCTAAATCTATTTCCTTTCTCACAACTTTGTCACCATATGGTCAACAAGGAAACAGTGTAACAGGATCTGATAAGACTGAATTACAAATTTTAGCAAGCTTCAGGAGTTGGGATGAGGCATTTAAATAAATCAGTTACAGAAATAAGACAAATTGTTTGCCACCTTATTAAATGAAAAAAACAAATCAAACAGGAAAAGTTTCACATGTGATCTGATGAATGAGGGACTTCATAGACATGATGGCAATGAAAGGCCAGACACAGGCACACAGTTGTTTCTCATGATAGCATTTTTAAAATGGCTCCTTCCTTGATAATTTTTTTAATGACTCTAAGAGAAGCAGACAGAAGACATGACATAATATACATGGAGGCCTGACAGCAGACAGGATATATTCCTGTTCTCCATCACTGCATGTGTGCAGTTCTCTACTGCTCAAACAGCTGTGTGCTCTCTGTCTACACATCTTGTGTCAGATTAAAGAAAAATCAATCTGAGAAAGAACAAAAGTGCCCCCTCACACACAAATTATGCGTTAATGTGCAGGGCGTGGCTGTGCAGAACCAAGAGGCAGCAACTCAATGTGTGCGCAGCACATTTTGAACTGGGAATTGAATGGCCTCTATATACAGCAAGGCAAACGGGAATAGTGAATGCAAAGCTCATAGAAAAGAAAAACCAGAGCATTTTTCAACAAGTTCTAATAACATCAAATGGGATAAATAAGGGGAACAATAAGGAATTAGTGTTGTAGTCTTCTGCTCAGATGAGTCTCATGTGACTTCTCAAAATACAACCACAGTAGGGTTTTTATTTGGTTTCCTGGTCCTCCAGGAAAAAATTTCACACAGGGAAAAGAGACAAGGTCCTACGTATAAGAGAATACTAAATTATTTCTTCCGCTTAGACCTTTCAGCTCATTTTTACTTCCTCAGCTTCATTCTCACATCATCCCTGTTGATGCTAGAACCATGTGAACATTGTCCAATGTTATGGTCTAAGACAGAGCAAAACGTATTGTGGAGATTGACAGCTATTTTGACGCAGACGAAAAGCACAAGAAACCCATCCAAGTGCTCTTTTGTATCTCCTAAAACTTAGCTGCAAATTGATCTCTGATTTTGTCAGAAGATTAATAAAATATTACAGCTGGTGCTGAGGTTTTGTAGTGTGGAAGTGGTCCTCACGCTTCACTGCAGAACTCCAAAAGCCACCACAAGTCTTCATGGAGCCTGCAGGGAAATCACTGCAGATGTGGGACCCTCCTAAGTACCAAAGGGAGCACATCAGTGGATTGAGGAAGAACTGGATGATGTCAAACTAATAGCATTTGCCCAGGAATAGCATTCTACAGTTAGAAACTAATCCTGAAATAGTGTAAATTGTTGAACTGCTGCTAATTAGGCTTGTCCTTACTTTATCTCTGATAGCCTCTAAGTTGTATTTCCATTTCCATTTATTGGATGTTGGTCTTTGCAGCCTGTTGTATCTTTTTAGAAAACCTGTAAGGGCAAAGCATTCAGCTCTTGCTCTCAGTTCACTGGAAGAAGATAAATTAAAAGCGAAGTGATCACAAACAATCTACTGTGGTTCTTTCAGCTCCAAAGCCAGGGCTGACTTATACTAGCAGCCTGTTATTCCCCACTGCAGGAGGAATTGTTTGGACACTCCTCTTAGAAAGAGAACACAGGCAGAGGCTGAATGTAAAACTTTGTAAGCAAACCCTCACAACTCTGCACACCCTGAAGATATTCTCTTATTGCCAATATACTTTGTATAAGCAAAAAATATTTGTGTTGACAGAGGCTGTCTGGGAATCACACTCCACTACCAGTAAACTCAGGTTAATTTTATTCTGTAGGTTTGTTTTGTGTTTTTAAGAAATGCAACTTCCTTAATTTAAAATAAAAGGGAGAAAATAAATGAAACCACAGTCCAGATGGAAACAAAGTCTGTTCCTTCTTCATTAGCCAAGCCACAGACAACTCATAATTCACATCTCCCTTGAGTCTCATCATTATCCAAATTTGGAAAACAAGCATAAGGGTTAGGGGGCAATGGGGGGGAGATGTAGCTTGCCAGCAAATTACACACTAAATTTCTTTGCCTTTAATTGTATCTGAAATAAATGAAAAACTTCTTGTGGTCCAAGTCATGGGATTCCTTAATAAAGAGGATAGAGCTGGGCTTACAAAACTGAAGTCCCTGGGGAAATGGCTTCACTACTGAAGGAAACAAGTGACTCAGCCCCATCCTTGGGCTCAGATCTTTTCTTAAATGGCTTCATTGAAAGCAGGGATTGCCTATACCCAGGAGCTGGTCTTATTACGAAGCCTAGCTCACACATTTCTGGAAAAGAAAGTGCTAAGGCTTAAAGGTGGCATTAAATTCTGCTCTTAGGAGTTCAGTTTCATTGTGAAGTCATTATCTTGAGGAAAAAAAGAAAAAATATTAAAGGATGGATCCCTTTAACAATTGCTCAAGCCTTATTAACAATTAGAACTGTTAAAGGCACAACTGCATCTTATTTGCTTGATGAGTCTCATTTATAATGCAATTAGGCAGGGAAGGTTTGACAGACTAGACTATCAGAGAGCCAAAGAGCCAAAGGGAATTTGCATATATTATAAAATAATTGGAATGGCAGGTTAAAGAAAGAACTAACCTGACCTAAGTCTTCATTCAAATAGAATTGTGGGAATAATTGATTTTCCACATTCCTGGTTGAATAGAAAAGGTAAGAAGAAAAAAATAGTTATCAGAAAAAACAGATTTTCTAATCTGTGACAAAAAAATTTAAAACCCACCTGAGTGCACAGAAAATGCTAAAATGAAATACCTATGTGAAACATATACTGAAGCATTTCATTTATAATCTATAAGGTAAAACATTTGCAGCCAAAATAAACCAGCAAAATGAATATTTTTAGGGGAAAAAAATTTGGACTGAAGAATTTCACACATCTTTAATTCAAGAGGGAAAAAAAAGAGAAAAAATTGAAAGGACACTCAAACACCCTCATTTTTTTCCTCAGCAGAAAAAAGAACATATGCTAAAACAATTGTTTTTCAGTGGTTATAATGATGCTTTTGCCAAGGATGCATTATCAACCTCAAGATTTTTAATTAAATCCAGGGAGCTTAGAAACATATCCTACATAGCCTATAGTAGGCACTAAAGCCTCTGTCTCCCACATCAGGTGAAAACATCTTCCAGCTAATGGCCAGTCCTCATGTGGCACTTCCTCTTTCATTCCTAAACTTTGAAAGTTCTAAATAACGCTTGGCTGACAATAAATGTTGCAATCTTTAAATGTTAACAATATATTAAAAAAAGCATATTAAACAAAATAAAATCCATTTTTCATTGTGTTTATGTACAATTTTTTGCTTTCCAAACTTCAGCCTTCCTACTTGTGTCTAGGACACAAGTCCCAAAATATCAGGGATGAATGGATTTTGGCAAACTTCCTACTCTAGGCAGAGCCAAAAGGCTACCCAAAGAGGAGTTTTGGAAGGGGGGGAATAAGGGTTGGGGGCTAAGAAAGCCTGTTCTGTAGCTTTTACAGAGCTGATGTCAACCAAATGTACTGAAAGGAAGTACCTGATCTTATTTGCAACTCTTAGTTGGACCTGAGATTTTACATTTCACCTACTTGTTATTCCAAGACATAAATAGAAGGTAAATCCAGTTTGCCAGACTGTTTCTACCTTAACTCTTGACTGACTTCTGGAGCTAAACTGAAATGTACGTTATTCTGCTCATGCAGCTTAACTCTTCACAGAGGTCAGAGTAGCTCATACTATTAAATAATGCAGGCTAGACGATGCTGACTTAATAAAACTCATGTGTCATTTTGTGTTGAAATTGATTTTCTTACTTGAGGGCCACTTTAGCTTGCAAATCAAAAGTGTCTTGTGTTGGTGCCTTCAGAGGGATGCTGCTCCTGCATAGGCTTCCTTCAGAAACAGAGATTGATGGGACCAGGCCTGTGTTGGGTCAGTGTCTAATGGCCTCTTCTCAGGGGCCTGAATTATTCATAAGTGCTGGAGCATCTCATCAAAACATGTACAAGGGAGAATATGTCATAACTGTAATATCAAAGTGTTGTTTTGCATTTTGCAGGCACAGTTCTCTCTTCTTTCCTCTTTTACGTTCCAGATCCAAGAAACTAATGTATTTTTATGTCAGGCATGTCATTTATTAACATTAAGTCATCCCTAGCCAAGTAGAACAATTTCACTAATTTCATTTGGACTCTTCCCACATTATATCTTCCTATTTTCTAGAATATTTCATCCCAAACTTCTTGAACAATGGCTCACCTGTATCCACCTGAGCTATAAACCTACTACGATCACCAGACCATATGACAGTGGAATTAAGAATACATTTACTGTTCTTATACAAATAATCCTCTCCCCCTTTACCCGCTTTTATTCATTCATAAGCTTTCACTGGTTCTTTTGCAAAACTTCCAAAGTTTGTAATTCACACATATATGTGTGCAACGTGCAAGACACTCACTTCACAGGGATTGCAGCCTTCCTCACCTTTCAGCTCTTTTCCTCTGGATCCTGCCTTGCCCACCTCTGACAGCCAAGCTCTACTTGTGTACACCAATTCCTACAGCTGTCTTAGGCAACTGTGTCTACAAAACCATGGCCTATTGGCTCAAGAAGTAAGTAAAGCTCAAATACAGGAAGAACTCTGAAAGGGAATGCAATAAAACCACTTCTAGAATTATCTTCCACCACTAATTATTTTCTATAAAAGGTAGCAAGTTCCAATCCAGCTTCACCTCCAGACATCTCTCCAAAATATCATGACCTATTCACCTGTGCTTTTCCTTCTATAATGTCACTTCTGCCCAACAAAGGGTACAAAAATAAAAGACAATATCATAGAACCATAGAAGGATTTGGGTTGGAAGGAACCTTAAAGCTCACCCTTTTCCACTCCTGCCATGGGGAGGGACACCTTCCATTAGACCAAGTGACTCAGAACCCTGTCCAACCTTGCCTTGGACATTTCCAGGCATCCAAAACCTCTCTGGGCAACTTGTGCAAGTGTCTAACCATACTCGCAGGGAAGAATTTTTTCCTCATATCCAATCTCAATCTACCCTCCTTTCAGCTTCAAGCCATTGCCCCTTATCCTATCACTACATGCCCTCATAAAAAGTCCCTCTCCAGGCCCTCTCGATACTGGAAGGCTGCTCATACACAAAGTACAGATCCATAGGTAATTCTGAATTTCTGAAGAGCCGTATGTGATGATTTACAGTAGGTAGCCCATGAACACAGAGAGGGACCTAAGTCTTCTGAGAGGTTTGTAGGAGGTGGGATGTAATGTATTTTGCAGACAAAGCCCCCAGAGACAAGATAAGATAGGAAAAGGAATTCTACTCTCATAAAAAGCGGCCCAGTATGGTTAGAAGCAAAGTCCTTGAGACTCTTTGAACAGCTAACACACAAACAAGAGAAGGAGCCTTCCTCAGAGAAGAGATGTGCTGGGTGGTGCTCCTTGTGTCTCTCCCCAGCTTTGCTACAGACTTCAGCATCGTGAGTTTGGAAGAATAATTTTAAATTTCTGTAAAATTTGAGGTTGGGGCTAAAACCGATCCCATCTCAACCACACTGCAGTGGACATGAGTCAGATTTGCAGCAGCTGACACACAAATGCACCTTCAGTTCCTCACAGGTCCTAATCACTGCTGCAATAACTCCAACCTTCATTTAAAACAGGGAAGCAGGGAAAATGGTAATGACAAAACTGGAATCAATGTTTAATGCTATCAATTATAACAATGGCATTATGTAATTGGAAAAAGCAAATTACAGACGACAGAATAGATCAAAAGTCCTTCCTCTGATGATTCACACTGAACTTCTGGCTGATTGATTAGTTACATACATAATTGCAGCCACAAATTATGCAGAGCTGAATCTTCTCAGCTTTAGTCCAAATTAACCTAAGAAAATTTAACTACTTAAAAGTAATATAAAATTCAGCAGGAATGTGAGTAGATATTGAGGTACAAATTAGAAAGTGGAAACTACTCATTCAGGGAGACTGTAAAGATCCAGCAAATTAACTTTCCTATGTGCTCAAAGTGTGATTTGCCTGAAGTTGAAACAAAATTTAAATGACAAATTTGAACAATTACAAACAAACTCCAAATATATTTTATCTCTACCAAGAGAAATCCTTTTTGATGTCTTAAGTTACCCCCTAGCCAGTGAGAAGTGAGAAGACTCCAACACAAGGCCTGGGCTGAAGAACCTCATTAGCAATTCATATTTCAGCATTTCTAAGTTTCTGTTTATCATCCCTAGAGTTCATTCTCGATGCACTAGGCTAACCTCATGAATTCATGAATAGACACAAAGGACTTATGGTCATCATTAGGATGTAATTCCCTCCAAAGAGTCACTTTTTAAATGTCACTAATCTTTCTCTCACAGGTCTGCAGCACAGAGCACCTAATTTGCTTTCGAAGTTTGGGAATGTAGAGTGCAATCAAAGACAGTATGTTAAGAATATATGCCTAAATTTTATGAAATCTAAGCCTTTTTAGTATCATTTATATTCCATTCTATTCTTGTGACCTTCTGGGCTGACAAGAAAAAAAAACTTGCCCTTACCAAGAGAAGTGAAAAGTGCTGATTCCATTTATACACTCCCTTTCCCATTTCTTTCAAAAATGGGAAGAGGGAGAGGAAAGAAAAAAGATCAAGCTAGAAAGTCTATTTATTAACACAACTTTTACTAAGGCTATGCCTTTACCTCAAATGTGAAGCTACTTCTTTCTCATTCTCTGTTGAATTTGATTTAGTAATTTCACCTAAACTCTTTTCTGCTGAAGGGTTTATAACATCACCAAACTAAGAACATTAAAATTAATTTAAAAGGGAAAGACATATTTTTGTAATTATAAATACTGAAATAAATTACTATGCAGGCATAGGTGATCTATAAGGAAAAGATGAAAGAGCACAAAGTATAAAGGAGATATTTGGCATAGAGTGAACATGAGCAGTGTGTGTAATGAAGCAAAGATGCCAAAGGAGGAAAAATACAAAGGAAAATGAAAATACAGAAAGATAGATAGTAGGGTCATAGAACACCCTGAGGGGAAGAAGAACATGAAAAAACAAACAACCCATGTCAGTGAGAAAAGAATAAACCAGAAAGAAAGGGGGGGGGAGGGGGGGGGTTGGTGATGGATTTCAGGAAGATCAGAATAAAATCTGGTACACTAACAGCAAAGGGTCTTCCACGAGACAAGGGTAAGTCCATCATTAAACTGAAGACAAAAGAAAAGAGCACTCAAAGGCTCTGAAATTTCCAGAAAGATGCCATAATAGTTCATGTAGCTTAACCTTGGAAATAACAGGGGAAGAGTGTCTTTAGCCTGATTTCCCACAGCAGAGTCAGGGCAGGAGGGACAAGAGAGCAGTCCCTCGGACTGAAGGGGCCCTGGGTGATCACAGCCTGTCAGCGCATCCTCAGCCCCCTCTGCCATTGCCACCACACCTGGCAGGGGTTGTGTGGGCTTCCTATACAAGTATCCCCCCAAGAAGGGGTTTAGAATACCAAAACTTGCTTTAAGGGAGGGAGCAAACCCATAAAGACAATGGCAGTTCAGGCTCTGCTCAAGGCAGAGGGGCAATAGGACGAGGCTGGGAACAGGCTCAAAAGCTGGGACTGCAGCCTTGTACTTCAGGCTGTGCACTGCAAACAAGTTCCCTTGAGAGCCTGAGGGGAATGGGAAAGGCATGATGCAGAAGGGAGGCTGTTGGTTTCTCTGCAATATAGGGACATAAAGAACGACTTCTGAGGAGATTTATTGTCAGAACCAGGAGATAGCACATCACTATCTCCAGCTAGAGCATAGCGATGTATAGGAGCTTTTATTTCTTCTTATCAGGTGCTTTTACTTCATTTTTAATTGCAGGTGACTGCTTGCATGCTTTCAGCACGCAGTCAGTGTCTCTGTGCAACAGGAAAACTGCACCACAGTGTACTATTCACTCTTTGCTGGGCAGGGATTTTCATGTCATCTATTATTCACATCACAGCTTGCTGCAGTCATTCCAGAAAGACCACAAAAGTGCCCTGTCCTCCTTTCAGGAAAAGGAAGGGAATTTCTCCATACAAGGGGCAGGAAACTGGAAAGCCAAACTGTACCTCCTCCCTGTGCACAACCCCTGTGTTTTACAGCAGGGACAACAGCAGAGGAAACAACATCAAGACTATGATAAGACATAATTCTGTAGACATCTCTCCATAAAGACGAGACATTAGCAATAAAGTGACTTTGTCAGCCTTACTCTGAAGGAACTGTGGGTGCTGGTGCCACTCACCAATCAGTGCTGACAGCAAAGGCTTTAATTGATGTGGTGATGTGATCACGGCTGCCCCTCTCACCTCCCACTGCTGATTGTTTCTGACCTTTCCCCCCAGTTATGGCATAGATCACGTGTGACCTAAAAAAAGGAAAATGAAAAGCCAACACACAGGCTGTATTTATGTTTCAGATACACTTGAAAGCTCCCAAGGAATCCAGGCCCTGTGCTGCAAGGTACAGGCACAATTAAAGCAAAAAAACTAACCAAACAAACAAACAAAACCAAAAAAAAAACCAAAAGCAAAACTAAAAGAAAAAACCACACCACACAAACAAACATACATATTCTTCTAGCTTTCTAAGATATATATTTTATAACCTGACTGCTCTAACAGCTTATTTAATGTATTTAAATTGACAAAGGAAACAGAGCAGTGGCAGAAACTGAATCCAGACTACTTCAGTTCTAATTTCTTGAACTTTTCAAGAAGTTTCCCTACTTTTCTCTCTCTAAGACTCCCTGCACCCAGTTTTTTCCTACATTCCCATTCTGCATTTGGATCAACTCCATTTTCACTAAAGCAAAATTCTCTTTGGCTTCAACAGAACCTGACTTGAAAGAGGCATCAATCTCTATTTCTCTCTCTGATAAAGATTATTTTTAATGCTGCTTTTGTCTTATTTGTCTTGCAATTTTTCAGGAGAGAATAAGAGGATCCCAGATGAGGAGTGGACATCTATACTGACTTCTGCAAGGAAGATTTGGACTCATAAATAAGTGACATTTTGATTAAGAAGGGACATGACAGTATAAAGAAGTTCAGTGTGCTATATCATGGTATTAGGCATTTCCAGTCACTACAGTCTCATACAGTCCTTTTAGGCATAGCATTTATTACTCCTCTTTAATATTATTGGTAGAAAAATGCTGGCCAAGAAAAACTTACCTGAAAGGAAAATAGCAAACATACAAATACACAGCCACTATACTTGGAAGTGGAGCAGCTCAAGACAGGGATAGAGGAGACTGTGTCCTGATAATGCCCTGGACCATCCCTAGTGAGAAGAGCAGCATTAGCACAGGCAGGCTGTGCTGAGCAGCAGAGAGGACACAGGGCATTTGTTGATGTCCTTGAGCAGCTGATCGTGGTTGTGCTCAATCCAAAGGCTCCACAAAGTTGTTGTTGCATGATGGCATTTACTGTGACAGCTGAGCACAAGCAATGCCTTCATGAAGTAATTGCTTACCACCAGAGGAGTCATTTTATTGAGCCTACCTGCAGTTAACTTCAAACATGTGTGATAAACCCTGCATTTTAATATTCTTACCCTGTAGTACTGCCTCCAAAGTAGTGCTTTAGCTGAAAGCTCAAAAAGCTTCAACTGGCTGGAAATCTCTTTAAAAGCACAAAGTAATCACATTAAAAAATAACTGAATAAAATCAATGTTGTCTTCTTGGCCTCATGTATCTGATGCTTCAACAACAGTCACACCCTCCCTGCAGCGAATCCCGTAGAAGCTAAGTAAGCATTGTTTTATTGTGACCTAGATGAAAATTAGGCTTAGGTTTTAGAAATGAAGGTGACCCCTCTTCACTGCATAGAAAGTAGTTGGTTTACTGGCTTTTTCTTGATTCCCTGCTCTGCATTATTATCACTTCAAACCTCCTATCATGCTCCCAAATGCAGGTGTGTGTTTGATTCAAAGGTCTTCTCAGGCCAATTGTTTCACTTAACACTAGTTTAAAAGAACAAAATGCCCTCAGGTAGACCAGCTCCTATCAGCAGACAAGGCACCACATCCATCTACACCATTTCTATTTGAAGCAAAAATCTTGCAGGATTATTTTCCCTATCAGCTTTTCCTTCTACTAGGAAAATCACGTAGCCTATCAAAGCCATTTCTGTGATCTCCCTTAACAATGCATTTGAAGGTGATATCAAAGAATTGCTGCTGGTGTTACATATATTACAGTAAGCCCCTGATAGCAGATGTTAATGCATTTTATGATTGGGAATGTTGTCTCAAGATAAAAACAGTCAGTCTGCAGGAATCAGCAAAAACCCACTTAATTTCACACATGTATAGCCACTGACGTGTGTGCAATGAGATTAGACGATGCCCTTGTCGGCAAACTTATCATAACTTTCTCCAAATAGCAAATCCCTAATTAGTTTATACTGTGGCTTTGCAGAGGGTAAGCATGGCTGGGGAAGAACAAACTAGCTGATTTCACAGGAACATGCTTGCTTAGCCATTACAGGAAAGTAAATACTGTGTTAAAAAAGCACTCAGATGGAAAGATTCATCTGTTTTGTTTCAGCAAGGTTCACGGATTTATCTAGAAACTTCCGAATCCCCAGTATCTTAATAAATGGGAGATGGATTACATCATTACTAGAGGCTGTCTCTTAATTTAGATGCTATATTATTGATAAATTTATTGAATTTGCCATTTACTGGTCAGTTTTCAAATCCACTGGCACATTTTTTCAAGCAAGCTCATGTTGCTCACAGATGGAAGGATGACAGAAATAGCTGCAGCCCCCTACATCTGAGGAAGCTATGACAGGGGGGGCAAAGGAAAAGTTCAGAAAAGAAAGCCTGAGTTTATTCCAGCAGACAGCAGAATGTTGTTCAAATTAAAGGGAAAAAAGCATCTTTCAGGACTGTCCAGAGGCCATCAAGCCTGGAGAGTGAACTGCAAGACCGATCGTGCATCAAAGTGGTTTGATCAGATTTTTCTCAAAGAGAACTCCCTGCAGAGAGGAGAAAAGATCATGGTGGTTCTGCAAACGAATTGTCAAGGTCAGAGGGTTCTGGTGGTGATCATAGCACCAGGATATCAGAGCAGGGCCAAGAGCCTCAGGAACCAGCAAGCAAATGAGAAGAGCAGGGAAAGTAACCATATAAATAACTTAGTGAAACCCTATAAGATGGTCACACCATGAGTTGCATTAATAAAATACAGTTTGGCTTTGATACAGAAAAACCAGGAAAACTCCAGTTCTGCATATTTATTTTAGTAGTGAAAACCATCTTGAATAACTGTTATATTCAAATGTGACAAATTTGTCATTCGACATCATAAAATCAGCTCTAAGTGGCCAGTCATCTTCCTTTCTCCAATTTCAGTAGCTGTGGTTAATATGTAACACATAGCTGCTTTTTAAATTACTTCTCAGGTCCCTGTCTTTTCAGGCTCAGACTAATTCCCTATGGTCTTAGCCTTTTTAATACATATAGAACTTTATTAATAAGAGACGTAATAGGGAATGTTCATACATTAGCTAGGCTATTTATAGTTTTATCTACAAAGTAGTTTCCCAAATATTCTGACAGTCCTGAAATCACCATCTCTCAAAGGCACCCAGAGCTGTCCCTCTCCAGCCCCAGGCATTCACCCTCATTTGCTGCAGCCTCCTCACAAAACCTATGCAATTCAAGCCTGACCTTTCTAATCAAAGTCCAACAAAAGATTCTAAAAATAAATTTTAAAAAGTAAGTAATTATTGTCTTTCTTCTTTTAATCCAATTTTTTTTAATCCCTGTTTCAACCCTGAAAGCATTCCTTGGATAGGTGAAAGCCATTTCTATCCAAGAAAGTACAACCACCTGCACTACCCCCCAGACTCTGCCAGGAAAGTCACTTTAAACCCGAAATCACAGTGAAACATGGGGTGGCTACAATTGAAATCGTATTTATTTACTCATTATAGGACTGTTTGAAAGGTTCATTTTTTCATCATCATGAACAGTCTTTTTTTTTTACAGTGACAAATATACAATATACCTTTACATAAAGAATTTATATTTCTGTTGGACCAGAGTACTGATAAACCCAACAATTTCTATTGTAAGCAAGATTAAAAGAAAAAAGTCACCTTCCACTTCTCTCAAGATCACGAGCAAAACCTTCAGTTGAGTACAGCAGAAAGTTTCTTTAGCATTCTGGCAGCTTTAGCAGAGTATTTGAGAGGAGCTTCCATTTGGCCATTTTTACCATCCAAAAATAAGGGGGTTTTAGAGCAATAATGTGTTCCTGCACACCCACACATTTTAAACAAATGCAAGGATAGTGACAGAACAAACATGCACACAATACACTTTTAAATGCATTTTAAGCACTGTAGTAATAAACCAAGTTCAACTGTAAAACAGTGGAATATTCTTTGCATATTGTCTGTACCCACATCTCTCATGTAATGGCTCTCTGGAGAAACTTAACTTTTTTAGTATTATTATTGCAAGTTATATTGCTCAGCACCATGGGAAAGAATATGTAAATCAGAAACATAAATGCACCAGTTAGGGGTTGCCAGATTGAACTAATGAGGGTGATATAGAAATGACACAGCTATATTTTGATACTTTTTAAAGTGCTAATTAAGGCTTTCTAATTACCCCAACCAGCAAGAGTATTACCTTCTTAAATTGCTATGAGTAATTAAGTTAAAGCAATTTTTAAAAGAAAAGAAATATAAGCTTCAGCCAATCTCTGAATATCCCAACAATAGCTGATAGATTATGGGGAAGAAGCAGCTTTCCTGGAAAGTACTTCAGTTCCTGAGAGGAGCATGTAAGAAATACTAACTCAAGCACTTGGGGAAGGTGAATGTGGCATTTTAATATACATTGAGAATTGGTTTTCTATTCACAAATAAAAAAATAAATTAAAAAATTCAACCAGTAGCAAAAATTGCCCCATAGGTGTCTGTGAAAATATTTAAAGCACAAGGGATATTCTCCATACTGAGGAATTTTAAGATTAAAAGGACACAAAGAGACTCCTGCCCCCTTGAAAGACAGCAACAAATGTTTCATAAATACCCTCACGTTAGATAAGAAAACACTGCAAGCAGAGCGTTCAGAACTGTCACAACAGAACAGAAAATGCCACAAGGTGTTTGAATAAAGCTGTTGTCTGAGGGAACAGATCTACTGAAGGAATTAAGGCTTGTCTGAGTGTGCCTAACCTAAAGCATCCAGGTCTAACCTCTGCAGCTGCAGGAGACAAAACACCAAATATTCACATCCAAACCATGCATTCCCTCAAGGGTTAAACACTCATAGTTAGAATCCAAAGCTATTTCTGACTCCTACAAACCTTAGAAAAAGCCTTTAAAGTCCAGGAAGGGCAAAATATGCAAAATATACACAGAATATTTTAAATTAACAACTTCTTAGAAAAAGTTAGAGTTGTCACATTGGTGAGAAACTGCACAACCAAACATTTGTATCTGTGGCCCTTGCCTGTTCAATGCCACTGTATCTCCTTTAGTCCCTGAGGGTACCAGTGCCACCACCTGCAGAGAATCACTCAGTCCTTGTACTCTCTGCAATTCTGTGCACCAACAGCAGGACCAGGACAACATTATCAAGCCACAAATCTCACAGAAAGACTTACCCCAGGTCACACCACAGGTTCGACATAGAGTCAAGCAGGGAATCCATTGTCACCATGAAATCGTTCTTCTTCAGTGCCTTACAAGCTCCTCTTCCTCTATGAGAGATGCTGTTTTACTTCATTCCTAACTCTGCTGCTAGCAGACAAACCTTGTCATGTTCATAGCACATAGTAACATAAAAACCAAAAGTCCTCATCACTCCAAAAAATTTCCAGGAAGACATATTTTCTTCCTTAAAGCAAAGTAAGCGTTACATGGAGTGTAACAGCTCCTACTCTGAACCTGAGGGACAACCTCTCCCTTTGCTACTCTCAGATAATTTGTAAATCTCCCTGCTGCCCTAATCCCAGCTTTCCTGAGTTACCCGGCTGATTTATCAGGTGCTTTGATTTACTTTGAAGTTCAGGGCAGTTAAGGCTGATGTTTTCCTTAGTCCTGAGTATAATTTTGCATGCTCAGGAGAAACTTTTCCATGCAGTTCACTTGCCAGTTTCTCTGAGCCCAAACAGAGGTCTGGTGTAAGAGATTGTCACATGATCATAACATAAGCTTTCCTAAAGGCAAGTAAGAATACAAAGAGGGGGCTTTAGATAACTAAAGGGTATTTCATCCTTATTTGACATGAGACTCAGCTCTAGTAAACCAATTCTAGCAGAAGAAAAATGGTTAAAATGGAAGATGGAACTTGGGAGACACTCTTAAATAAGAGTTTACAGAAACACACAGCCTTCCCCTGATATTTCGGAGAAGCCATGGAATGTGGGGAGCCCAGCTGAGCTCTTTGCTCCACCACCAAGTGCTGCATGAGCTCCAGGGCCTCACCAGAAGACACAGACTCATAAAATCATAGAATGGTTTGGGCTGTAAGGGACCTTAAAGATCACCTAGTTCCAACCCTCCTGCCATGAGTAGGGATAATCTAACATCCATGCCATCTATGATATCTGCTGTACAGATCCTACACACTCCATCCTGAGACCTTCTCCTTTTGGCATGTTATCCCATACCCCTTTTGAAACTTGACAAACAGCCAGTGAAGTTCCACATCACCCTTCCTGCTCTGTCACAAACATTGTCATACCCAGCCTTCATGCTACAACTAAGCACCACAGTAATGTAACAGCTCTGTACCCAGGTGCTGGAGCAGAGATTTTCACAACATTAACAGAGTGAAAAATACCAGGTCCTACCATGGAATGAAAAAAAGTAAAAAAAACAACCCACCCATAAGCTTGCCCTGTAAGCTGGGGAAGAACCCCAATTATTTTTGCATGCAGGAGCAGATTCCAAAAGGTCTGGTTTAGGGCAGGTACAGGGTATTAAAAAAAAGTCAGCTGCAAAGAAGGAATTAAATCCAATGATAAACCTTTCTTATCATATACCTGTATCCACAACAAACAAATGAGTCAGTCTGAGAGGAAATAAATTCAGTCAGCAGCCTTGCTCCAGCAAGAGTGGCTTGTGCATGTTATTGTTCCAGTGCTGTTATCAGCAAAGCCTGGGTGTCCAGTCACTGCAGCGCTCATAATTGTTTTTATCCCCTTGAAAACAACCTGGTTAGGAGCAGATTTAAATTGATTTGTGAACAATGTTTACCCTTTTTTTCTCACCACCAAGCAGACAACAAATTAATGGCATTAAAGATTAATTAACGGGGAGGCCCCTGCTCTACCTGCCAGACTTACAATTGTGCATGGTGTTATATGTTCTGTTCTCAACAAAGCAATATCTGCAGTTCTTCTTGAAGTTTCTTTTTTGAAAAACTAGAGTGCAGCAAGATCTTGGAAAATAGTAAAAGAAAAAAAGAATGAGAGTTTAAGGATGGCGGGTTTTCTGCTATTATTTGCCAGCGCCTCATTTGCAGGGAAAGGTGCAGAGTGCTCAGTGACTTTGGGAGCATTTGGCCTAAAATGGAGTGGAAATGTGGTCTGAAGAGTTGGGTGTGTTTGTGTAAGTTGGAAGGAGGGAGAAAGTATATATTAGGCATTTCTCATACACACATCCCCCACACCTGCTCTTGACAGCTTTTTCCATGTTTCCTATCAAATGTATAAATAAAGTATATACATTTTACATATAAATGGAGCAACACAAGCCTTGCCAACTCTCCATCTGTGTACTCAGACACAAAAGCATAGACATAGAGCTAGAAATCCATGTGCACAGGGACATACAGGCACCCACTTAACATTTAAATCCTTCCCATCCTGTGAAGTTGCAAAACAAACCCTTCTTTTCCCCTGAGGTAATAAGTCTGTTAATTATATTTCTTGCCCTGCTTTCATTTTATTTTCAAACCAATCTGTTTTTTCTTTCTTCTCAGATATGCATAAAGTACAGTTTTTATTAGGTTTCTTTTGCTGCTGCTGGTGCAGGATGTTAAGGACATTTTGCTTAATTTCTTATGATATACTAAGGGGATTTCAGACAAAATCTGATTGTGCCTCCTGCTTTTGCTCCAAGTTCTCTGTGCTGACTTTATCCAGTTTAACAGGTTGCAATGAGAATCTTCTGTCTTTCTTCCTCTCTACTTTAACCCGGTACACATTGGCTCAGAACTGTTCCTCTGAGTACACAAAGCAAACTCGAAACACTTCTTTCTGTTTAAAATGAGGGGGACCAGCTTCTGGCTCACAGTACCTGCATGGCAGAGCCACAGTAGAGATGGTGTGGAGTGGGTCATAGAAGTGATTAAGAAACAAGGGGCGTAAGAATTTTGGACAGGATAAAAATAGCAGAGCTGCACAGGAAAAGGCTTGCTAGTCAGCAGCAAGTAATCTGGGGGCTGGGACCAAACAAACCAATTTGATCCCTTCCTGCAGAGGACGCTCTTATTGTACAAAGGGTCTTGCAGAGACTCACCATCTCCACAATCCTATGCTCCTTCAATCCTGGCTCAAAACCTTCATTTCTCTTTCGCTTTCTCCCACCCATGGTCCTTTTTCTTACTTCTCAGGGTTGCTGCTTCCCAAGTCATGCTTTAAACATTACCCCCCTTTATCTTCATGTTTCCTGGCTCTGAGCTGCATTCTGTCTGGATTGTCTCTCCCCACCAAGGCCTTGAGGTTGCACCAAACCCCAGAGTATATTTTGTGCATGTCATGTCAAGAAGAGCAAATCACAATATACTGCAATTCTAGGCTGGAAGTGGCTCTGGGAGATGCTCTCATGCCTGCCAGAGGGTTATGAGCCAGTGCAGGTACTTATAGAGGGTCTTCACAGTGACTCAGGCTGACAAGCCAGGACAGGGGTACAGAACCTACCTCCACTGGAGTGAGGGCAATGACCACAGAAGTCAGCAGCAGGTGACTCAAGAGGCTGTTTCAATGCTGACCAGGAACATAAAGCAAGAAAAATGTCACCTGCCATCATAATTTCATTTTTCAATTAAAAAAAAAATAAAAAGCATGCTTTGATCCAGCTGCAAGCCAGAGGACTTGAACAAAAAGAGTTGAGTGGTATCCCATGGCTGGCATATCTCAGTGTGCCTCAAGAGAAGATCATAACAGTCTTCTCTGACTCTAAAAATCTCAGTACAGACTTGAAGAAGGTGTCTTTGAGTATAGGAAAGGGGCTTTAAACAGAGGAAGCTGCTTTGGTAATCTGCCTCTAAGGCATCACAGCTCTGCCTCATCTCCAGTGGGATAACTTCATCAGTAGAGCCACCATCACAGCATCATAGAATGGTTTGGGTTGGAAGCAATCTTAAAGATCATCTAGTCCCAACACCTTTGCCATGGGCAAGATTACCTTCCAGTAGACCAGGTTGCTCAAAGCCCCATTCTACCAGACCCAACCCAGCCTGGCCTTGCCCTGCTTTGTTTTTTGGCCTGTGGAATGGAGGAGCTTTCAGTCATCTCCTTGCATTCATCACCTGGAGAACCATAAAGACAGACACTGATGATCGCTATTAATTATCATCAAATTCCTGTTCATTTCTGAGGCCTCTTTCAGGTTTGATAAGAATCTCCTGCTGTTGAGCCGAACGGTGTGAGGGTCACCCAGGCCAGGGGAACCTTTATCACTTTCTCTTCTCCAGGGAGATAATAACAGCCAAGATTTTAGTTTAAGCTTATTAAAGTACCCAGTTATCTGTTTCAGCATGGATAATTTAATCAGACAAGTTAAATATTTATGAGGCTGCACTTTATTGTCAACGAAAGATAAAAATGTGCTTTCAGTGCTATTCAGAATAAGAATTATAATGATGATTAAAAAAGCCATTGCTAATGACACTTGATATTATTATTGTTAGCTCCTAGGATTACCAGACCATCACAGAGGACTGCAAACAAGAGCCCAGGAGCTGGATTGAAACATGCTCCCCATCTCCATCCATGCAGATCTTGTGAAGAGATCCAAGGCTCAGCACATCACCCAGACATGCAGCCCGGAATTGTATCCTGTGTACTCAGAGGATTAAGGCAACCCAGCAGAAGAAAAACCATTTTAGTTCCCTTCTACCATAATTTCAAGACAAAAACCACAGAAGAAACACTGGAAAAGGTGGGACCCACAGTTGTGGGCTCCAAGTCACCAGCACCAAAGTGCAAATCTGAAAGGAGAGTTCAGCTGTGCCTGTAACACCCCCACACACACCTTGCAAAGCAGCCAGCCAAGAATGGCCAGTTACACACACTTTTAAGCAAGGAACTGGTTCGTTTTCACCCTGGATTCACAGGAAAGTATATTTAGCACAGGCTTTTCTGTTACAAATTAATCCCGCATGTTTCCCAAGGTGAACAGCTTTGCTCTTGGAGGTGTGGAGACTTCAGGGTTTTTGCCAGAGGAGACCTTGATTCAGCAAGGTGTTCACATACACAGCCAACACTGAGCATATGGAGAATATCCATTGATTTATAATTATGATAAAACATATCATTTATCTGAGGTCAGAGCATCTGAACCAAATACTTTGCTAGAAGCACACCCATTTAAAAAAAAATTACAAAAGTGTGTGTGGGGAGAACCCTGCTTTCTACTTCACTGGATTATACTTTTTTATAATCTTTATGATCATTAAAACTCAAACAATTTGAAGGCACATAAACCAGGCATACAGCCTTAAAACACAGAAAGCAATACAGCTTGCCAGCTATTTTTTTTCTGCCTCACCTAATGTCAACATTTTAAAATTATATTCACTCATTTTCTTCATGTTCAAATTCTATTGGGTCAGTATTTTATTTATGAGTGCCAGCTTTATAGGCAGGTGGCAAAATATATTTTATTTATTAAATATGAATAGGCAGCAAATCCAAATTAACTGGTGGGAAAGCTTTCACTTTGGGAATTTTTTATATTTGAGCTCTTATTAAGGTTACATTGATGTCATGTATCATCTTAGCATATACTTCATGCATTTGGCAGTCTGACATAAGTGGAAGATAGATATTAATATTGCTACTGTTATTTCTACCTTCCCTACCAATACTGAAGACTACCACTTCCACTAGAACAGAATATACAATAAAGGCATTTGAAAACAGCCTCTCATTTATTTTATTTTCATTATTTTACATCAGAAGCAACAATACACATTGTCTAAAAATTTTGGTGGTACATCAGGTAATATTCCAGCTGCTTATTAGTTTTGGTTGGATTTTGGGAGGGTGTCTGGTGTTAATTTGTTTGACAAAAGACGTTATTAAATACTTAGTACAAAAGGTATTTCACCTTTTATTCTTGCTATTCTCTGTCTCAAAAGCAAACCAGATACCTCATCCTGCCTGTCACACATATGCACCAGGTGTCCCATGCATAATTATGCAGTGTTTCTTAGAAACACTGAGCCTGGAGGAACTTTTAATTCTTTGGAAGTGGAGAGGAAAATTCTCTTGTCTTCCTGATCAGATGAGGAATCAACTTTCAAGAAGGAAAAAAAAAATTAAAGATTTAAAAGCTTTGACTCATTTTCCAATCAATCATTTTCATTAACAAGTGCCTCTAAAATGCTGCCGCTACAGAAAAATATTTCAACCTGTCAAGGGCTTTCTTTTCTTCCTCCCTCCTGCACCCAATTAAGGTTTCTCCTGCAGTTATTCCACTGTCTGCAGAACGCTGAGCCTTTTTCAGACATATCCATCTCTGTGGAGAACTGCCATTTACGTGCAGCTCTAAGACTAAACCACAACAACGCCTATCTGAGAGCTGCGAAAACCCTTTTGGAGGCAGAACCAGGGAAAACACAGCCCAGCAAACCAGTTCTCCTGTCATATTTTGCAGGAAAATTTGATAAAAAAGCTTACTTGAAATGAACCAAAATGCATGTAATCAATTGATGTGACAACTAATAAATAGATAATAATTTATAATAATCTCCAAATAAACAGCAGAATGAGCTAGTGTATTGTATTCAAGTGAAACTGCGTCCTTAGAAGCACTTTCTTAAGTATGTGCAAAGTGAATCAGAGGAGTGTTTTCTGTGTAAATTCATTCAAAACTGTCTTTTAACCCCTGCTTTTCTTGCTTATTTACAGATACCTCACTGTGTGGTTCCTGACCCATTAGCAGGTGTCATTTTGGTTTTAAAACAACCTGAAAACAAATAAAGAGTTTCTTAGGCACAGAAAACTCATGGAAGTTTGTGAAACTTGGTTTCACCACCTGTCATGTACCTCCCTCTCCTTCAGCTTGCTTGATCAAAATGTTGAATTAAGAATTTATGATTTCCAATGTAATAATTTCAGTAATTCTCTTGAACATTGCAAATCACTGAAACTCTGAAACCTGACAAATGTTCCCTTCAAATACTCCAACAAATACTCCTCATGCAGTCTTTCTTCTTGCTCTTGGCCAAACCTTGGCCCCAATAGGGATATTTGGGGTCACCATCTCCACAAATGAGAAACAAATCAGCTTTTTCCTGGATTTCCCCAAAACTGAAAGAGCAAACACAGGCCTTCAATTTCTCCCATCTCCTGTGCGGAGCCAGTGTCTGTCCCAAGCCAGCAAACTTCATGTGATCTCCTTGTGCAACTCATGTGATTTTCCACTCCAGGTGAGGCTCTGTATGAAGCAATGCTGATGCAAAGTCTTTGGAGGATCTGACTTAATATTTCCTTTACTATCATTGAGATAATGACGTGTTCCAATGTAGGAAAAGAGGGAAGGGCAAAGATGAGTCTGATTCTGTGACTGCTTTGTAACATTCAGTAGGGCCTGTTGTGATAGGACAAAGAGCAATTGTTTTAAATTAAAAGAAGGTTGATTTAGATTAGATGTAAGGAAGAAGTTTTTTACAATGAGAATGGTGAGGCACTGGCACAGGCTGCCCAGAGAGATGGTGGATGCCCCATCCCTCGAAACGTTCAAGGTCAGGTTGGATAGGGCTCTGAGCAACTTGATTTGGTAGACGACTTCCCTGATCATGGCAGAGGGCTTGGACCTAAACCATTCTATGATTTTATGTTTCAAAACAATATATAACTATGCATAAGCAGCACAGGAACTCCTCCTTTCCCAGCTCTCATCATTTATAAGATACAGAGCACTGAGACCAGTGCCCTTATGCATAATGGAAATGAGGCATAAATAGGAAAGAACCAGTTTTCTCTTCTTCATTAGCAATCTCCCTCTTCCCCTCAGAGGCAACCTGTCAGCTAGATAATTTATAAGAAAATATCACCATAGTGTAACATGGTATGTACTGGTTTTTGGGGGTTGAAAATCAAATATTCACTTTCAGTGGAAGGGTTAATTTAATTGATACATATAACAATTCACCCTATTGCTTTAAATTTTTAAAGCTATATGGGCTGGATTTTTCATAATAAGGAGAGGGGGTTTTAATTCAGATAACTGAGAGCAATCACCACACTGGCATGCAAAAGTTCATAAGCTTCAGACCCCAAACAAAAGCAATACCTGCTGCTCAGATGGTTGTGCAGCTCTGAGACCAAGCACAGCTCTCGCAGCCACTGGTATCTGTTTGCCAGCCCATGGGATCCCCCCCAAAATTAGCAGCAGTTCTGGCCAGCTGGCAAGTGTCAAGGACAGAAATTCCTCCTCAGCCTCATGGCTGGGGAAACAAGGGCAACAGGCCATGCTCCTGAAACCTGAGATTTCAACTAAACCCAAGGAAGGAGTTTGAGACCAAGCAAGACCTCCCACAACAGGCACAGTGCCATGTGCTCCACCCCAGCAGGGAATTTGGTCTTCTTGAGGAGGGAAGGAAGGGGGGGGGGCGGGGGTTGTTAGGTGTTAATGAGTTTTTTATTAATTTCCCATTAACCACTATGTCATTCAGAAGGCAAAGACGCATAAGCTAAATCACAGATCACTCTTGCAGGGGTAACCAGACCTTCCAGAGCAGAGCCTACCCACTTGGTTTGCCCCATAACTCAGCAGCACTCATCCTCAGGGAGCAACAAGTGACAGAGGGGTCACGGCAATGGGTTCAGCATTCCGATTTCCAGGGATTTACTAATTCCTCCTCTACCTAGGGACAAAAAGGATGGAGGAAGGAAACTGTGTTGAAAAGATTTTCATGAGCAGGTGTCTTCCTGCCAGCAGGATGGGCCTGAACTGGAAAACCTCCTTCCCTTATGCCATGGGCAGGCATAAATTAATCCTCTGTTTCACCTGCAGAGATGGAGACCAGCAGAGCCAGCATCTTGATTTGGTCTCTGAACAACTCAGGGACTACACTCAGGAAGTGTATTTAGCAGAGTCAGCCAAACTAATGTCTGTAACTTTCTTACAAATGTCTATTTCAGTTAATTGAAACTAATCTGAACATTTCTATCCACTTCAGGAAGTTTTTATTGTGGAAATACTGGCTTTTAAAATAAAAAAGAGAAAGCTGATAAACAGAAACATTTTAAATGCTTTCTTTTCAGATAGAAGCTACCTTCATTTTGTAGTTTGGAGTTAAAACAAAAAAGAATTCAAATATTTCATTTTGAGTATATAAAACCTTAGATTGGTTTAAAAACAGTGTCAGGCATGTTCATTTAAGAGAGGGAACAAAAAAACCCAAACAAATCCATTTCACAGTCACCCACAATTAAATGTATTGCCAGTTTTTCATTCAGCCAGTGACCTTGAAAATCATAACTCTAGTTTAGGGTCTGTCTGTCTGTCTCTCCTCTAAGTGACAGCTAATGAATCAGATACGTGTTCTGGCACAGAATTAGAATTACATCCTTCTGATTCTACAATTTTTACAGACATTTCTTATACAAACTCACATTCTTATGCTTCTTGAGGTAGTAATTTTTCTGATGGTGTTGTTCCAAACCTGTTCTCTTAACAACTCCAACATTTAACTGCTGCAGTGTTTAAGAAGGGAACCCAGCTGCACTGAGGTTTTTTACAGTCTCTTTGCAGGCTGTATCTGTACTGCTAATGAATAGTGACATCAAGCACATAAATTAGACGGCAGGCTGAAGATAATTAAATTGAGAAAGTTGACAAAAATAAACTACATCAACTAAATCCCCATTTGCAAACTATTATATGTAGTCTTCAAGGTTTCAACAGAACAATGGATACAATGGGGGGGGAATATGGCAAGGTTTACATTTCACAGGGATGATTTGATATTCTATCTCTGCTGTGAACAAGTCATGTTGCATCAGATCAAACCCCGACTTCATTCTATTGTGAAAAAAATCTATTGTTACTACTCTCTCCCCCTACTTCTTCATTATGAGGATGTAATTTATCGAAGTGCCCCTGAGAGTTTGCAGCACGGAGTGGCTGTAGCTTTATATATTTCAAATAGCTTCTTTGTTGCAGAATGCCAGTGGTTAATGGGAAGATAATGAAAATATGGAAATTAAATTAATTTTGTGCTAGGGCTGAAAAGAATGGTTTCTTTAATTTGCAATACCACAAGGTTATGAACAAAATTTGAAGAAAGAAAGAGGAAATGTGATTGCTACATTCTTCTAGGAAAGCTGGTAGGGTGGGGATTTCTCTGTTATCCTGGGCTTGGAAAGAAATCAAGTGTTTTGCATATCACTTACTAATGGTTGGGATCTAGATTTTGGATAGCATGGGGGGAAAGGTTACCATGGTATAAAAAGGCAAGATTTGATCAGTGACACTCCAAGGAGGGAAACCACAGTTTGAGTGAATAAGAAGAAAAACAAGTGCATGGATGGTTCTAAAATCCCAGCAAGATTTACTACCACTATGAAATAGAGCTTCTAATTAAAGGCAAAGTCCTTTCTGGCTTTTTCAGACTACGCCTAATTATCCCCATGAATTCAAAATTCATTATTGGTACCAGACTCTAATTTCTGAATGGAGAAGAACTTTGCAGCAGTGTGTGGAGTCTTATTTCTGGGTGTGAGCAGCAGTGAAAGAGAGAGCACATCCCATGGGACGCACTGAGGTATCAGCAATCCCTTCTGCTCAAGTTCACTGCAGTTGGATGCCGTCCTACGCTCAACACAGTTTCCTTCACTGGGTCAGCACAGAGCACTGTGCCAACACACGGCTTCAATTCCAGCAAGTCATTTAACGCTTGAATGAGTCTGCTTCACTCCTCAATGTTGTGACTCCTTTAATAGTTCAACCAACTCAGATTCTCCATTGAAGCCCCATGATGTAGATTAAAACGAACCAACTCATCCCCACAGACACCAAGGCACGGTGCTTGCTTGCTCAATATGATCACATTGGTCATTGAGGTACTTTACACAGAGTTTTCCCCAACCTCTGATTAAATAAAGAAGATCCTAATGGTTTTGGAGAAAGATCTGACACAGCAGTTTGCATCCCTTGTGAGTCTGTCAGGCAGTTAAAAAGAATGTTAAATGAAACATCAGTCAGGCACACAAAATGCTACTACAGTCCAAAATTGTGTTTTTCTCATAGTAGACACAAACCAATTATATTAAACCTGTAAATATAATGATGGTTAATAATGCTGTGACTTCATGTCTACTCCCAACTACTATTAGCACCCAGCTCCTGCCTACTGAGGCATCTGGAGCTTCCCTAACCCAACAGACATGGTAGATATTCACCGTTGCTGTCACCAGCCACCTGCTGAGACCTCCCACGCCATGAGTGTGAATTGACCAGTGCTGTACATACCTGGATTTATTGCAGTCACATGCACTCATATCTTTTCTATAGTCAAACATTATAAACATGCCAAAGCTTTTAAAGCTGGATCAGAGACTGTCCAAACAACTGCCTTGCAAATATTTCTTTCCACAGTTTCAGAAAATGAGAAATGCATCATATTAAGCTTGACAGCTCTTTCTTTCAGTACAATTTCTCTATCTTGTCTTCCCCACATGCTTCCAAGAACTGATGCATAAATATGAATAATAAAGAAATCTCTAAACTATGTGAATAGAACAAAATAAATTGGGAGAAGATAAATTTGGAGAAATAAGTTTGGGCTTCAGAAGGAAAGCCAGTGACTTCCAGCCAAGTTTTTAACAGGGCAACAACACAGAGCAATTTGTTTCAAAGCTTCAAAGAAGACTTGAGCTCATCTCAAAAAGCTGGCCTTGAGGTGAGGGATAAATCTCCCTTTCCCTTTATGGGCACCCAACATCATCCATGAGCACATCTGATACTGCCCGTGGTTAAAGCAGCATGAAACAGGAGATGGATCCAGGCAGAGTCATGGTTCCTCCTGGTAATATGGGTAAAAGCGTAGGATAGTGAGGAACATTTAGCAAAGCTGACTGTCTTCAAAGGGCAAAAACACACACTAGCCCCCAGTCAGCAGGAATCTGTCACCACCTTCAGGCACAGTCCTACGCAGGAGACAGCACTCGATGGGACAATCAGCTGAAAAGTGAAATCAAAGCAATTAGCAATTAGTGACTTTGCTAAACTTGGCCAGGGTTGTGGAGCTCATTATTTCCTGAGATAAGCCATAGAAACAGCAGGACCTCAAGTGGTGAGCATGGCTCTGTGGAAAGAGTACAAACAGGTATGAAAATGTTGCAGCAGTCTTTCTTTTTTCTGTCTCCATGATTTTCATCCTCATTTCTTAGAACCTTCCTCAGAATAGTTTCGGTATGAAGCAACCATTGGCAGGAGCTCCTCTGTACTTTTTCATTCCCTTCATGTGGAAGAGATGCTTGTACAAACTTCATTACACATTGGTGGAACAATTTTGGGGTTTGCGGACTAGAAAGAACCAATGAAATCTTGGCTCCATCAAAACTAATTGCAAAACACTTGTTGCTGAAATAAGCCCAGGATTTATCGCAAAAGTAAAAATAAATTAAAATTATGGCAGGAAACTGAAGGACAGAAATGTAGAGTCTGGGAACATCACGTATCAGGAAAAAACTCATGCAAAGATTCTACTAACATTAACATTACTGTCACAATCACTATAATGGGAGGGTGAGATTCTGATTTACTTAAATGAAGCAAAGATACCTATCTGTTTAGCATATCTGTGACTGCAGTACAATATATTTCAACACTGTGGTTGCAAAATAATCTTTATTTTTTTCCATGGGAGATTACTCAAACCGCAATAACGTGTTTTTCCAAATTAAATAGATAACTTTACAGACTGCTGGGTAATAAAATAGGAATAAACACAGAAGACATACCTTATTAAAAAATTAGCTTGTCATTTTTCAGGCCCTTCTTTTGATTTGCAAGTTAATAAAACCCACAGCCAGTTGCCATAGGGAAGGTAATTAATTATCCATCTATAAAATTAATGTTGGGGGTTGAGGAGGCTTTTGCCTGCAATATTCATAGCACATAGAAGAAACATTTCAGCAGTAGAGATGGTGTTAAAAGTCTCCCACATAGTCTGATCTCCCTAAACAACTGTTCTGATGATAATAAAAGATGGTTAAAAGAATGACTTAATTCACCAACTCTCCTGTTAAACATAGTTACCTGTCTTCCTGTAAAGGGACAAAGAAGTGCATTCCTGGATTCAGACAATGAGCTGTGCAAGCTGCAATCTCTGCTCTCCAGTATATTTTTAAATATGACTAGTTCCAGTCCCAGGTCTCCCTGCAGCAGCAGTACAGCACACTGACAACCATCTGAGCAACCTCCTGCTGCTCACATGGATGCCCCAGGATCAGCTGCACCCCCAGAGCCTACAGGAGTTGGCTCCAAGCATGGCTGGGTGAGCACAAGACTCCCAGAGATATATCTGGGCATGAAGTCAAATCTCTCTGGCACATCCCAAAGATCAGTTGAAGAGAGGTCAGTGAGTGAATTCAGTCCCCAGCCTAGTATTAAGTTTCCTACCCAGGCAAACCAGGAAACCAGAAAAAAATTAATACATGGAGATAACAATGTACCCAAATGCTGTATGAATATTTTAAAACTGAATATTTATTCTGAAGTGAATTAAGGCAATTTTAAATCTGCATGAATGCTTCCTCCAAAAAGGTTTGAATAATCCACTAATCTGGAGATTTAGTCAATTTGAACCATTTTCTCCGTATCCTTTGCAGAACATTACCACATCTTTAAATATTGCACTGATGCTGCTAGAGAGGAAGCAGGTAACTGTGGAGTTGTTCTTGTGACTGAATGTGCTCCCACATCTACTAAAAAAATGAATAAAAGACATAAATAACAATCTCATTGTCCCATAGGACAGTGAAGAACTGCTAAATAAACACCTAATTTTTGAAGTCTCTCTTGGAGCAGATTTATGCTGAGTTAAGAGAATGAATACGAGTATTCTTCATCCTTCCAAGTTCTTCAGATATTATTGTTACTAATTTTGCATCACCATCACACAACATACAAAGACCACCCTGGCACCAAGGAGGTCACCACCAAAGGCAGGAGGTGACAGGAATGTGCAGAAAGAGGAAAAATTACAAGAAAAACTGAGATGACCATAGCATGCAGCCTCCATAGACCTAAGCATTATTATTAGGCAACAGGGTAAAAAGTGTGGACTTCAAGGCTGATAATGGCACTGCTGTGTGCGGGCTGATGGTGGCTTTCCTCCAAGAGTGAAGGATTGCCTGAAAGGAGCAGAAACGTATGATTGAAAATGTAATGAGCAGGTGATGAAGGCCAACGTTATGGGCTGATTGGAGGTAGGAACTTTGATCTGGTTTGATAAAGACTGTAAGATAAGTGGGGAAGAATCTGTGAAAGCTCTCCAAAGTGAGGAAAAGTGATTTGGTGGATTAGAGAGAGAGGAATGAGTACATAGGTAGTACAGCCACAGTGATATATTCAGTTCCTATAAATGAGCCACATGGCATCTGTCAAAGTCAGAGGAAAACTGATGTAGCTGAAATGAAATAAAAGCTACCACCTGGGCATGAGTTTTGTTTAAAGCAGTAGACAGAAAAGGCTACTGCCTCAAATATTATACAGGACTTAGACAAAATGTAGATGTAAGACTTGCAGAGCTACCAGAGTCTAAACATTGCCTGAATGGGAGACATCTGTAATAAGCAAAAACATGACGATGATGTTTCAACCATAAAGGCATTTGGGTCTGTAAGTTAAGAAAATTTCAACAACAATCTTTATCTGATGTCTAGACGTTCACAAGGAGCTCTTAGAGGCCCGTATTTTAGTTTGGCAGGAAGGTCTGCAGAAGATAGTTGAAGAAGCTGTCACACAGAGATGAGACATTCCGTCCGCATTCTCACTTGCATGACTGCATTTTACTGCCACAGAACTGGCCATGTCCAGACAGAATCAGCCAGAGATGCTCTTCTCCCCATCATGTTTTTAAGCTGTCAGGGCTTCACTTTGACAGATATTCCAGTGGGAATAGCATCACTGTGTCTCACAGTAACTGCAATCATCTGTGAAGTGCCTTAAAGAAAAACGCAAAGCTGTACTGCACTATTTGCCTCCTTCTGCAGAGGACATCTACTACACTGAGAGTGTTATTAATTGCATCTCATAAAAAAAGAACTACACTAGAAGATAAAATGTTATTTTTTCCTGGAGTCTAAAATTTCACACTATTTTAAAAGTAAATAAATGAGACTGCCATTCCAAGAAAGAAGCCACAGTTTATTGCCATATTCGAGCATTTATCACAAAATTTCTGGTTCCCTCTTTCCTCATGCTAAAATTATAAGTAAGAATCTGAAGATCTAAATCCCACTTAAGTCTACAGCAATTCATTTTGGTAAACTACTGTTACCTAAGGGTAGATATATTTTAAAACTACACACAAATAATTACTTGGTCCTTATAGTGTTTTCTGAAGTTGGAAGCAAAATATAAGGGTTGACATTTGCTCTCCAGCAGGGCAGATAACAGCACACCACAGTTTCTACAGGAGCCATCTTCTTAACTCACTAACCTGCCCAAGCAACTCCTGATTAAGTGAAGAGAAAAATTATGTGTGTTCTGTCATTGATCCAATGCAGTGTCCAACCTAGAAAACACATTGCCCTGGGGACGTTCATTGTGGCATTCTCCATTTTTGCCTCTAAGAGGACCTCTATTCATTTGCCAAAAATGATTCTGGGTGATACCTCATCCCTGATTGTTAATGTGGCATTTACAAAATGCCACAGTCCTGTAAGAAGCATGTCAGGATGACTGCTTCATGGATGGAAAACTCCTTTTCTGACCCTTAGGATTCATATCATCTGGACAACAAAGATAATAAGATGATGAGGATTTGGAACTTTACGTATCTGATTTGCAACCACAATAACATTCCAGAATATCACTGAATTTCATCTTGCAGACAAAGACAGTTGCAGAAAAACAGGCCTTGTGAAGACAGATAACAGGACCTTAAAATTTGTACCATTATTTGGCAGGACTATCATGACCCATGACTTTGTACTCATCTTATCATTTACTTCTTTCACCATCATGCCCAGATGCTTCTATCAATGCTTTTTCTAGCTGATGGTTGTTAGATCAAGCTCAGGAAGAAATTTATCCTTAACTTAACAATGTTTCCCCTGTTTACAACTTGATGTCTTGTGCAATAGCTTTTCCCAGTTTCCCACCTGCTTCCAGCAATTATGTTGCTGAAGATGTCCAGCCTGCAGGGACCAGGGCCCTGTAATATGGACCTACTCCCCTGAGAAATAAGAGATAAAAACAATTGAGTTCATGGTCAAACTGGTCTGTCAGGAGGGAAGAGCTTCCGTTACTTGACACTCCCCTTGGCGTCCCTCATTTTCCATAGTGCAAACCTGATATTTATTTCTACAAAAGTAATTGAAGGACTTTTGAGGAAGCAACATCAGGGCATTATTATTTCAAGTCAATTTAAAAAAAAAGGGGGGGGGGGGGAAGAGGGAGGAAAAAAGAATGGGGGGAAAGGGGAGAAAAAGAAAAAATGGGAGAAAAAAGGGGAGAAAGGGGGAAAAAAAGAAAAAACAAAGAAAAAGAAAGGAAACACAATAAAGGATTCTTTGAAGACATGGTAACGGTCTTTAGTAAACCCTGCATGGATGAAAAAACCCAGAAGCCCACAGTTCATCAACTTATACCTACATTGGGAGCAAATAAAGGTCTTGAAATATCTGCCTCAGCTACTCAATCAACAAAGGATTTACTTCAAAAAAATTAATTTACCAGACACTGTCATATTATCCAGCAAGGACACTGTTCTGTTCTACTGGATTATAGAGTGGCTGTCCTTGCTCACTCACCTCTCACAGCAGTACCTTTCAGCACAGCAGCAGCAGCAGCAGCAGTCTCACCTTCTCTTGGCAGTAACACAGTAAGGCAGGACCATATTGAACACTAGTTAAGCCAGACAAGAAGAAACAGAAACATTACAATGTGTTTTCTAGATAAATTAAAATTTCACTACTGGTTCTTTGAAAAGCCTGAACACCAATTACTCTGTTCCTTCTACCCTACAACATGGCTAATGGGTATGGATGGCTGTGAGTAGCTCCTCAAAGAGGATGGATGCCCAGCAGTGCAGAGCTGGAGCATATAATTTGTCATTGATAGGCAGATGGTGTTAGCAGAGAGACCTCCTTCTCCACCTTCATCCCCCTTGGCAGAAGGGGTCATAGGAATCTCATGTTGAACCATGACTTACTTTTGTGACTGAAGAAACATGGAGTGAACCATGGCATTGACTTGCCTGCCTAGTCCCTGTAGACATTTGTTCCGAGAGATTTCTCTGAGGTTGTCATTTGTGCTAATGTACTCCTTGCCAGGCATGGCCAGCCAGACCCAGCTATGCCAATTCCTTTGGATGGCTTGAGTTCTTGCTTGTATAAAAGGATATCTCTACTATTTTCTTCTTTCTCTGGCTCAACCATCCTTCCTTTTGCACAGGGGCTGCCAAAACAGGGCCATATGAAATGCTTATTATTATCATCTATCTTGTCTCCAGGAGAATACAATGAAAGACAGGAGAGAGATTGGAGCCAGCAGTTCCTCAAACTACCCAGCTGAAGAGCTGCTGTTTAGCTATCAGAAACCTAGTCCAGCTAGGCAACAACCCAATGCTGTCAGATTTATAACAGCAGATGGTGTAAAATATAGGGAACAAAACCAACAGAGGATGACAGAGATTTGGTTGGGGTGTATCTACAAATCTAAGTCCATAATTCAACATTTAACCTGGCCAAAAAACAGTTCAAGAACTTCCATAGAGGCCCAAAATGTAAATGCTGTTAAGATAAAAATGGTATCATGACTGACAGATGCCATTCATCCTTCCAATTCAAGAAGCCAAAAAGGGTTATAAAAAAAAGCAGAAAAATTTGCAGAATAAGATGAGTAGAGAAGTACCAGTTTGTCTTGCATGGGTGGAGACATGGCTGAATTATTATAAACCTCCTCTCTTTGTCTTTGGTATTTCTGAAATATTGATATTTAACCTTCCAAAGGCTTTTAGTTTAAAACTTTCCTTTATTTTTTTAATTAAAACAAATCAGCTGGTATATGAGACAGACCTCTAGAAGTTATACCTCCAGTATTCAATCAGACTTCAAGTCCTGTAATTGGTGAAATGACTAAGCTATGTCTGTGTTTTAGCATTGCACTCTAAAACAGAAATTCAGCCATGAGTTTCCATGAGTTTAAGTATAAGCTAATGGAGTTCTATGTGGACAAAACAATATAATTATATATCAAAAATACTATGGAGTATAATGAGATCTCAGAAAAGGTCCCATATAATCCACAGAAAGGGTGCAGATAACCTAGAAAACAACCATTTCTTTTTCCACAAGAGAATACCTTGGATGAACAGATGAAAAGACATCCAAAATCCTCAGCCCTCAAGATTTGCAAAAATCTTCCAGATATTTGCTAAAAACTAAATGCCTGACTCATTTCGATGAGCAGTGATAATTTTCTTCCTCGTACATGTCATCAAACACAGAAATATTAATTTCCAGTTTGGCTAATGGTATCAGATACATCCAGAACTGTGCTTTCATGTAAAATTCATGATGGAAATCCTTGCAGCCTTCTGATTAAGACCTGTATATATCTGCCTACTAATAAATCAAATTAATTCTCTCCTTCATACAGAAATACAAATAATTGTTGACTAAACACAACAGCTTTTAGTAATCAAATGCAAATACTCTCAATATGAAAATTGTTTGACATGAAGGCATGTATGAGTTGGGATCTTCCAAATGAACATTTTTCCACTCTAATTCACTTCAAGCATGGAGGGTTATGCTCGTGTGGTATGTTGGTGTCATCAAAAACTGGGAAACAAACTCTCTAATCGGTTTATTAGGTTAGAAATTCAATGTTACTTTATTAACAACATGCTGGGTGCAAGGGGATAGCTCCACAAAGCTGTCATGCCCAGCAACCTAACAGACCAGGTTATATTCATGAAACATAAATGTATTCATGACATTTCTATTACATATTCATTACAAATCCTGAATACGTGCATATATACTAATTACTACCGTGAACTTATATGGATATGAGCAGGAGCCTTTTGAGGGACTTTGGTGGTTGTTTGGAAACATACCTTTCCCCAAAATTTCTTTTTAAGGTCCCAGACCTTCTGATGAATCTTCTGTGTGTTGTTCTGGAAGTTCAGGCATCTCCTTCAGAGCTGTGGATCCAGAGGATTTTGGCATGGATAAAAGGGACAGTGCATTGTTTTAGTTTCTTTGGAAGCTTGGACCTTCCATTTACCCAGGCTTTTACCTTCCCATGTAGAAGTGGTAAATTCTTGACAGATATTTATGAATAATTGCAAGATCTGCAGATAAAAATTACAATACAGGTGCATGTTGTTATTTCTCATAATTAAGACATGGCATCAAGAGGTTCTGGGCTCCAAAATAAGTACTAATGATCTCTGGCAAACCACTAGTATTTGTTGGTTTCCACAGATCTACTTAACATAATCCAGAGTTTAAAAGGAAAGGTACCAAGGGGAGCCAGTAACTAACAAAGAGATGAGCAAAATCTTCCTTAAAGTAGACAAGACATAAGGAGAACTAAATGGTTTGAGACCATGAAAGAGCTGGCAAAATTCTGAGATTATTCAAAAAGAGATTTACAGCCTAGATATAATTTCTGACTGATATTTTGTTTCATCATTGGAAAATTCCACAAGGAAAGAAATCTAGCACATGTGAAGGAATGGGAACACCCTAGTTTGCTACTGAAAGCTGATGAGAAATAGTTCACACAGATGTATTAATAGATACAAGTTTACATCAAGACAACATCTCTGAATGCATGATCTCATTGGCTATAAAATATATTGCAATACCAGGAGGGAGAGAGAACTGCAAGGAAGGATGGCTGCAGATTGTGTCATGGAGATGCTCAGAAATACTAATAAGCCTCAGATACCTCATCAACCACCTTAGTTTGCACAAGAGCACTTTCTCAGTACACTGGAAACATGGATAACCAGAGGGGAATCAAATCAACAGAAATTCAATTAGATCTAGAGCAAAGACAGGAAAATGGCCTGTAAGACAGTGTCCAGCCATAAGGTAGTCTATAACACAACATATTCAGCAGTGTAAAAGACACAAGTGGACACTCGGATAGCTGGAGGTGGGATCATGAAACTATCAGCAATTGTGCAGCTGCAGGATTAGGTAACCACCGGGAGTTGCTCATAGCTGCAGGGAGAAGCTCTTTGTTCATTAAATTACCTGTGGCACCCACTATCTTTGGGATGAACTTGGCTAGAGGCCCAGAGAATTTAGAAGATGCCATCTCTGCCTTCATCAGCTAAATGAAGAGGTCCTATTTTCCAGTACCTTGTATATAAAACAACTCATTGCTATTCCATGGATTTACTCCTCTCAAGACTCTGATCAAACCCTGAAGTATTGCTGGAAAGGAAAGAAGAATAAAGTCAGAAAGCATACAGAGGGCCAATAAAATTCCATGCCATCAAAAATTTACTTGTAACTGTCCATTCCTTGCTGGTAGGCTACAGGTAAACAAGGCAGTTGAGTTTAGTTGGGCTGATGAAAACTCCTGTGAGTACCTCGATGAACCCAGGAGACAGAGGAAATGGATTTAAAAAGGAGCTTCACCCAAGAAGAAACTGGAATTTATCTTTCTGTTTCTCTCTGAAAATTTTGTTTCCAACCATTATTAAATGACTCAAAAGCCACTGGTGAAATCTGTTTTCCCAGATCAGGGAAAAAATTTGCTCCCAGTTTTTTGTTGTTTGCCACAAGCCAAAGTTAAAGCAATTTGTGACAGAAGCAGCATTGCTATATCAACAGCCTAACATGGTTTTATTAACACATATATTACTTCATCACAGCCTAAATCAATCTCAGTTCAATGAGATATTGCATATTTTATAAGAAAGACCATCATGGAATCTTCTCCCGCAGGACTCAGCAGAGCTAGGGATAGAGCAGGTTTACAGGACTGTCATGGGATTACTTTCAAAGCAATAACTCTACAAGCCTGAGGGACTACTTCACACCCAAACCCCAGTGTGGGACACCATAAACTCCCTCTCTCAATTCCACTTTTAATCTAACCTCATAAACCAGCTCTCATTCCTGCTTTAGTCAAGCCCACAGCCAAAGAAGCTTTGTGCCACACATTCCTTTGCCACATCACATAACACCACTTCAGGATTTTGTCATGGAGATTATTTCCAATTACTATTAATACATTTATTGTTACTGTATTTTGTTGGGGTTTGGCGTGGGGACATAGTGGTGTTAGTTTTGTTATTTTGCTTGGGTGTTTTTCTGTATGGAACTTCTTAAATACCCTTTCAGTTATGACCCAAGAGGGCCATCTGAACATGCAGTTCCTAAAGCCAACTTCCCATCTTCAGGTTGCCCAGCTAAGTTTGGCTATAACCCCAAATCCCTGCATGGTTGGGTTATTCCCCCCTTTTCTGCTCCTCTCTCAAAGCACTTCTCAGATGAGAAAAGAAGTTTATCCAGGAGATCTTTCCATGAGGTCTCTCCACCCAGCTCTTCCCTTCAGCTAGGGCATATTGCAGTCTAGTGCCAAATCCAGCAAGTTGCAGCATGTCAAAAAGCACTGTTTATTTTCTACAGAAATACCTGCAACCTGTCTTTTTGCTTTCACCCTCCTGAAGGGTACAGACATCCCAAGAACACATTCATGGTTTGGAATGTCTTTCCAGCTACACTGAGCTCTGCTGAAGGACCCCACAAGAGGGTTCTGGAAATGGACATACACAAGAGCTGGGGTCAGTGTGCAGTATCTGCAGGCCCCTGAAAAAATTATTTTTGTAATGATGTCTAGGAAATAACTATCTAGCATTCACCCATGGCTATCTCAGAAGACAGATGGCCCACCCGAAGAGCTGCAAAACATTTTCTCCCTGAACATTTGCACCGTAAAACCCTGACTGTTTATTGTAGAGGTTAATGAAGCTGTGAAGAGACCATGGTCTTGGTGAGATTATTGCTTCTGGGCAACACAGCCATTTTTAATCCAAATGAATGGCATGACAGATAGAGCAATTAAAAGTGTTTCCAAATAAGCTTTGAGACACAGGGCAGCTGTAACATGACTATTTTTTCTAATGCCTCTATTCTAGAAACAGTATCTAATTGCAGTACCTGGTAGCCTCTGAATCCAGCACTTGGAAAAAGATTTGCAGTACATTGCTCAAGACACTTTCTTAATGTGAAGTTTCTGAAGCAGCCCAGTCCACTCACATCCCTCAGGCAGAGGCAGAAGCCCAAAAAATCCCATCAGAGAAAATTTGCTGCTTTTTTATTTACTTCTTGCTTCAGCAGCTAAAGGTTATTTCTGAATTCTGCCTGGGAAAAGCACAGCTATTCAGAAAACTGCTGGTATCCAGTCCCCTTGGTAGCTCAATATTTTCTTACACCATCACAAAAGCTTTTTATTCTTCAGAGAGGGTCCACATGCTTGCATGGCTGTAGACATATATACACACTTTGCTCAGTTAACTCTCCCATAAATATTTTCTCTGCTTTGGTGTAACATCATACAAAGGCACATCATAAAATTTCTCTGAGAGAGAAGTTTTGTTCTCAAATATATGGTTTGCCTTAGTGTGTCTAGATGCACAGAGAACGCAAAAGGAGAAGGGACCAGATACAATCTCTATTTGTAACAATCTTGGGTTTATTGTTAAATAAGAAAAAAGCAAAATGAATAAAATTTTATGCAGTTGGATGATGTTCCTTCTCTCAAACCTTCAGAAACCATTCATATTCCAGTACATATCCTTTTCTATAGAACAGGCATCTATAGGACTCAACATAATAGAGGCCTATACTAAGTGTAGAAACCGTAGCTATGCCTGAATTCTATATTCTATATATCATTCTCATCATCCTAAAATTACAGACTAAATTCACTAAACAGGTCTAAGTCAGTGAAAGGCAAGAAACCAAATTCTTAACCTTGCAGTGGATTCTACCTACTACTGGTGAACTATTAAGGATACATCTGAAATTTAAAAGCACAACAAATGCTATCATTGTAAGAAAGTAGTCTCTTCCCCTTCAAATTTTGGCTGAACTGCGGACTATTATTTCTTTTACATCTATTTTACAAGTATGGGCTGTTCCAGATCCCAGTGAAGAAGAAAAAGTAGAGCAGAGGTCAATATTCCTACTTTCAAACAGAAGTCAAGCCCTGATGAGCAAATACAAACAGTGCAAAAGTACTAAAAGAGGAACAAACCAATTTCACAATGAGTTCCTGATCCTGTATGACCAGACCTGAAAATCTTCAGGGAGGATTTGAGCCCAGTGAGAACAGGCTTCAAGGGAAGAGAAGCCTGTGCCTTGGAACTTGACTCAGACTATGTCAATATTTTTGAATCCAACTGGGCAAATCCTGGGACTTCTCCACTAATTAGGATGTTCCTCAGTGACAGGATGTCATGGAGTCTCTCATTGGAATATGCCTCTATTCATCTCAGCTCCCCTGCTGTGCTGCTACTATATTTACCTTTGCTACTGTAAGTCATTTAGATATCAGTTTGCTAATATGACTGACACAAACGTCAGAGTTTTCTTAAAAGATACTTTCTTCAGCTATGCTTTCCTTTAGCATTCCTTCAGCTGTGGCCGCAAGTGATCATGTTTTCCCAAAAACCGGAAGAGATTGTTAGAGGAGTAAAATAACCAGGTTCAAACAGGTATACTCTTGTGTGCTCTATTTTCTTAGATTATTTTAATCTGAATTTCATGCAGAAGACTGAGGGTAATCCAAAATGAACCTACTGGCCTGATGCCAATTCTTGCCACTGGATGCGTCACTGGTTGCTGGAGTACATGATGGATACCCAAAAGAAGATACAGGCCTGGGGTAGCAACAAAAAGATCAAGTGAAATGTTTTCTGTGATCCTCAGGTCTGTCTTTGAGTAAAAATAAAGACCATAAAATTTTACCTACAGATTTGTTCCAGGTCCAAAACTTTCAGCTGAATCTCAACAACAACACTCAGTTTGGAGTGACAGAGGGAATGACAGGAAAATCCAGACCATCTCTTATTGTGTGTATTTGCACCAAGCTAGAAAGAAATAAATAGAAGTACAGTCTTACAGGTTCAACCTATACATCAGAGCAAATTTCCAAATGATTACTGCTCCACAGTAAGACAGACCTCACAAGGAAGGTCAACTTCAGGTTCATTCTCTTTCATAATTAAAATACTTACCTTGGAAAAGACAGTCCTACCCAGTATTTACTGCATTGTCAGATAAATTAGCAATGATGCAGCAAAGAAATTGCTTTGTGTCTGGATTGCTTCAGCAGCCTCTGTGGTGGGTTTCCCACTCTGTAAGGGACACCATTATTCAGGTAACAAGTGAGTACTTGTCAAAGTATCCCTTATCAAGAATGGACAACTTAAACACTTGGTCTCCTCAATTCATGGATTAACCAATCACACAAAAATAAAACTTGGATCTGATCTGAACACTGCTGTTGCTTTATGAATTGGGCATTTAACCTAAACTCCCTAATCTCACATTGCATTAATAGAATAACCAAGCTCATTATTTGAGGGAGCTCCAAACAAAAAAGTTCACTGGCATTAAGCACTGTCTCAACTGATGGAATATTGTTTCAATGAGAAAACTGAATAGATATATAGGGGAAAATAAATGTATACAGCATTACATTGATTTTACATGAAGATTTCTCAAGGAAAAAAGAAAAAAAGCCACTTCTGAACAGCGTGTTGCTTTAGAGGTGATTTTTCCATGAACATCTATTCCCTCCCTTCTTCCTGGCTCTTCTCCTTAGATTTTCTGGTTTTCTTTGCCCAAAGGTGTTGGCTGTTTTTCTCTGGCTTGGCCCTGTATGGGTTTCAAGATTATTCCAAGTCATTTTTGCACAGTCTTCTGGATCACGTTAGTAAAAGGTGCTTTAAAAACGTGTTAAAATAATGTTATTTTTAAATAGAGTTCAGGACTGACAAAAAGGATTGGGCTGACTGACCATCCAATTTATTTTCATTAGGAATATATTACTGGTTGGCCAGTCAGAGCTAGAAGCATGTAGACAATGTTTATTGACATTCCCATGTAAATTATCTGTCATTAGCTTTAATATAATCAGGCTCCAAACCTTTTCTACCTTTCAGTTCATTTTCATTCAACCAGCCATTTACTCTGCATCTTGTATGTGTGTAGAGAAGCATAGAGGCAATAGTCAAGAAGGAGAGGTTGTGCATGATCTGCCAAGGTGCTCATACCTTCTTGCACCAGGGCTGGAAGCAAAGTGGAGGCAGATCCCGAGCACAGAAGCACCCCTGCACATACCTCTATGCTTTGGCCAAACTCCTTTGGTGAAGTCTTACTGAAGCAGGAGATCAGTCATCACAGGGAGTAAAGTATAGGATGATGCGTACAAACAGAATACCTCTTTCCCAAGCAGTGCCACAATGTCAACAGAACGCTGCCTAAACCATGCTTGAGCCCTCCTAAAGGCAAACTTGCTCCCTCCTGCTCTCCACGCTGGGTTTGGGTAACTTCATTGCTGGGATGTCACACCAGCTGTGACTTAAGGACATTGCCATGTTCTACAGACAGAAAAGACTTAACATTCCCTGAAGGTCAAGTCCCAAAAGGATTTGGGTGGGTTTCCCTAAAACACACACACAATACCCCCTGCAGGACAAAGTCCATCAGCTCACCCCTGCAGCAGAGAAGAAAGCACAGAAATCCCCTGTACACCTATGTGTTTTTCAAGGGTGTGTTCACTCATCTCCTTTCAAATTATATAAACCTCAACTTCCTCCCTGGCTGTGTATTCAGCGTGTTTCATGAACTGCATTGTGCTTTCATTGTTGTGAATTCTTTGCTAATTTCTGGGAAGCAACTCCACTTTCCACATCACTGGGATTATGTAAAAGGAGCAGAGATGATACAGAGCCTTTAGTCATTCACTTCTCAATAGGGAAGCTTATTGATTTAACTACAAAAGTTTGCACTGTGCTGAGAGCTGTGAATTTCTCCATAGCACAGCTTCCAACTTTTAAAAAGGTTACTATCACCACTGCTACTAGAACGCAGTTTCTGCTCTCAGAAGAGGAGAAATCTGTCCTAACACAATAAACTACTGATTGTTTTGAAAGCTTGAGTTGAAAGATATAGCACTACTAGACCCTGGATAAAACTTAGATACTTGATAGCCTCTGAATTTTACATGCCACTTACTGAGGAAAAAAATACACCTTTTCAAATAAAACATCATTTTTTAAAAAACAAGTCACAAAAGTACTGACACAGTGGGTAAAATTCAATACATGTACTGAAAAACTGGCTTCTTGATACTTCCTGAAGTCTCCTTTTCCTCCTGATCCAAACTCCATCAGGTTCCAGTACCATCAGAAGAGATATTCATCCCCCTCATTAATGGGAAGCCATTGCAATGTCTAGCTCTAAAATTGAACGTGTATAATTCACTGGTTAAGAGGGGATCTGAATTTATATGGAGAACATTTGGAAATAGTATTTAAAAATGCAGTGTGAAGAAGAAACAAAAATATATGCAACTCCAGTGAACCCAGAAAAAGCCTCACTTCCATAAAACTCCTTTGCATTGTTCCAATAATTTTAAGAGATTAAAAATTTTAATTATGCAAAATTTTTAAATATCCATAAGGACTTGCATTATTTTATCTTTCTGACTCATCAGTACCTCTGCCCCTATCACTGTTATGTCCAAGGTGCAGATCTGAGCTCCACGGCTCCAGCCAGCTCCTCTTGTTGTCCATGGAGAGCACAATCCCACGCTGTACATCCAAGCTTCAGCCAGCTGAGGACTCCTTTCAGGCTCAAAGGCAGCTGTATTGCCAGAATCTCACACAATACTTAGCAAGAAAATATATTCCACATAATCAGTCCATCTGACAAACAGGAAAAGGTTTAGGGCTCTGAGAAATGGGTTCTCAGTGCATTCCCTTCACACACACAACCTTGTTCTCCTCAAATGAACAGCTGTGAGCCAGCTGAAATATAAGATCCTCTCCCCTCCAGACTACACTCTCTATTTGGGGTTTAAGACAATTACACAGTTATTTTGTGTAAGAAAAGTCAGTTGAGGGGGAGTGACAAATTGTTTTATTTCTCACCCAGCTACATAACAGATTACTAGGAGCACTAACTCATCTGTCTTTTCACTATTTTACTTACATTATAAGTTGGAAATGGGAAGTCATTTTTCACAAGACGGCTCTTTAACTAGTTAGAAATTAAACTGCTCAAACTGGTGCATCCTGTGAAATGAAACATCTATTATCTGGGGCCCATGGCTTTGGCTGCACCTTATTTATCATCACAGCAGGTCCTTTGCCAAACCTAACCTCACCCACCAGGTTCCCAAGAGCCAAGACACAAAGACAAGAAAAAAGCGTGTGATACTTAGACAGAAACGTCCAAATCCAAACCCTCATTATACAGCAGTAGAGTATCAAGACTGAACAGTTGTGCTGGAGAGAAACAGGACTGTACCCCACAGCAACCCCATCCTCCCAAGATAAGTGGGCAGATCTGTCTTTCATCATTCCCAGCCTCTCCACCTCAGTACATCCTCTGCTTAATTGCTGCTGCCAAGCTTCTGTCTCAAGTAGTAAACAACACGTGGGCATCCTGTGTGACTGGGCACAAGAGGATCAAACCACTTCGACAACCAGCCTCCTGCTCCACCTGGTACATTTCAGTGTGTGGACTGTCCCCACCACTGGCGAATGTCCCTCGCCCTCAGAGGACTTGAGCTGGAGCAGGTCTGGCAGATCCTCCAGTGCGAAGAGCAGAATTAGCCTAAGTTCACAACTTAGTCTTCCTCAATTCATCTCCTGAGACTGCTCAGAAGCAGCAGGACATTATTAGATTTTTATTTCTGGTGTGTGGGGAGCATATTACCTTTTCTTAGTAAGTTATCTTTGTTTATTTATTTATTTTACTTCTTCCTAGGGCATGCAGCTGAGCTCTGCTCCGTCCTCTCAGACCTCAAAAGCATGAGGTGGCTGCAATGGGTGTTTCACTATGACCTCATGGGTAACACATGCTACATGTGCAGAGCTCTGCACTCTGCTCCTGGTCGAAACAGAAAATTAGATTCTTAGGAAAAACAAATATATTGGTTATAAGCAATGTTTCCATGCAAAGATATTGTCGCTGTAACCACGGGTAATTTGCTCTAATAGCAAACTTTAGCCACTAGTAAAAAATTGCAAAAATAATGATTTTTGAAAACACTCTTTTCAGCTGCTCCCTGTGAAAGTTTTGGGGGTGGGGATTTTCCCCCTTATGATCACATAGTCAGTCTTCTGCTATGCTTTCAAATAGATAGCTATGGATTATTGTTTTGTTTCAAAAAGTTGATGCTAAGGATAATTTCAAATTTCAGACTCACTGCTGTCAATTATGTATTTTACCCCCACAACAGTCTTTAAAGAAAGGGAAAGCCCCCACCCCCTGCTTCCATCAACATGTTCCAGAGGCAAAAAATATTTCCAATAGCTCTTTGCTTACGCATCACACAAGCACATCTACCCTCTTATCCACCACATCAAAGAACTCTTTTTTTCCAATCTCAGCTGAACAAACTGTAAGTATCCAGTGGTCCAGGGCTGCTTCTATCCCTGTTTAGCAAATGTTACAGTAACTGCCATCTACACTTTTGAGACTAAAACTGCAAATTGCTTTTAAACACTATCATCATAATCACCAAGAGTCCCTAGAAGCAATTACATGGATTTTATAACAAAATGCAAGAAGAAAAAGAAATTAAAGGTCAAACCTTTTTGCACCAAAAGTTTTCCTTCTTTCTTTTCCTCTGAGCCATAAGAATCTCTAAGAGATGCAGGCTGAATTATTGCGACCTTTCTGCCTCACAACATTTTAATTAGTGGAATTGCACAGCTACTGGTTCAAATACTGTCAGGCTGAGCATAGAGTGATTGACTTTGAATTTATTGAGCACGAAAGCTGTATTTACTATATAAATTGCAGGGCTGTGCACTTCTGAACGACACTTGCATTCATCTGAACATCACATATCAGACCACTTTATAAACATGTTATTTAAGACTCACAGTATGCCAGCAAGCACAAGCAGATGTTAGAGGTTGAAAACCTCCTCTGCTGCAATTGTTTCAATTGCTCTTTTCATCTTCTATTTCACTTCAGGAAAAAGTAGAAATTACAGAGCACTGAAGACTCGGGAGCAGAGTGCAGGGCTGTGAGATCAAAAAAACCAAAATCAAGAGAATAAAAACCAGGATAGCTTTTCCTGGCAATAAGTATCTTAGACTAACAAGGAGAATTGTTTTCATAGCCCAAAGACTAACTTCCGAGATCAAATCTCAACTCAAACAAATTCACTGGTTTATACAAAGGTTTCTAGCTTGCACACCTGCACACACCATGTCAGCTTCTCTTTCAAAAGTTACCTCAAATATGAGTCAAACGTACTGCTCAGTAAAACAAGAGGCAAGTCTTGGCCTTAAGCTATGACAACCTTTTGTTAAAAAACCTTTCACAGGTTAGTGCTGTTCACAGTTTTAGTTGTGCCCAGCAGAGAGAACTAAATAGCCTAAGCATGGAGTTAGATACAAGGAAATTTCCTCAATAATCCTATTTTTCACTCTGTCACCTTTTGGCCATTAAAATCAGTGTATACACATAAACCAATCTGAGTAAAATCCACAGGTGCAAACCTCTAGTTCCAAACCCCCTAGCATGGGGGATAGCTCAAAGCCCTGTCCAACCTGACCTAAACACCTCCAGGGATGGGGCATCCACAGATTTTTTGGTGTTGCAAGTGTCTATCTAGGCTGTCCAATGAATTAATATTTTTCAGGCAATTATACTAAATTCACAAACATTTCAGAACACTAACTGCAGATATCTTCTTAGACCGACAGTTTTGCTGGACATAGTGAATTCAACTTTTTTTTTAAAGACAAAATTCTCACCGTATCTCTGGCCAGCTTTCTTTGAGATAGTTCACATATCTGCCAATGCACAGATACTGCCTTTGCTGGGGGGACTCATGAAATTCATTACCAAGACCTCAAGGTTTTATTAGAATTACTTTCATAAGGTCAAGTCAATCAGAGAGATCCACATGAGTTTCCACCAGCCAAGCAGTGCTGGGGGTGTCTGAGGCGCTGGTTCTGCTCCCCCTGCTAACACAACAGAAACCCAGTATCTGATCTTCCTAAAGGAAGTGAGTCATGGTTTCAAAAACCCCGTCCAAGCTTTATTGCACACACCTGCACCAAACACTCAGAGGTGTGTTCTGCATACATACCTTTGCCATCTTCTCAGTGTCTTACTCAACATACATTTCCCAAAAATACCCAGCTGGCACTTGCACATGCCTTTGGAAGCCAGACCCTGCTGCAACGTGGCATCACTCCAGGGAAGACAGTTTACACCAGCTGAGAGTCTGACCTATATTTACCTGCTTAACTTAGAACATCCTATAACTCTATGTATTCATGTGCAACAACCTGATCTGTTAAATACATTCCTGTGTTCCAGCCTGCTAAGAAAACTCATTTTAAGTTCATTCCCACTAAGAGCATAATCAGATCTTTGCCTCTACTGTGCATGGAGATGGGTGGAGTAGGGGGAAGAGAGAAGGAGGGAAAGAGGGGATGTATTTTTTTAATTTTTTTTTAAGAGGTGTGATGTGATTTTTATTGTAGGACTATTCACCTGCTTTCTGTGACCTCCTAAGCATACTTAAGAGGGAATCTGACACTGAGACCAAACATGAGGCTGGGGGAGAAGTCAGCTAACAAAAACCACATGTGCTCAAGCATTTAGCTTTGCCTTGCTAATATTGAAGAGATTTGTTTTGCTCAGTAAAGCACTTGCATTTCAGCTCAGTCCTGCAGGGAAAAGCTAATCCTCAAGTTATGGCAATACAGCCAGTTGATATGGGGAAGGAAGGAGGGGGCCAGAGAATCACGGGAAGGAGAAAGAAAAGATTCAGCATTTTAGCCTGACCTGACTCCAGGTTCACATGAGAAGAGGTGAAGCTGCAGCTGTCATGCTGAAGGGAAATGCAGTCATTTATAAACCCAAGAAAGTCTCCTGGGAAAGAAAACAAAAAAAAAAAAAAGGCATTCCTTAAGACTAGAGTTAAGGGTAGGTTTTTCCCACCATGTGAGACCCACTGCAACCAGACAAAACTCTGGCACTACTCTCAGGGCAGCTCTGGTCACATTTCCTCCCAGCCCCAGCAGAGGCAGATGCCACCAGCCTTTTCCACATCATCTCTCTAGGAGAAGACCTCCTCTAGTGTGAGAAGTTCCACCATCAAAGCACATAAATTCATCCCTCTCCTAATTTACAAAAGATCTCACGGGAACAGCAACTGTCCAAAGAAGCTGAAGGCTGAGAAAAAAACAAAGTACATCCTGTGTTTCCTTTCCTCCCCCCATTCTGAATATCACTTTCACTCGAGGTTTGACTCTACTCTGCTTTTGGTGAGCCTGTGAAAATTGCTGTCTGTGCAGCTGAATGAGAAATAGCCACTGCGAATATGCACAATTTGATAACGTGAAATATCTTCAGATATTTCAGTCTCAGAAGTGAGAGAGAGAAGCAAAACTGGGTACTCAGGAAGTCAACAACTACAGCAAATAGGAAATCATTCAGAAAAGCATTTGATCAACATAGGGACAAAAAATTGTATAGCAAACGGGTCTGTGACCTACAGGGCAGAACAACTCAAATTGAAAGAGAGGGTCAGGAGGAAGGAAAAAAAATAGTCATCAGAATTCCCAGGCTAAAATAAAAACTACAGCTGCCAGCTGGTTTGTTCACATCGAATATATGAACTGGGCTGTCTGGTTGTCTCTAAAACTCATTTCATGAGGAAAAATAAAATTGGCATAAAAATACAGTTCCTTTCTTTCTGCAGCTACTTGGGTTCGTTGTTTCTGTGACCTGCCATTGAGAAAGATGTGATGGGAATGCCCCTCCTCGTGCTAAGTGCCCTGGCAGCGAATGCTTAGCCTGGCAGGGGAGCCCAGGGTTTCATCAAAGGGCAAATTATATCCTGCTAATTGAACCAGCATCATTTTAGAATCTCCCCATGAGCCTGTCAGGTTTGTGCATGGGCAGCCATGAAGATCTTAATGGACCTGGGAGGCTGAAGCAAAGAGAAGGACCAGGCAAGAGCACAGAAAATGGAACACAGCAGGAGGGTATCAAATCCTTTTGGGTTAATAACGCACCTTCCCAGGATGCAAAGCAGATGCCCAGAACTCCAGGATCTGTTAGTTAATTACGATACACAAGAAAAACCCTCCACACACAAGGCTTTTACAGAGAGAATTGAAGAGAAAAAAAAAATCTAGCCCTCCCCCACTGGTGCAATTAATACATTTTCTGCAGCTCTCCGTCACATTCCCTCACCAGCACTCAGCTCCAGTTGTCAGCATCTGTCTGAAACAAGCCGCTACGTGAAGCCAGCAGCACTGCTTCCATGGAGAGGCAAGGGATAAGATTTCAGGAAAGGCTGAAGTCCACCGTTAAGGGATTTGTCCCAGATAAATTGCCTGTCAGCTACAGCTGAGGTACAGTGTTGGCTGCCCTTCTCCTGGTGAGTAATAACAGGACTTTGCTGAGTACAGAGGTACCTGACTTCCATGAAAACCAAAGTTTAGCTTAGATCTGATGAGCAGAATACAGTTCACTTACTTGTGAGAGGAGGTGCCAATGATGAAACATAAAAGGCGATTCAAAGGAGTAGCTCTGGTTTTGCTTCTAAATCATCTCTGCTCTGCAAGAGTACAGGCAGAAATGCAACAGCCACACCTGAGTTACTTAATGTTGATAAAAATCCCAACAAAATCAAGTAGGTGCACAGAGAGTCAGTTCCTGTTTCAGAGCACAAGGAAACAGAGCAGACAAAACAGATAAAAAAGATTTTTATTTTTTTAATCACCTTAGATGTACTCAGTATAGGATCTGAGGCCCAGAGAAGCTAAATAACTTGCCCAAGATCAAACAAAAGTTTGGAGGTGGATCTAGCATATATATCCATGTTATTTGAGCCTGTTCAGTACTGTGACCATGCTTTCTCTCTCATATAGTAACTTACAAATAGGCTTGGATGTATACCTCATAATACCATTTATTACACACATACATCTTCCACATAGGCAACCAAGCTCCTTGTGAGATTTGCCTTCTCTGTCTAATTGGCAGCCTTGTTTGTGAAACTAACAGGTGCATTAGGACCGAAAGGAGAGCACATCCTCACTTCACAAAATAGGTGCTGCAAACCATGTTATGAGAGACTAAGCCAGGGAGCCAACACAAAACTATCCAGCACCATCCAGTCCCTCCAGATGGCTAAGAGCCCCTGACAAGCACAGTGCCCTCCCAACCAACAGCCTGCAATGCGCTCAGGCTGCCCACACATGAACTGCAGGAGGGGTTGAATCATTTGCACCACTTTTCCCTACATCTCACAACTCCTCTGCTCAGTGCTTAATCCCCAGTGAATACGTAAAAGAGCTTTCCTACTGGATTCATGCTGATTATAGGAAAAAGAAATCTAGCAGAAGGAAGAAGCAAGAATTTGGTCAAGGCAGTGGCTGATGTAGAGTATCTGCATCATTAGTCAAACATTTCCTGACTCCCTGTCTCTTTCTTGTTAGTTTATATGATGAGGGCAAGGAGCGTCTGATGCTACCAGCCTGTGCAGACCCACTTATTAACTCAGAGGATGTAGGGGTAGGGAGTGGAAAGAAATTTCTTTTCATCTCCTCCTCCAGCTCATCTTGACATTGTTACCTAGTGCAAAATCTGGTTTGAAGATAGCTGATTTCAAACTCTTGTAAAGGAAGAGCCACATTAAAACAGCTGGAAAATTCCCTTGTCCTCACCTTACCAAAGTGATTTTTTTAAAACTAATTGCTACAAAACAAAGAAAATTCCTGGAATTGAAAGAAATTATCTCCATTTGTTCAAAAAAATTTTCCATGGAAAACTTCAGGCCAAAGAAAAGGTGACATCTCCAAACTATTCATGTGACTGACATCTCTAACCAGGCCCAGATGGGAGTGATGCCTACAGAAGTGTTTAAAGTTAGTCTGGGTAACAGGACTGCTGCTACTGTTGTTGGGAACTGTCCCACAGCCAAATTTATTTCACTCTCAGTATGTTTTCCCTGATGTTCAGCCAAAGTCTGCCCCTTTGTTTCATTGTTAAATGTGCCTGTATCTCTTTGTACCACTCAATGCCTCACCTCCTGGGAGTTTTTACCCTCATTAATGTATAGTTTATTTATTACCATAACTCTTCTCACAAATTTAATCATGACAGTGAGTGAAAAGGGATGGGACAGGAAGATGAAAATTATCACATGTATTTTAAGCCTCAACTCTCACTCCAACTGAGAGGTACTTTCCCATCTGAAGAATAAAGATTGCCAGTCTGACACAGCAGCTTTTCAGCAGACCAGGAGGTAAATCAACATCTCACAAAACCTGGGACTATATCCTACTCCATAGGACAAGATGATATACTGCAACAGGATTTTACCCTGTGCAGGACTCAAGTCAGCCCTTTTTTCTTTTGAAAACAAGCTACACAAAACTGGATAAGCAATCTTCTATTTCCAGGATACGGTCCAATGTACTTGGAGTTGCTCCAGCCCCTCTGCTGTGATAAACTCTGCTTAGATTAGCCCTTCTGCACACACAACTCAGAAAGAGAAAATGGATTTCTAAAAGCAAAGGAAAGGTAATCACCAATTTTGGAAGGTCCAGGATTCCTTCACACATTATGGTATGTTGGTTGATTTTCAGTCCATGTTCTTCTCTTTGCTGAACCATCCAACTGCTGTTCAGGAAGACTCAATTATGAAAAAGAAATCATGCCACAAAAACATACAGTGAATACACACAGAAACCATTTTGCAATGGCCTCAGGTTAGTGACACCTTCCCATGGTGGAATCGTCTCCAGATGTAATGGTTGTCCAAATCACACTGCTGGTCCCAGTTAGAACAAACTCCTCAAGGCTTGAATTGACATCATGTAAGTTTGTGCAGATGCTAGAAGGTTTTTCACATTCAACAAAGTGTTTCCCTTGGGCAGAAGCCTGACCACACTCTTCATTCACCATTGCAGCCCCCAGCGTGGTTTGTTTTGGGATGGGCACCAATGTCTCTTCCCAGGGGTCATTCATTTCAATAAATGTGGATTCAGTCCACCAAGCCAGTCTTTTCTGACACTGTTTTTCAAGGGGACCCCAAGACAAGGATAACAGCTAGGGATTACAAAAAGAAGGGATTCTACAATTGCCAGTCTTCCAGGCATTCAACCCCTCCTTGAACCAAAGCTTGGAATATTTTTTCCCTGACTCAATTAGAAAGTTCCACTCATTTTTTCCCTGCCTTTAGTAACTCCCTCTGGTTTCTCCTTCCAAGGTAAGTTGCAGCATAAGCTGGCAGCCCCTGCTACCAGGAACAAGAGCATACTCTGTGATCTTAGAGAGGTTTGGAATTGTGATTTACTCTTAGCATACTATAGAGAAGCTCTCTCCAGGTGTGTTATGTTAGACTGGGAGATGCTTTCTAAAATAGAAAGGAAAACTGATACATAAAGTGCTTAAGGCCATAGCATGGCACCAAGAAATTGGCCAACCACCTGAGTCATGAGGCACTGAGGAGAGGGTTGTGGCAGAAGTGGAAGTCTCCTTTCAGAGTTTCAGGAATAGCTGCATGAACAGAGTTCCTCAAATGCCTCCATCAGCACACAGAGGCAGTTATTACATTTCTGGCTTTCTAAGAGGAATGCAGTTGGTTTTGGCTCCTCTGTACTGTCTACTGGGCGAGGAACCTGAAGAGGAGCAAAACCCAGCCAGTCTGGAACAGCAGTGCCCCAGCCACCTGGTGGGCCAGCCCAGAGCTGCCTTCTGGTGGGGCAAACTGCATGCACTATGGAAATCATTCCTCCCAGGCTGCCCCAAAGTCATCTTCCAAGGTCCATATACACAGAAAAACTCAGGGAAAGTGCTTCAGTCTAGCCAGGCTGTTTTGGATGCTTTTAAGTTCTCTGTGAAGCCCTAAGGGCAATGGTAGCCCAAGGATTTCTTCAGCAAATGTGATCCTTTTACAGGAAAGTCTAGACTTTCTAATGACCTTGGAAAAGGAGCCAAGTGCTCCTCCACCCAGCCAACACTGCCTGCAGGCTGCTGTCTCTGTCCCACTGCCTGGGGAGCCCTTCTGCCCTTGCTTCGCATTCTGCAGCTGCTTTTGGTCTTCAATGCAACAAATCACTTGTTTTGTGGACCCTTCCTCCCCTGATACTCCTTATCAGTGTGGTTAACATAATAATTCCCTACTTTCATCACCAAACAAGCACTCTTAGATGTACCTTCTTTCACTCTGCTGACTAAATAAATTTATTTTCTTAAAAAATATCAACTAAAACATCTCCTGATCTACTTCTGGATGCATGTCTCAATGCTTCCTCCTTACCAGTATTAGCTACATAGCCAGCCCAGCTTCTGCTACTTCTTTCCTCCTCACACAGGGCTCAGACAGTCATTCCCACTTCTTCCAAACACCCGGGTAGGTTTTATTCCCATCTCGTCAACTTGGCAGGACATTAGATCCATTTCTCAGTGACAGCAGGAAAACTAGAGAAACTAGAATGCAATTAAACCCTTTGCAATCTTCTCTTCACCACCTTTGACCTTTCCTTCTCTATCCATGGGCTTCTAGTACAGAGCAGAATCATAGAATGGTTTGGGTTGGAGGGGACCTTAAAGATCACCCAGTTCTAAACACTTGCCCTTGGCAGGGACACCTTCCACCAGACCACATTGCTCAAAGCCCCATCAGCATACTGTGGATTGTCTCTTTGCACATGTACATGACAACATCCTCACACAAATCCCTTTGCCCTGCATGGTCATGGCACCCACACTTCAGTAAGGAGGAAGTGCTCCCTGCTCCCCTCACACTTCCTGGCTGCGAGGCTACTTAACCACCACACACAGACCCCCTCTCTCACCTTTAAACCTGCTGAACAGCTCAGCTGAGACCAGGAACCCAGTGTGTTTGACTTCAGCATTATTTAATCAAACAGGCACAACTTTCTATGGCTCCTGGGGCACTGACACACAGCTCTCTTGCATTATGTTCCCTAATGAAGGCCACCTGAAGCCCTAAACGGTGTCTGAACACAACACAGTGCTCTCTTTTCATGATGGCCTAGCAGAAAAAATAATACTGAGTATTTCTCACTCATAGATAAACTTGGCCATCGCGCTAAGGAAATTAAAGCACATAGAGCCAGTCTGTCAGCTGGAACACTCTGCCTGCTGCATGCTCTGGCTGTTACTTTACATGGGTCTTAAATTAAATGTCAAATAGTGTTTGGCACAAGAGCCTTGTGGCTGCCCTTAGAGAAAATCTGACACCTTCGCTAACTGTTTCCCACTACTCTCTACTGCTTGGAGAGGGGCAGGGGAAGTACAGACTCTCTCATTGCTCCCTGTTTTCTCCTTTATTTTTTCCCCACAAAGGATACATCAAAATAAAGAAATGTGTTGTGTTTAATCAAAGTGACTGCAATGAGCGTGGTGTTAAATAGCATCAGGCACAATTTTGGGCATTTAGTTGCACAATTTACTTGCATTTGGCTTCCTGGCACTTCCACCCCATTTGAACTGACATGACAGACATCCAGAAACACTTTCTCATCTCTGTCTTCTCCAGTTTCAGTTCTTTGACTCCAAGTTTTATCACCCTTCAGCAAAAGAAGAGCCCAAGATCTCTACTACATAAGGTCATCCTGTCACCTTGCAGTGCCAATACACTTTTGCCAAGCTGGTGAGACCACACACACACACAACTCCACCATCACCTGAATGTTCCTTTTCCCTGCATCTCCAGAAGATAAACCTTAATAAACCAAGCATACCTACTGAAGACCTCCCTGGAACTGGCACTCCCTACTAATGCAAGGTTAGGAATAGGGCTGTCACCCAAATTCCCAAGAACTGGTCTTCCAGACCACCATCAAGTTATTATAACTAAACAGCAATGACAATTCAGCTACAGTAACTCTCCATAGGCACACATGGAGCCAAAGGGAAATGGGAATGGAATAGCACACAGATGAGACCACCAAGGCTGCCTGCACTATGCCAGTCTATACAGGGGTGAGTCTGTGCTCTCTTGCTATTCTCCAGGCTGAGACACGAATCCAGGCAAACCTAGCAATCTGTAAGGATTTAGTATTCCCTCTCTCCAATTAGGAATCACTGAGAAAGCATTTAGCAAGCTCATGGAAACAGAGCACCTTCTCTGAAAGAGCTGAAGCAAAACCAAGTTACCATTATGTGTCTGGAACCAGAACACACCACTGAGCTGACTTTGCTGTCTCATGTTTGTCTCTTACACCAGAAACATGCTTTTCTTTAAGGTCTAGAAGTTCCATACTTTGTGTGTCTGAATGATAAAGGACTGCCAATGGCCACACATTATATAAGTATAGATGAATATTTTAAACTGTGCTGAAGACCAAGTACCACACCTTGAATCCAGTTTGAGCTCACACATTTCATCTCCACCCTATTGCTTCAATCCCTGCAGAGAGTTCCTGGCAGCACCAGTGAGGGCTTCAGCTCTGCCACTGTGCTCTGGGAAGTTCACACTGAGCTTGGAGTGCTCCTGTACTGGCTGTGAGAAGAAGAGCCTTTCCCATGGACTTGTTACTATTCCATGTCTGCACTCAGCTGGAGCCCAGGAGCTGCAGAGAGGAAAAACAGGAACCAATATATTTATTGTTTTAACCCTTCACCTCCCAGAAAAAGAAAAAAAATAGAAGCTGCCTGTGGTTTGAGGTGAAATCTGGGCAAAAGCTAAAGGGATGTGAAGGGGGGCAGTGAGTGGAAAACACAAAGCAACAAAGAATAGGTTTTGTCTATAGTATTCCAATAAAACTGTACTGTTTTGAGTCCTGCATTAATGACACTGGCAGGCAGAACTCATACAGTGATGGTGGTACTACTAGACATAACTAGATCTTTCCTGAATTTGTCCCTGGCCCATCTTTTGGTTTGTTAAAGATGGGGAGGACAACAGGCTCCTTCTCATCTGAGGAAACTCCATCAAGACAAGAAAACCATGCAAAGCTAGTGCCATTCAGAGGCTCAAGAGATGTGTGAAGCTGAAGGTGCATGAAGGCAAAGGCATAAAAGTGGCTTCAAACCCTGCACCCACCTGCAGCAGGGAAGTCTGAGTTCTTCAATTAAACTGAAATACAGCTGTGTAATCAGCAGTGTCTTTCATCTAAGCATCTTGCTGATAGAGTGTAATACTTAACACTGCTTATCTTGTAAAGCTGATGCATAAAAATTAAGCGACAATATCCAAAGGTTCCCCAGTGAGCTCTTGTAGCTGATGAGGGAGCACAGACTGGTAGTCACCTACCTGTGGCCACTTGCCAGCAGTTCCCTGCCAAGGACAAACTCAAAACCCATGCCTTCTGCTCAGCAGTCTTTTGCTGTAGTGGACATGCACAAGCATCTTCACATAGCACAGTGCTCTCTGGAAACACAGTTGAAAATAAACATTTTCTTCTTCCTTTTTTTTCTTTCTCCCTCAAGCAGCCACATAGCTCTCTGTGATGTCCTCTATTGATGGGTCCAGCAGAGCAGGAAAGACACTCAGTACTTCCTATGCAAAAGGGAAGCCTAGTGGGATAAAATAGGTGATAAAGTCTTTTTCTCATCCTTACATCTCCCACTGTATTTTCAAACACATAACAGTTCTGAATGAACTCCTGAACCGCTGCAAGGCTCTAATTCATTTCCTGCATGGACTTGAGACCTCCCAGGGCTTAAAAGAAAAAGGCCTTCAAAAATGATTAAAAATAGTGTAAGGAACTTCCATCATATGCAGTTCACTTATTTGTAAACTGCTCCGCAGTTACAGTACTGCCTGAGCACAGCAGGAGCTGCAGGGAGTGTGATGTTAGCTGTGCCCATTATATTCAGGCTCAGTCTGGACCTAGACTGTTGGGATGCAGAGCTGATGTGTCCACTTGCCCACCAGCTGACTGAGCTGCTGGAACTGAGTAAAGTCTATCTAAATGGCTCCTCTTGGGGAGAGAACAGGACCATTAAGAAGGGGCTTAGAGGAGCAGAGCTGTGAGTGTGCAACATTGTGTGGTCTATGTAACCTGTTCCTCCCCTTCCTCCTAATTGCGGTTGTCTCCCAGTGGAAAAAATCCTCTTAAAACTTCAGATATTTTGCTCAACCAGCGACAGATACCGACACACTTGTTTTTCCCTCCATACATCAGAAATGCAATGCATGAGTAGGAAAGACTCCTCCAGAAGCATCCCCTGCAAGCCCCACCACTCCAGCCACAGGGATCCACTGAAGACACAGCAATTTTCTAACCACATTTCCACAACAGTAGTAAGTGGTACTGCACAAACAGAAGGTCACCACTGGAATGCAAGTGTGGGTAGAGAAAAGTTTGAAAATGGAAAAAAATGCCTCTCCTGCCACCAACACTGTATCTTGACAGAGGAGGAAAACAGGAAGAAGGATGCCAGCTGTTTTGATAGCTGCTCTCAGTTTAGTGTTTTATCCAAGGTAAATATACTCTCCTAAAGGAACAAGATCCTAATAGGGTCTGTGAAAATTTGCGTCTCAAAGCACTAGGAAACCCAAAGTACTGCATCATGCAGCCAACAAAGAAAGGCAAAGATAGAAAATGCTGCTTGAGGGCTACAATATATTAAGACCTGACAGGAGAAGAGACATCCCACACAGCCAGGGAAGAATCATTGGAAGAAGAGCCAACAACAATTACTGAGGTGATGTCTCAGACTGTAAGACAGGACCAGAGAAAAGCTTGGAGAGTGAGCTGACTCATATTTTGCAAGAAAGAGCTTACCTGTGATAATATTTCAGTTGCTCCACAGGACAGTTGGAAACCTACAGCTGGACCAGACTGGCAAAGGTCCACCAGGGTTTGTACAGCCTTGCCCATTGGTGTTGACAGCCAAGAGCCTGACCATAGGGAGTGAATGCATTTATTGCTGTGCAGGGTCAGCCCTTTACCACTGCAACAACAGAGATGCTCAGAATCCATGTTCTCTCCTAGCACTTATGGGCAGCAAAGGATTTAACTGGAAAATGCTAATCCCTTTTAATAAGATGACCTTTTTGGTCTATACTTTGATGGTTTTAATGAGCCCGCCTGCAAGGGTTGATTGATTTACTTGCCTGGTGCTGTTAGACTAAAATTTATTATAATTAAGTTGTTATTTAAAGAAGTTTGCCTTGCTCACCATGCCTGGGACCTCAGGTCATTATTATTAGACTCTCACATGCATCACCCCCATCATTCTGCATCTAGAAATTAATGAGAGATTGGCAACACTGCTCCCGTCCTCCCCTCCCCTCCCCCCCTCCTCCCCACACACACAGTCCCTGCAGTGGTTACTTTGGCAGGAGAGGGGCATGAGCAAATGGAAAGGCAGGATGGAATATGGGTTTCTGTGCAAAAGCAAAGTGCCTGACTCACAAAACCACTTGGACTGGAACAAGCACAGAGAAGGCAGCCTTCCAGATCTGGGCACTGCCCGTTTTCATGGCACTCAGGGGCAAGGAGCTGAGTGGATCATGACGAAGCACAGAGTCTGGGCAGATTTCTGTGTGCTGGAGGAGACAGGACTGGAGAGTCATACTTTTCTTAATTTAATCAGTAAAACAGCTGTTTCCCTCTACCTTTGTCTTGAGAATAATGGAGTATTATGCTCTTAGTGCAATAAAGGGTCCGCACTTGCACGATTACATCACATCACCGTGCAGCCAGGGATGAGGAATCAGCTCAGGAAGAGCCAGCAACATTTGCTGAGGTGATGTCTGCAAGGCACAGACCCGGGGAAGACATAAGATAGAGATTGCTCATGTTTTGTGAGCTCCACTAGAGGCCAAGGGGTAGCAAACTCAAACTTGCTCATGCCTCGCTGCACTTCAGGGATGAAGTACCAGAGCTTCTGTCCATGAGGGAGCACTTAGTGTGTGTCCCACTCCCGCTTTGAGTCAGAGCTGTGTTACCCACAGAGCCACAAGCTCCTTTCCTTTCCCCACTGGCACCATGTTTCATCCGCAGAGCACACAGGTACATGAGCTTAACACTGCTGTGCTCAGCCTGGAGCTCCCTTGTTATCAAGGGTATGTGACATCCAGATTATAAATTCCTTTTGGCATCCACTGCATTTTTGCTGGACTGTTTGAGGTATCCCTACCCTAGTGCAATCTTAATGCGTGATTAGATTTTTTTAGCCATTAGAGCTAGCAAATAATAAGATTTTATTGATAATAAATAGTAATAAATTTTCCAGAGACATTTGCCCATCTTCCAACCTGGCCAGACACAAGCCAGCTCCAAAAGAGAAGTTGTGTAACTGGGTTATGCAGTGCCCTCTGGAAGCTAATAAATTCTGCTCAAGTTAACTGTGGCCACGTGGCATTTGGCCAGGTCAGCTCACAGCAGGTCAGTTTAGAGTTTGGGCTGAGTGAGCACTTGCTGGGAGGAACAGGCTGGGTAAACTCCTTGAGCACACTTTGAAGGCAGATTAAACCAAGCCACAAAAGGATTTGGTTTGCACAGTTCATCCTATGAAAGTCTGTTGAGGAATGAGGACAGAATATAGATGAAGTGTATGTTAACTTCACTGTCTGGCAGTTCCAACAGGAGTCATGTGGCTCACTACGATCAGAACATCTGGTGGTATGTAGAGAAGTGGCTACATTATCATGTTTTGACACAGAAGCAGCAGCAATGAGGGTCATCATGGCCAGTGTTATCTAGAGAATGAGAGGATCCCTGAAAGCATGCAGAACCTAAGGAACAGAGCAGCCAGACCAAATTATAAAGTTCCTGGAGGAATCATCTCTGTGACATTGCCGGCAAGGGTGAGAAACTCAAGAAGAAGCCCAGGTGGAACTCCCTCAGCCTGCTTTTGGTTTGGACATCCTCCTCTGAACAAAGCAGTCAAGATCTCCATGTCTCCTCTCTTCTACAATCTGGTCATGGGGCTACACAACCATTTTTTTGATCCTAACAGAAGCAATATTTTAATGAGATGCTCTGGGCCATGATTAAGTCTGCAGACACATTTATTCACCCTTTGAGAAGAGACTGAAATGATGGGAATGAGTCATGACAGGTGATGGAATGATTCAGCCATCCATCCACCCACTTTCCATGAACTGTATCACTTCTGACTGCAATAAATTGCCCATATAAAAATAATGGGCTGTTAAATTCCAGGGCATCTCTCAAAGTCAGGGGCTCATATTTCTAGGATGATATTTTCAGTAAGCAGGTTTAAAACATTTGAAAATTTGAAAAAAGTTCTCACTGACTTAAGCCCAATCCAAGGACTAACGCTACTATTTAATTAATTAGGTTTTAGCTTTATGGACTCCCAAGTTAGTCCAGCTCAGAGCAGGCAAAGAAATACACAGACCCACAGAAATATGTCACCAATGCAGTGAAGTTCATAATAAGGCTTAACTATCTATCACATGTGTTAATGGCTGGAAAAGCTATAATTATTAGTTCATTTCTGTGCTTTATGAGATGTATTTACATGTTAATTACTATGACAAACACAGGAATCAGTGTGAAAATGAAAACATTTCTGCAGAGAGGTAGTGAGGTACAACCACGCTGACAATGTGATAAAGCCAACAAAGTAATCAGGAAGAAGGAAGAAATGTTTTACAGTCTATTATGTGATGAATATTCTGGATTTCAGTAGCTTTTATGGATGTCTCTTCTGTTTCAATATGAGCTTTTTGTGAGCATGCTATTAAAAAAATTGTCACAAGTAAATAAATTTACCCTGACAGGTGATTAAGGATTGTGAATTACAATCTAGGGGAGGTACTGGACTAACAATTTTGGAGTCAAAGAGCAATCATGCATTTTCAAGGGAGTAAGAAAACCCCTTCAGTGTTTATAAGTGGGAAAATAAAATACAGAAAGCAATGCCCTGAAAACTGTGACAGGTGATGCTTCAAAATCCTCTTACACAATACTTGAGGTATATTTTTCAAGCTCTTTGTAGTGATGCTCCAGCCAAATTGTAAGTGGTTGCCCATGTACTAACTCAGGTTGGCTCTTCATTTTCCAGCCATAAAAAGCCATCAAATAGGGCTGTAATATTTCTTTTAACAGCATGTCCTACCCACAAAAAAACAGTAGAGAAGGTCACAATGCAACTGGCTTCAGTACGCTTCACTCACCAAGAGCAGGTTCACTGAGGATATGACTGACCAGCATTTCTCAAAGCCTGTTAAAAATCTTTCAGTTTATCTCAGGGCAGGATTTAGTTCTCATAATTATTTTTTAGATGAAAATTTTCCATTTCAGTTGTGGCTTTTACTTGAAGCCAATACATCCATCTAGCTGCCATTCTTACCATCCACCACTGTCATTTTCAGGTTCAGGGCCAATTCAGCAGCAGAGAGTTTCTACTGGTTCCACTGCTGGTACAAAGGCCAACCTTAACTGCAGTAATGCTTTATTTCCATTTTGGAACACAGGTCCTGCTGCAAGCCTGAACCATCCTGCTCTATAAGATATTTTCAAAGCACACTTGAAATCCCTTTAATCTTACCTTGCTCAGAAATTAAGTCCGTGCTGTCTTTCACTGACTATCTGAAAAGCATTCTTGCAAAGAGAGTTCACATTAGACTCCCACAACACACGTAACTGAATTATGCTTTCAGAAAGTTGCTATATTGATCTCTCCACTGATAAAAGAAGGCATGCTAAAAGACATTTTTTACTGCTGACATGACTGCACAATAAGCAGGATAGGATAAAAAACATGTTCTTCCTTGCTAGCAGACAAAGAGAATCCCTTGACTACTCCCGCAATAGAGAAAAGCAGATACTAATGTAAAACCAATGCATTAATCATGTTTGATTAAGTAAGCAGCAACTTTGCTACTGTGGTGGCCACATGTCATTTGTAATATAGACTCTCTGGTCTGGTTAAATGAAAACTAAATTGGGCTAAACAACCAACTCTGCTGTCTGCTTTCAGGGAGATCCAGAGGGGGAAATTCTGTTAAAGAGTTGTTTATCTTTCCATCCCAGCTGAAATCAGTTTATATATTTGCATATACACATAGCTAGGTATGTACACTAATGATGGACTATGTTGATGAAAAAGTGGGATTGAGCTGACCAACCAAACAAGTGTGGGGAGAGGAGGGGAGGATTAGATCCCATCCCAGAAAGATCTATGAAAGATCTTGTGCAAAATAGAGATTGCGCCAATTTTGTGATCAGCTGCCTGAACCGCATTCTGTCTTTAATCAATGCATTTATTTTAAATTCCCCTGACACCTTGAACAGCCCAATTACAGCTCCATCTTTGGCAGGTCAGAGCAACTCAGTATCTAAAGCTAACCCAAATCAAATCCAGAACCAAGGTGTTTCTTGGCCCACAGACATGCTCATCCTTTCCTCCTCCAACCTTTTCTCCATGATCCCCATATCCATGGCACCAGGGCAGCCAGCAGAGGAGCAGGTTCCAGTTCACACTCAATGCTCTGGAGCAGACACACAAGACATCCCACCTACCTATCCAGCTTCCAAACCAGTGTTGAGGCTTTGAGTCAAGGCTGCCACAGGCACTCTCCCACTGTCTTCCAGCCCTGGCAGTGCCAAAGACTCCAGTCCACTGAGGCCAGTGGAAATTTTTCTCTTGCCTTGAAGGAGTCTCCCAGTGCTTGCTCGTGGAGTTGGGAAAAGAAGTCAGGTTGGAGGGATGTTGACCAACAGAGGGAGGACCTTTTCTTTCAAGATCAGCTGCCAGTCGTTCAGAGTCAGATATGCCCAGCTTCTCTTTCACTTTAGTATTTTCTACCTATTCTGCTCCACATCTAACAATTTATAGTTTTTAATTCAAAGCCTAAAGAATTCCAAATAAAGATATTTACTTTCCAATAAAAAATTGGGACTTTTGGAAGGCAGGCTTTTTTTATAGGAGGAGATGAAGCTACTAATATTCAGACAAATTCACTTTTCCTTGAAAGCATCTACCCTTTTTCTCTATTCTGCCACCTGAGCATCATCCTCAGCAGAAAAGGTAAAATGCTGCTATTCTAAATAGAAATTAAATTGTGACCACTGTAATCTGGTGAAGGCGATTATAGATGGAATCTATAATAGAGCAGAGAATAATAAATCAAGAACCCACACTCTAATAGATGAACAGAAGATCACACACCAGTACATGTCTAGATTATTTCTACTGTATTTCAGAGAATCCACACTGCCCAACCTGCACAATGGTTTAGCTAAAGAAATTGCTTTGGGCTTCAAAACTGTCTAAGCAGATCATCTTTTAAATAATTAAATAACTCTCCTGGGGAAAAGCCATCTGAGTTTTGACATCATTGATAGAGAATTTCAGCCTCTCTATTTTTCCACCCTAAACTGCAGATTTCTGGCAATTTTTTCTCTCATCTTCATGTACATTCAGTTAAAAGCACCTTGACATAAACTGCAAGACTTCCATCAGGCATTTCTTCAGCTCCCCCTCCTATTCCTACCCTGCTGGCATCACCCTGGGAAAGGAGCTCCGATATCAGGCTGAGAGAAAGTCAATAGCTGACAGCAAGGAAATAATCTGAGCCATTGATCGTCACTTCAGGCTTCAGATTCAATACAAACCAGAGGGAAGACACACACCTATAAACACACACACAAAAGGCAGTGAATATATTAACTCCCAGTGTGCTACAAAGACTAGGAATGGCTAATAAGATTAATGAGCACAAGAAACATTTAAAAAGACATCCAGGGAATGAAGAATTTGCATATGAAGTAATAAAAAATATATTTCAAACAGCAGAATCAGAGAACAAAATATTCTATTATAAAGATCAGATTTTCTATTAAATGTCTAAAATCCCTTGGCAATGTATAGGATATAAGAATGAAGTGTCTGAACATTCTCAGAGCTGGCCTATTTCATGTCTGCCTGTGGGCTAAAGTAACAAAAATCAGTTTTGACTGATATTTATCTCCTGAACTGAGCTGAAGTCTCTTACCAAGTTCTTCACTAAAAACATTCAAAAGAAAAGAGTTGAGCTTTGTGAAAGGCTGTTTATTGCACACTTAAGCTTTGCCAAGGATGCCTTGATCCTTGGCAACAGATTTTTCCTGGAAAACAACTACATCACTCAAGATGATGTGACTGTTTTTTAAAGATATTCTTCTTTCTGTCATGAAACTCATTTTCTACAACCCTGTTTTGCAGATTTGAATCTAATTCACTATTGAGGCCTTTATTTTACAGAAATCTCATTGTCCTCAGATATTCGTATAGAATTTCAGTGGTCCATCAGAAGCTGAACTACAGCACTGAGACTATTGACTATATGATGTATTCTTCATAATTAATTCACAGAGCATTCTGAAAATAAAGAGTCTCGAGGATATATTCTGGTCAGGCAATACCCACCAACAGTGAAGAGTTGAGTTTGCTTTGGCAAGAATAAGGCAATATTGATGAGGTAACACTCTACTTAGATACACTCATATTTACAAAGTTATAAGAAAATTTCTAACTATTGGAATGCTACAAAGCATACTGAAATCACATCCATAATTTGAATACACATTGCCCAATCATCAGACATTAATTTTAAAAAAATCTTGACATGCAAAGGAAAACATCATCTGTTCATTCTTTATAAGGGTTTTTTTATATGAAACATCAGTCCAAATATTTTAACAACATACATAAAACAGGATATCTTCAATACTAGCTATATTTTTTATTACTAATGGTTAATAGCACAAAATAAACATGGCACCAAGAACTGGTAATGATTCTTCTCAACTATTAACTCTAATAGCTTAATTTATAAGATGCCTTATGAAGATACTCCTCAAGTTGAATCTTCTATTAATTTGAACCATGACTGTAAAGCATACATTAAATCAATTAGTGAGGGACATATCTGGAAAAGCCCAGGGATTTAGCTAAATAATTCCGATATATATAAAGTCTTCATAAATAAAAGTCTTTCCTGTGAGACTCCCTAATGCTTCTTCAGACCAGGGTAGAGACAAAAATAAGCATCGTTTCCACATCAGTATTTACATCAGTAATCTGACTGAAACTGAGAGACAATTGTGTTTCAGGTAAATATTTTGCCCTGTGAAGGGAGGCTGCTGGCAGTGTGTAAGGAATTGTACAGACCAAGTAATAGAAAATCCTTCAGGGCTCTTTCCAGGGATTCAGACAGACAAATTAAGTGGCCCAGGGAGGTTCTCACATGTACTCAGCACCAAGGCAAAGCCCTTTCAGGTCCCTCCCCCATAAGGAAGCTGGTAGTGCTCAGCATCAAGTCCTGCACTGAGCTACATAGGCAGACATAGATCACAGAATCCTACATGCTGCTCTTTTCCATCCTTGACCCCAGATTTCCCTCTCCAGGACAGACTACAGTGCCTGCACACTGGAGTTAAATCTGGATACAGACCTAACCCTTTGTTTTGGAACAGAGATTCAATTAAATCCCACTTTTCAAAATGATCTGTGCATGCATCTGTGTGTAACTGCCTCACCTGTGCTACAAATAATACCTGAAATTGGAAAAGATCATGAGTGATATTCTTGGCAGCATTAATCACACTGCTTTATTGACATCAACTTGTATTATACTGATCTACATCCAGACCCGCTGGTGCCAAGGAAGGACTGAGCTTTGTGCCAAGAGAAAAGGTGGCAGCCTTGGGCTCTCAGGTGCCAATGGTGCTGCGCCATTAACATTAAAAAAAACCCCAAACCCTAATCCTAAGACAAAAGAGAAGCCTAACCCTAACCGTAACTCTAAGAGTAACCCTAACCCAGGATTCGGGAGTGGAAAGAGGAGGGGGTGTGGCGGAATAGAGAGAACTAGGCCAGCCCTTTGTGGACTGGCACCTTTCCTCTTTCGATTCCTTTTAGAAGAGGAATCTTCGTCCGTCTTCAATTCTTGACTGAAAAATGGCAATTTCCCAGACCCACTGGTGCCAAGGAAGGACTGAGCTTTGAGCCAAGAGAAAAGGTGGCAGCCTTGGGCTCTCAGGTGCCAATGATGCTGCACCATTAACATTAAAAAAACGCCCAAACCCTAATCCTAACACAAAAGAGAAGCCCAACCCCAACCCTAGCCATCTGGTCTCAAATCTAATTTGCTTTTCACTGTATACTTGCCAGAGGTTTACTTTCAATATTTTCCTGACCTGGTGGAATGAGAAAAGACTGGTCTGCTTCAATTTTAATTTGTAGTCTGGCCGAGTCCTGTCAGCTTCACTTCTGCCATTCCTGCCTAGCATAAAGTTGCTGTATTTCTTATGCAAACAAGACTTATTTCTCCCAATTAAAGGAAAGTAATGCTAAAAAGAATTAATGGGCCAGACCTTCACATTCTGTTTAAGAGGGAGGTTTAACATCCCAAAGGTCTAGCAAGAGACACAATTTCCATCCCCCCAGTCTTGGCAACAGTTAGTTGTGTTTAACTTTGACTGGCTTCTGTGTCTGAGACAGGTGTTATCTGATGCAACCCTTGACACCACTAATGCTATCTGTGGGTTGAGCTTTCTGGAACAGGCTGGTTATCCTGGCATCAGGGATCCATTTCTGAATCACTGTCCCATTAATCTACCTCTGAAAAGGTCTTTAGCATCAGGAGTCAATGCACAGTTCCCTGCCTGTTCATTTTCCAGTTATTTCAAATCTATGAGTGAAGTATTGGTTAATGGACATCCAAATTAATGCCTGTAGTTTTTCAGTCCAGAAGAAATTCTAGCAATTTTCTGCTGAATACAACAGTTGTGAAAACAGTTCATGTGAAATACTACTATTCCTTATGTGTGAAGTACTAGATTAGATCCTTCTATGTATATCTGAAGAGATTACAAAATAGATAAAATACATTAATTCAATTTCTTTCAGCATTTCTTTACCAAAAACAATACACCTTCTATTAGCAACTACAAAATCTGTAAAACCTACAAGTAAGTAGACCTGATTTTCAAGGCTAACTTGACCTCCTCGTTTTGAGTCTCCATCTTCTTTTGGCTACAGTTACGTGAGATGAGAAGTTTATGATCCTCAGTGCATTCCAACTCTCTTCCTGTGGAATATTATTAGCCCCTTTGTTAGCAGAGTCTTTCCTGTCAAAATGAGCTTGTAAAAGTTTAGGCAAACCTCATCACCTTTATTACAGTGGGTTAAAAATCACAGAGACAGCCCCATGAGGGGCTCTATAGAATGTAGCTGGGGACAACAGACACCTCTTTAGTTCAGACTCCAGTAGAAAAAATAATGCAAGAAAAGGCTACTTTTGTGGGGGTCTTAGAGCATAATTCACCTCCCAGCTACATGACTCATCTGCCAGTTCCACCCTTCTGCTTGCATGGGATCTTTTCCACTTCACCACAGGCTCCCACCACTCCAACCTCATAGCAAGAGTCCATTTGAAGAAATAAAAGTCAGCCTCATAGCCCCGGACATGCTGTCCTGTAGGACTTGTTCTTGCAATATTTTTAACGATACAAGTGCTGAAGATGGGCACGTAAATGCTTCCCAAGGATTAAGATGTTGGGATCAGTCTTCTAGGTCACACATTCAGTTCTAAGCACCTCTGTCCTGTATTGATACCGAACAGTGTTTCAGACAGGGAGATCAAAAGCATGGCTTCTACTTTTCCCAGTGTGTCAAACACGCAGGGCTGTTATCACATGGGGCACCCCCTTTTACCTTTCAAAGTGGTGCAAAGCAGCTCAAAGCTCCTTTCCTCACTCTTAGAAAGAATCAGTTATAGGGCTGACAACACAATTCATCCTAACAGCACATGGAGTGCTTGAATGGGAGGGAAAGGTGCATAGATGGGTTAGACAATGTCTGAATGAACTATCAGATTAAAAACAGCCAGGCACTTGGGACCACAGGGTGTAGTGGTGAGTAGGAAAGGGCATGCCCATACTACCCTTAAGTCTTCAGGACTGGGAAGAGATGTCAACCTGTCCCAGCAACAATACTGTCTCCCACCTGCTGCCAAGGTGATGTTGTGCAGGCAAGACGAGCCCATAAGCAACCTCCTTTAAATCCAAATAAAAGCATGAGATGAAATCTAGGGCTGTGAAATCCTGCCTGAAGAACACCCTCTCTCTCCAAAAAACCATTGACAGACTCCCTAGCTCAGGCATTTAGGCATTACAGCATGAATGGGCTCCTTGCTCTGCTCCCCACCTGCTCAGCTGGAAATACCACTTTTTACTTTACACCAGTTCTGTGGAACATGAAAGACTGAATGGTCATATCCTTCAGTAACAAAACCTGATAAGTGGGATCATTGACTTTAGTTTGCCTTCAACTCAATTATTCATGGCCCAGCTAAAATAGCTCCTAATCTTTGGGCCATCTACTAACTAAGCATTACCCAATAAACTCTGACCCTATTACAGTGCACTCCAGAGAAATTTATTTTTGACAACAGTTTAGAACCATTTATGTATTGCCTTTAGCCTCTAAATTTAGAGACCAAACCAAGGCCTTTCCAAGACTACAGGGTAAATGCAGCTGTGATTTGGGGTGAAGAAAGAGAAAAGCAGGTTAAAAATCCCATGTCAGAAAGGGAAAGGAAATACTTCCAGGGAAATCAAAACTCAACACTGAATAGTAATTAAGTGAAACGGGTCTATCAGTTATTTTCTTGGCTCAACTGAATTGAGCGTGCTCTTAATAACTATATAGCAACTATTGAGTAAAGCAAACCTAACATTAAAATTCAGTTCTTCTGAATAACTTACAGCCTGATTAATTATCACCTTCATTCAGCAAGGTACTTAAACAGCTGAGCAATCCCATTAACCTCCCTAGGACTACACAGAAGGTTGGTGTTGGGTGAACGTGTGTTGCCAGAGCTTGTGAGGGTTTTGCAACTAAGAAAAAGTCAGTAGCTTATCCATCCATCTCCCTGGGCTCTCAATCTCATGAATATATGGGCATCCACATATCCAAGTAGAATGGATGTCCCTCTGTCTCCAAGTGAGGAATAAAGGAAGGAAAATGGATAAAGAAAAAACATGTGGCTGAACAGATCTCAGCTACTCGAGAGGTTTATCCAGCAGCAAGGAAGATCTATGGGCTTTACATCCCTCTCCTAGAGGCAAGATTTCATTTTTAGATTAAAAACTTCAACACCCACTTGCTGCATGTGAACAGCAAATTTCTCCCATGGCTAAAATTGATAGGATGCCATATGCTGTAAAAGGTTAACACCAGCACTATTGTAATCCTTGGCCACAACTTTCATTTCCTTAATCTGCTGACACAGGGTAATGTAGGGCTGTACTGTATGAGAGAATACTAAACAATCTAAGTTACAAATTTTCTCTGAGTGTCTAAGTTGACCTTTGAAGATTTCAATATAAAGAGGGGGGGAAATTGTTAACATGGAAATGGAATTGCAGGAACAGGACCACATTCATTCCTTTGACTTGGTATCTGCTCATGTTTGACATCAGCTATATAATTATACATCATAGCTTGGGCGAAAAAAAAGCATTTTGTTCCATGCTAAAAGCAGCCACATATAAATGGTTTATTAACGGGAAAGGAATGGACAGTTCTCAAGTGTTTGGGGACAGGTGCATTCACAACACTTCATTAACAATCTGAACATCCTCCCTCAGCCCTGATTTCTCATTTTGAGTTGTTTTACATTGCTCTGTGGGAACACAATGGGAACTCTGAGGGCCACTTTTATTTATATCTACTGTAGGATGCCATGCATTGCTAGAGAGGTGGAACATGGTTTTTGTGTAGAAAACCTGGCCTGTGGTATTTTAACAGAGAAAATCTTTAGGAGGAGCTGCCAGGATGAATGAAAATGTCTTGCTGAGGAACATGGTTTAGTGGTGGACTTGGCAGTCTGGGTTTATAGTTGGACTAATAATCTTAAAGGTGTTTTTCAACATAAACAAGTCTATGATTCCATGATTAATAATCTCTAGAGATCCCAGAGCAGACAGTAGCTGACATGGGTACTCTTCCTCCAGATCCCTGTCAATTAGCAGTGCTGCTTCAAGCACAAGCTGTGTATGCGTGAAATAGGGCCAAAAATGGGGAAAAACAAATAAGCCAGTCATGTGGCCCTTGTGATACATGGGACAAAAAAGGACCCTCACTTTGGGTAAAAGAGAGCAGGAAGAAGAAAGTTAATTCTTGAGGTAGAGGTGAAGCTGACACCATACCAGTTTGCTTCAGGAAAAACAGGGTTTTGCTCATTCAGGGATGTTGCTGGATGAACCATGTAATAGGGAAAAGCATCCACTGGCCTTAAGAGGGAATGAGCAATGTCCCACCCTCTTCCTTGGGGCTCTCTGGTAAAGGCTGAATATGATCTGATTCATTTTCATGGCAACTTTTGCTGCTGTTCCCCAGTAAGAACAAAACTAGAAAGGGAAAGGAACACATATTGGACATCATTCAAGCAACAGCAGAAGCAACAGTAGATTAACTGAACCAAAGAAGCAGTTAATAACTGTATTCAATCATTCCAGTGCAGAAAGGACTGCCTTTATGTCAAAAACTATCTCTGTATTAGCAAAGCACACTCTTAGCAGCTCAAATGCTGTTGTTAGTCAAAAAATTCCCTCTTGGATCACAGGTTACAAGACCCAGCACCTCTATTCTAATGTTCTGAAATATTTTCTCCCAAATAAACCTGTTGCAGAAGCAATAGAGAAAACAACTCCACACGTTACTCACAGACATGCTTAATATTTGACTAATGCAAGTCCACATTTCCCTAAAACACCAGAAGATGTACATGGCAGCACTCAGCTACAGCAGGTCAAGGTACACCCCCACAAACTCAGTGCACAAACTCCCCCAAATCATTCCAGCCCTGCAGTGACACATGGCAGGAGAGTTTTTAAATGCACCACAGCTTGCTGTAGCAAGACACATTTTTATGGTCCAATGGTAGTTCATTTTCTAAAGGTCAAATTGTACGTGTTTGTTTTGCCTGGTGCCCTGCCCAATAGAAAGTCACAGCTATATTAATAGCTGACAAATTAAAAGCTCAGCTCATTCTAATAAACTGTGCAGAGTTTTGTTCTATTTCATCCAGAGTGACATTTCATCCCAGAAAAGGCCAGGGCAGCGTCCCAGCACAGAACATCTGGTTGGCCAACACAATGGAGCACAGCACCTGTGAACACGCTCAGTATTTGCTTTGTAACTATTTGTTCCCCCATCTGCCTAAAAATATGATTTTAGGCTGTCAAAATTCATTCCTTTCCAGGGAAGTCTGGCATGATAACGCAGCCCATTTGTCTTGGAAAGTCCTTTCTGGGCCATGCACAGCTAAGCCAAATTTTCTGGAAGGTGAAAGGGGGAAAAAGAGGTTTTCTTCCCTCTTTTTCCTCTTTTTTTCATAGTTTTTGCAGCTTTTTTAGATATTCTGCTGAGTGTCTAGTGGGATCAGACTGAGCCAAACAGCACAGTTAGGAAAGAACAGAGATGGATTGCAGCAAGGTCTGTGGTTTAAAATCTATCATCCAGGGGCTAAGGAAATACAAACAAACTAATAACAGCAAAAAATTATGAAATCTGGGCCTTACAGCCAAGTATAATTTCTTAATTTAGGGCTCTCCTCATGGCAGAAACTGCCACCAAGTTGACTCTGGGGGACAATTCCTCCTTCTGCCAGACCCTTCATTTGGAAGGGAGAAAGTCCAGGATCCCAGCCAGCCTAAGGTGTTAGTGGGGGAAAGAGGTTTCAGAAGGAACAAGGCTAGGGGAATGTAAAAGTCTTATAAAAAGTCCTGCCAAGAGAGAGGTCCAGGATTGTAGCTGAAAATTTGAGATATATTGGGTAGGCTTCGGTTTGTCAGCCAAATTCTCCACCAGTGCATATAGGCTGCAAAAATGCAACAGGACTGACCACTGAAAAATCTACCCAGTGATCTGTAAGAAGCTTCCAGAGGCCCAGACCTGGCTGAAGATGGGACAAGCACTGTGATGTGTCACAGCCTGGAAAGCAGGGGACACCAAGTGGGGAGAAAGGGACAGTGAAAGGGATGAATTGAGTCCATTGCTGCTACTGCTCCATTGCTGGAAGCTCATGGCCACATCAGCCAAAGGTCAGTTCCAACCACCTCTTCCTTACTTTTATTTTCTGAGCTGTAAGAAGCAATTAGTTTTAATGAAGAAATAAACCTCATCTTTTTTTTTCTTTTCATATACACCATTGATTTCATCTGAGAAAAGACAAGAGCACAATGAGGATACCAGTATCACACAGCATCTTTCCAGTGTGTCAGACTGACAGACTACATTTAAAAGGCCATTCTTCCTCCTACCCTGTTTCTTTAACCTGTAGGAATTGCTGACACTTAGTACCACTGAACACCTGGCTCAGTGGGGGCCCAATAATACTATAAAGGATATTTACAGGAATAAAAGGCTGTGTGGCCTTCAGCAGAACAATTCACCCCTTCATATCATAAGTCAGCCAAACTGGAAAACTGAGTGACAAATATGAATCCCAGTGAAAAAAAAAAAAAAAAACAAAACCAAAAAAACAAACCAGATGCTACACTTCAGTTGAGATTCTTTTAATAAGCAGCTAACCTTGTATGTTAAATAGGATAGCAATTTTAAGGTACACCAAGTAGGGAAAGCTTGGCCTAGCCTTCACTCAAAAAGAATCCAGCTGATGAGACAGAGCTATTGATGAAGAGTTCAAGTAGCTTTCTCCTTTTCCCTTTATTTCACATTGTCTCCCCTCACACCCTCCAACACAGAAGCTACAGTCACATATGAATGACAGTTTCCTTATGTTTATAGGTAACACCTGCCAGCATGGAGGGGTGGGTAGAGCACCCTCCACCCAGATGTAACTCATCCAAGCATCCATCCCAAGCTTTCAGTCCATGACATAGCATTGTCTCTGCTTTGTGTTGGGAGCTCAAGCTCTTCTGTGTATATGGAAGCAGCAGAATTCCAAACAAATGCTTACTGCCGTTGCCAATATGTCACTTAAAATTAGATTCATACTGCAATTTGCAGACTCCCAGTCTCAATAGCCTGTCTTGATCAGTCTTCTAAATAATTGCAGATAAAACAAGGCATAGTCAGAGCAAAGTACCAAATGAGTTGTGACATCTATTTTCAATTAAAAATAGCTGTAATTGAAATGTATTTAGCACCACTGAAATATTCTGGGCTGGTAGCCTTCAGGAGAGATTCAGCATGGGCCATGAAAGAGCACATAGTCATTAAATTCCTACCTCCTTCCTGGTGTGCTTCAAACCTGCCCTAACAAACCACATTGTTAAAAACAATGAGAAGGTCCATTTAATGCAGTCCTTGGACATCCCACAGAGACTGATGGCCAGAGTGTCCATTAAAGGGCAAGGACAGGAGAATTGCCCTTTTAGCCTTCTTTGTAACCTCTCTTTGTCTTGCCCCTGCTATCTTCCATTCTTCCCATCCTCTCATCCCCAAGAGGCTGGAGGAACTGACTTTTCAATTTCCAGCTCCTTCCTGAGCATATCTGCTGTTTGTCAAGCACAGGCATTAAAAGTGCAGCATTCTTTTGTCTTACTCTAGTGAGCGTTTTTTAGAGGTCTTATATAAAAGGTAAGTACATGTGTGCTTAATACAGTCATTTTTCATAGCTAGAAAGACAGCATAAGTGATTAACATAAATCAGATACCATTAATTATATAGACAGGCTCCCCAAACTACTGCTGAAAGAAAGATGAAGAGAAAAAATAGTTATCCCTATAACAGAAATGAGTTAATGATGTATATTTCCTTCTTGTAACATTTTTCAAATTAGAAGTTTGCACAGAATTGCTTTTGACCTGAAATTGAACCATCTTCAAATTCCCAGGGACAGAAAACCTAGTTAAATTCTCAATGCTTCTTCCTTGTATCACAAGAAAGCCAAGCAGCTCTGGTCACCCAAGGAATTTACACATTACAGTGCAGATACAGAAAAAAAAATTGAGTTTTCCTCATGCACAGCATTTGCAATCCAAGCAAACTAGAATAAAAAAAAGCAATTGTCATCAAAATATCTTACGTGAAATGCAGTCTGGTGATGCAATGGGGGGCATAAATTTAAGAACATCCACTCCCATTGGTACCACTTCAGTGAACTGACTATATTTTAACTATTGATTCAAGCCATAAAGTATAACACACAGGGGACAATCACTGGCTAAGCAGATAAAGACAGACTTACATACAGTTCCAAATGCTGTGATAAATATTTACATTACTGACTATCATCTTACAGCACAAGAAACCCACATATTTTAGACTAATGTAAATGCTTAGCTCTCTCTTCACTACAATACTATTATCTACAGATCCCTAAGCAGATAGATGCTATAGGTGTTTTCATGATGTACCTTGGTGGGGGAGGGTTGGGCAAACAGTCAACATAAGCAGTTTTCCAAGTTTTAAAATTCCCCTAACCTGCATTATTTCCACTTGTGATTTTAGTTTTCAGTCTCCCAGCCAGACTAAAACCAGCCAAAACTTTAAATGTAAGCTGGAATTACTAACAAAATCCACAGGCCAGGAGATGAGGTGGGACAAGAAGATCAGAGTCCTATATGTTCACTTTGATTCATCCAGTCTAAGGTCAGAATTTATTTCCCTTGCTGTGTTGGACACAAATGTTAGCAGATACTTTGGCATCGCTGGCACAACAGCATTTCAAGGTCTCTGCAGCTGCAGGACGTACTCATGAAATTATTTTCTCCCAGAGCAAGTGTAATTATCTTAATAGACTTTAACACAACAGGGGTAGAGAGGAAGGAGTTCATCACTAGCACACATGATGTTAGGGGGTTTCTGTTAAAAAGATTCATTTAGGAGGATAACAGGGAATGGCAAGTAGCATATATAGCCATTTCTCTCCCTACAAGACAAAAACAGGATAAAAATAGAAGATGGAGAAGCAGAAATCCCTGACACCAATGGTGCTTGGCATTTCCCAGTGGATTTGTTCTGCAAAACCCTTTGCCCATACCTACCAGTTGATCAATATGGACTTTTTGGGACGTCCTCATGTTAGCCAGCCCAAGTTGGGACAGAGATGGACAAAAGCCTGCAGTGGCAGCTGAGGCAGCTTCCTTCATCCAGGAAAAGAATAACATGCACTGCCCCTGGCCTTCTCATCCTTATCTCCTAAGCTGCCAGTCTACAGATCAAACTCTTCACAAGGACCTGGAAAATCCTGTGATGATACACAAATCCACTGAGGCATAATCCCTCCAGCTTCCTTCATGGCAAGAAATAGATGTGTCCTAACTGGTCAGAGATCACCATGGAACATCTCTGATAAGGATGTGAACAAGGCCATTTAATTCTATGAAATTTGCAAGTCAGCAATGTTTGCTGCTTCTCCATTCCTCACTAATGCAGAATATTTATCACTAAGTGTAATAATAGTGTAATAATGATGTATAATAATTAATTCCACTGGCTGCAGAAACACTGGAGTAGCACAGATGTTAAAAATATCTTCTTTTCCCCGAGGCTTGTTACACCTGCAAATATACCAAATTTAAAAGCAATTATGAGTGTATTAGGTCCTAAAAGAGATTTTTCTGATTCCATCTGCACAAAGAATGAGGCATTGAGCAGGAAATTCACAGTTCTCCATTTTCCAATGGCACAGAAAAAAGATTAAACAGACCCAGCAGTGAAATACTACCCAGGCCTGTCATTTGACCAGTAGGGAATGCTGATATTTGCAGTGATCCTTCAGGTCTGAGCTTTCTAACCCACTCAGATCACATTCCTCCTGAACTGTCTGCCTTGTTCCCTCCAGCTGAAAGGGCAGTTGCTAATCTATTTATGCAGAGCTGACAATGAAGGCAACCAGATCATGCTCAGAGAGAAAACAGCAAAGGGCTTTTGGACTCAAAGCCCCAGTACAGCACGTTGGATGCTGCTGGAAGGCATCTGCAGTGCTGGCTGTATTTACAGAGCTGCTGAGTGCTCATGGCTGGCTTCCTCCTGAACATGAGCCAAGCATCACCATGGGTGTCTACTGCTAACGAGTGAGCAGAGGATCCTAATGGGGCTTTTGTCAGGCTGAACAGTACACACAGTTAATTCTTCCTGCAGCCTCCCAGGGTGGTTACTGGATACTGAAAGGTCCTACTGAGCTGAGGGCACCCAGAGAAAAGAGGGGAGGAAAAGAGAGTATGAGCCTCTATTCCCTGACACTTCAGGTATATCTTCCTGTGCCTCCATCTACTTGTAAAGATGACACCACACTTTTCAGGAAGGTGCAAGGAACCCACTAGGTACCTGCAGCTTCCACAAGCTTTTTCGACAGCAGGTGCCAAGCAATACAATTCACCTTCTGCATGACTTGAAAGTTCCTGCACAGCATTTTCTTACGCATTACATTTAATCCAGCATTTTGATACATTAGTATAAAGAATTTAATCCCTAAATTAGACTGTAAAAAGGTGTAGGGCCAACAGGTACCTCCAGTTGCCAAAAAAACTAAATTGCACCAGGCAACTGCGAAGCAACTTCACAGCCGAGAACACAAAATGTGACTTCTACTTAAGTCAATTAGTTGGACCCTCTGGTCACAGGGGCTACTGGCATGGGATTGATGCCATTGACATCCAACCAATATACCAAATTCCCATCCAAAGTCACTTCCAAAGAGAGATTACCATATAGTGTGCTGCAGGGATACAAGAACGGAAGCAAATGGTGACTCTTCAGGCCTTCTGAGGATGATAGAACTCTTAGCGAGTTGTGACAACACAGGACCTATTCTGAGGTGGTTTTCCCACCCCCCTTTACACTTGTGCAAATCAGCAGTGCACACAAACCTAACTGCACACTGGATTCATACACATGACTATTGCAACTGGCCAGGGAGGTTGCCTGCAAGCCAGCAGCTCCATAGCTGACTTCCAAACTGCACACCCACATTTGCACAAATAAGGCTTCTGGCATGAAACTTGAACAAACTGAATTGTTAATATTTCAACTTTCTCTAAAGAAACCAGGGAAATAAGCAAGTTCAGAAAAATAGTGGTGAATTTTGATTGGGTTTGCAGGTGTGAAGAAAATATAACACAGAAGAAACCCCTAAGTGGTGAATAAACCCCAGGCTGATACAGAGGAAAGCAAAAGGAACTTTCTACAGTGATGAAAACATTCCTGCAGCTCCAGGAAAGGGCTTCAAATCTCTTAAGTTCTCTCCCCAGATTTCTCAGACTTCTCAGGTAGTTCTGTTAAACACTGGTTTAATACTTCCAAGTCCAACCTCTGCCAAAATTTGACAAAACAAGCAGTATTCAAGGCATTGAGAAACAAAAAGAAAGGGAAGAAAGACAGTGACATACTGACTTAGGTTTTCAGAGACCTCAAGAACTAAACCAGAAGTGAGCAAAAAAGCCCCATTTCCTACCTCCTGAATAAAATACAATAGATCATAAGAAGTAAAGAATTACACAACAACTAAAGTCTTAGAATCTTCTTAAAATGCCTATTCCAGACAGGGGTGATGTGAAGTATTCTGGGATTACTGGGCTGTGTATGGAAACAGAGGGGTATAGATTCATTGACTCTAAAGTGAGCAGAAGCAGCCTATTACCAAGGAATCTGAATGTCACCACCAGAGTTTTTGCAGCCACATATCTAAACTGCTTTCAGAAATTCACTTCAGCACCTCTTCAAAACTCACTTTGGTTTGGAATCTTTGAGTGTTTCACCAGATACATGGGAAATAACTGACTCCAGTCAAAAGGGGAGGCCACCTCTGCATGAAATGCCTTTCCAGCTAGGAATGAAGAATGAGAGACATTTGATGACTCGTTATTTGAATTCATTCAGCCATCCCAAATGACAAAGAGGGTTGAAGGTGAAAAAAAAAACCAAAATCTGCCTTTATCAAAGAAGTTTCAGTGTTCAAATTACATTCAACATCAGTCTCACCCTCACTTCCCATCTTGCATTACTGAAACATCCCCAGCTTTACAAGGTATGGACATTTCAACCCTTTCATCTCATTTACCACTGCAGTCAGCGAGGGTTTAAACACCAGTGCAAATGTCAGTAGATAAACAAGCAAAATCATCTTAAGAACTGAGTGGAGTACTTTACTTTTCATGCCCAGCACCTCTCCCTATTCACCACTCCCATGAACAGGGAAAAGGGATGGAGTGCAGAATTTAGATTTATGCAACAAGAACCCATAAAAGGGAACAATCTTGCTAACCTCTCCCTTTGGCCCACTGAGCCTCTAACAAAAGCACCAGGAACCAAAGATTCCTCTTTCTCACATAGGAAAGAAATTACTTTTTTTTTATTTTATCAATTTTCACTTGTCTTTGCTACTTTTTCCCTGCTGCAGCCTTTTTGCAAGCTCAACTTTGTGGGTAACTAGAATCGGTCAAGCAATTACATTTCAAATGTCTCTTGAAATCCACCTCCTTGGTAACCCAATAGCTCCCACTACTGATCTTCTAAAAAGGAAATTGATGTACTCCAGGTTACCTGAAGAAGTACTTAACAGAGAAGACAATGGATCATGTCAACCCACCACTTCTCATGCTGCATTTTGTTTCTGGAGTTAATTTTATACCACTCAATATCAATAGGTAATGGGACTTTCTCAGTTTTCACCTTTCTTCCCTCAAGCAAAGCATTCTTGTAGTGAATACATATAAAAATACATACACAGAAATTTAGTATTACCAGACCCACTATATTAGCCCATGGTCTATTTCACCATGTGGCTCCAAGCTCTAATAAAAGAGCCCCTGATGTCTTGCCAAAAGATTTTGACTGGTTTGCTATTGTGACCCTAAGACAGATCCACTTATCTAAATACTGGTTCTTTTTTTAACCTAAGAAGCAGTCCTTACCTTTTCTTCATTTTTTTTCCTCAATCTTGAACTTAATCCCTTTGATATTCATAAAGGTCTGTGGGCCAATGTCACACCTAACAAGCTATTTATGGAACAACATACCAGCCCAAAAAGTTGACATGAGAGAACAGCACCTAGAAAGGCAAACCACTCCTCAGTGCTCAGAACTACCCCATATTTGCACTGCAAAAATAAAAAGAATCAAAGTGTTTGATGCAAGACAAACAGCATCTATAATTCACTAGCTGGGTCAAGGACACACTTGTTAAAGAAAATCATCTCAGAAAAATGTTTATCTCATGCCAGATCTTTTCTACGAAAGGACTAACAGGTAATTAGACTTCTTTTTACCAGCAGTTGAAAGGGACATCAGATTTTTCTCTTTTAGCTTCTGAAAAGAAACAAACCCACCCCATCCTTCAAAAAACCAAAAAAAAAAAAAAAACTCAACCAAATTTTAAAAAAAGGGGGAAAAAACCCAAACCAAACCAAAAAAACCCACAATGTTCTTCCAGCGATGCTGTAGCTGTTTTACTGTGTCAGGTACCATACCCAGCCAATATGTCAACAAATGCAACACAGCAGCTGCTAACAAAATTGTGTATGTTATTTTTCCTTCAAGAAATCTCAGTCTCACTCTGTTTGCCCATCTGCTTAAAAAAAACCCCAACATAATTAACACCTGCCACATGAGCATCCCAAATATTGTTCATTTTCCATGTCCCTGAAGGAAGACCTGCTTGGGATCTGAAGGTCAAGCTTCATCTTTACACTACTGCTCCACAACCAACGTTATCCCCTTCTCTGGCTCAAGCAGCAGACATGAAATACTGTGGAAAGTGCTTACAAAAATGGTCAACAAAAACCAATGAACATGTTCCACCCTACACAGACTTCAGCTCCAACAAGGTTTCTCCTGCAACACCTAAAACAGAGTCACTATTGCAGTAAGAGCAAGAAACATTTTTGTCTCTGCACAAATTCCTCTGTGTCAGAGAAGATAGAATGAACAACTCTACCAGCAGGTTGCAGCTGTGAAGCAGGAAGATTTCATCCAATCTGATCCCCACAGGACTTGCCTCAGCTGGCCTTGTTTATTTGGGCACCACTCGGAGACAAGAAGTCACGTTTAAATCCATAGTAGATATATGTAACCATAATGCAACAGACCCAGCTATTTCTCCATGCTTCAGGTTAGCAATCAGTTCCTAGCACACCATATTCCCATCCCTACCCTCCAGATATTTTATTGGCTTGTCTATTCCATACTAGGAATTACAGGGAATGGAAGGGACTGAGAAATGCAATGTAAATGCAAGGTGCATGGCAGTGTTTCATGCAATGAACTGGAAAGACTGCAGGAACAGCCCAAAATTCTCTGATGAAGTTGAGCTTACTTTCAACGTGGTACAGTGCTGTGTGATTCAGATTTGAAAAATGGCACCTCTGAAACACCATGATAAAGAGACAGGGGTTACTTGCTCTGCCAGACATATAGTTTTTATGAGCTTTTTTGTAAGGATGAAGGAATTGGAAGTCTCAAGAAGAAATCCTCATGAATAAAAGGCACACTTCTCTCCGAGTGACAAGAAAGCATCATCAAGGATACACCTGGTTTCTCAAAGGGGCCCAGATAACATTTTATCTCTTTCTGCGTCAACTCAGAGTTTAGAACAGTGGATATACATGTGCATGTGAAGGAAAAGAGAATATTTTTGTTGCTGTTGATTGATGTTTTCAGATTCTTTCAGATCCCACAGGAAAGGTCCTCCAGATTTGTAAAACAGTCCTAAAAGCCCAACAAGACAGTAAATAGGAACAGCTTGTAAAAAAGCAGCATTTTAACATCCTCCGCTCACCAGCCACTCCTAGACAAATCCACCATTGGAAAAACAAGCAAAAATGCTCTGAGGAAAGATGGATCAGAAGTTCAACTTCAGCAGAGAAGCTGTTCTGCCCAGATTTCATCGTTTGAAAGTAAGCTTTTTCTGGGATTCAGTTCCCTGTGGGGAAAAAAGGGCATCATAATTTCAGTGAGTTACAATGATTCTTGCAAAGTTTCACAGCTTTCTAAAGGATTCAGAACAGACCCTCAGATTCCAGTGGCCTCCATAATTTTGACACAATCCTAGATGTTGAAAAGCTGATGGTCCCTTTGTTTCCCCTCTTTTTCTCTTTGTAGACTGAGAGAGGCATAATCCTGAATTGATAGCTTCTCCCAATGCTCAGGCTATGATTTATCAGTCCAGGAGGCTGCAGTGGAGAAGTAATTGCATTAGCACTGCCACTGATAAATAGTGCTTTCTTCAGACTTACGAGCCGCTGAGGGCTAATTACCCTTCAGATTCCAGATTCCGTTTGGCTTTAATCAGAGGGTGAATCATCTCTTTCCAAACATGGCAGATATTAATGGCGGCACATTTATCCTAATTAATCTTCCATGGGGAAGGCCTTTTCTTTTAATTAAAGACATGAAAATGTGCAAAAATGACAAAAGAGCATGTGGCCAAGTAAGGACAAGAGTCAAAGTACCTCAGAGAATGGCAAGGATTGTTTTCACAAGGAGATAATGTAATGAGCCATATCCATCCTTGGCATTGATATTTTGACCATATTAAGCTGACACATTGAGACAAATTCATCTTCAACACTTCTGCTAAGGGAAAGCTGTATTAATGAAGGAATGGAGGGCCCACTTTAACATCTTGGACTTTATGGCTTGGGCATTCAACCCCCTCAAAGAACTGCAGCTCAATAATGAAGATATGGAAAAGCCAGAAAAGTCAACAAGTTATTTGGCTGCTGCTAACTCTTGCTGCCACCTGTCTAAACATAAGACAAAAAAACCCAAAACACCGAGCTCGAGACACAGGAGAATCAAAATTTCCATCAAACCTAAGCAAAAAGTAATGTTTTACTAAATGCTCACTAGTTCTGAAGAGATATATCAAACAAGTTAGTGTGGTATATGTTATATCAGCTCTTAAAAGCTTGTTCCTGGGAACACTGCTCACAAATACTGGCTACACTGCTCACAAACACATGCTCAGATCTCAGTCTCTCTGCTGTGAGCTGGATACTGAGAATATGAGTTTGCTTCAAACACAGGTTTCACACAGGATTTCTGTGGACAACATCTAAACTATGTTCTGTGAAATACATGCTTCTGTGAATAACTGAGGATCTTGTCTAGGTAATGTTGTTTTTCCAGCATCAAGAATTCCATTAAATTAGAGCTGAATGCAAGAGAATTTATACTCATGGCATAAACCCACCTTTGGGCAAATATAATTTTTCTATCCTATGTGTCTCATAGGCTATGGAGAAAAAAAAACCATCAAGAATAAATCATCAGTCAGACTTATTATATTATCTGCAGTCAGTTGTCAGGTTGCTTGCCACACCTGTATGGTCAGTTGATAAATATTCAGCCAGGGTCTGAGCAGTGGAGTTAAAAAGAGACAATTATTCTCACAATGGGAACAGATAAAAAGGTGGGATACCATTTTCTTTAAGATTTCTTATAGGATATTTACTGAGGAGCTGTTTTGTTCTTAGAACCTCCAGTAATTACAAAGAGACCCTTACACAGTGCTGTCCCTGGAAATTTCACCTACATTTTCACCTTATGGCTTCCTTAAGCAAAAGGCTATTTGGGCTGCACATGCTTATACTGCTCTTTGCGCTTACAAACAGAGGTAAACCCTGTTCAAAGACACTCTAAAAGGAGACCAAGATGCAAACCAGTTCTTGCCCTGACCTGGCATATTTTAAACATCAGAGCTTCAGCCTAACCTGTTCCCAAGCATTGAGGAAATGTACCTACTGGTACATTAAGTGAGACTGCAGTCGATACTTCTAAAGTGCCTGTTTATGCTGCAGCAGAGAGCTGATAAACAGCCTTGCTTCTAGTTTCTCTTAATTTAGAATTCATTACATCTCTCTTTCCATGAAAGATAAACCAATAGCTGCCCTTGACAGCTGTTTTCTTTGGGGTCACTCTCTCTATCCACCCATCTACTCTTTCTTCAGGGGGTTTTGCTCACTGTAATGCAAGCTCTATCAATTTCATTCAATTCTTCCACCACATTCTACAGGGACTGAGGAGGACAGCAAAGCCAAATGCATTTAACCATTTGGGTGCCAGGTATCAGTGTCAATTATGATAGTTAAAGGAACTGCAGACAACAGCAAGAGCTCCATCACAATAAGGAGCACAAGTAAATGAGATGATGCCAAAACGTGAGACAATCAGCAGGATGCCAGCTAGATTGACTTGAGATGCTTTATTTTAGTTCAGCCAGTATTGCACCTGGCTGCATGCTCTGCCAGGGTCTCAGCTGGAAATTCAGTTGGCTTTGAGAGCCAGACATACACACAGGGCTCATCCAGCTTTTTTAGAGTAATGATTGCTTTCCAGAACTCCAATTTATATTCAGAAAAGGACAGATTTAACTACTGGAAGAGTATGAGAAGCCCCTATTAGATCAGTGGTTCATGTAGTGCAATGTCATTTCTCCAACAGCAACCACAGAAGATGCTACTTACAGAATATGAAGCCTCTGTGATCCCTTTCTCAGCAGATTCCACCAACACCCACAGTCATGGCACATGGGATCTTCAACAGAAAGTTCCTGCATACTACTTTTAATGTCCATTCAGAGTAGTTACTTGTGAAATTAACTTTTCAAACCTGCTGATGTTATTTAGAAAGCTTCTCAGGGAGGAAACTTATAAAAGAAGGTAAAGATGAGAACAAAGAGGGCAATGGAAGATGAGTAGGTTAAACTATACTATCCTCACTACTAACTCAACAGCATAGGAAAGCATTTTCCAGTGCCAAAGTCTGGAAAAACAGACTGACATTGTACAGAGGGTTCCCAGGGGCCTGCTGAGGATTTAGTGTCTTCATTCCTATGGTGGCACCACACAGCTAAAACATTTAGACTATAAACACCTCAAGGAGGAAGCAGAAGCAGTAACTTTCATATCGCCCCTGTGAAAAATTCAGCTCTATTCTTGGTAGAACCTTTTGTGATACTGTAAGAACATTGTGACTCCTTATTTTAGGAGGAGCATGTACTGTCCAAAGGTTTCTCACATTAGGCCTCAACCATTTATTCAGCAACACAAGATGGGATACAAAAGAAATCCTCAAATTACTTTTTGCCTGTTCACAGCTGAGCTTATTTCTGCTCAAATGCTGTGATCAGCATTTGCTCACTGTAGCTATAAGAGCTTCTATTTGCAAAACCCACAGTTAACAAAAGGTAATCTGCTATAAATTAGTGCAGAATGGCAAGAACAATATTGACAAATCTTAGATGGTCAAAGTCCCAAAATGCTGATAGCAGCAATAGAGCTGAATTAGGTTAAGTAATCAGAAAATCAAGCGAACATCAAAAGGCTTCCAGCTACACCAGGACTTAAAAGAAAAGTAGTCTAGGTCTTGCAATTTGTTATTCTTCAAGCTGAAGAAACTTCAATAAAACCAGTACAAGCTTTTTAAACTGTTTTGTCAGGGACATCCCAAAACTCCCTCCTACCATTCCTGGAACAGTTTATTCAAGCATTTTTCCTCTGTCTGGTTGATTTAGACTGTCTGATACTGGCTCTGTTCCCAGATTAGGTGACTTGAAAGTTTATAGGGATATGGTGGACTCCAAAAAGCCAGTCCATGACTTTGCACTAACAATCCCATGAGCAGTCTTCAATGTCAAGCATTCATGGCTAAAGAAAACTGGAGGAGCAACCTCTGACCTAATCCTGGTAAAAATTCTGTAGCAGCTCAGTTCTGTCCTTCTGTCTCCTTCTGTCACAGGGAAGATTGATGTGTTTGACTTGGGACCATTTGCCAGAAATAGTTGCCAGAGCAGAAGTCAGTGAGGAGTAGAAAACAATCCTTTCTGGCATACTGCAGTCTGTACACCAGTAGATCCACCTGTGACATTAGCAAACTGGAAATTCTAGTCAAAAAGTATCTTTTCTTCTCCATCCCATCCTCCAAAAAGTGAGATGCCACCACATCTTAGAATTGATATGCCAAATCCATTTCTGAAAAACAAAATCCTGCTACCAGAAAGCAACATGTGGGGGAAAATGAGCCATTAACTGAGATAAACCTGCCCACTCCCTCAACTAAAAGGAAGCAGCTACTGTTTCTATGGTGAATGGGAAAGACATCTACCTTAGTATGGCACTGGAAGGAGACCACATTCCCTGGCAGCAAAGCCTCCCCCTTTCCTCTGTAATAAAAAGCCACCTCTCCCTCTCTCCTTACCAACCTCTCATTAAAAGTTCAAATGATCCCCAAGCAGAGAAATGTAATTAGGATTCAGCTCCTGGGAATTGCTATCAGTTTGCTCACACTGGCTGGTAAATGGCTGAACATCTCCATCCTCCTGCCAGACCATGATAGAGTTTCCAGTGCCTTTTTCCACCCTACAGCACGGTGGCTCCCAGAGCTCAGGAGAAATCCTGCCTGTAAGCCCCCAGGACAGCCCAGCTTCTAGTGTTCTACTGATAAAGCAAACTGCCAGCCAGCAGTTTTAATTGGAAAAGCAGCTACAATGGAATAAAGTCGAGATTAATCCGTTGAGTCACCCTGCCTCATTTCCCCACAGAGGAACAAGGCTTGAGTAGAACCTCCTTTCACTGACAAACTCTATCAAGTGCCATCATTCACATGGAAAAAGGAGAAAGGAAAATAAACAGTGAGTTCACGTTGCACAGTGTAACTAACCACAACATTGTAAGGAAATGCTTCTTTTTTAACAAGAAGTGGGGAATAACAGCAAGGGTTCTAGGAGAATTCTTCAGTCATCCCTAGTCATCCAGATGGACTAAAAAGCAGGAGAGTTTTCTTTCCTTTAGAGCCAGGCTCTGTGTGACCTCAGTCATATCCTTTTGCCATCTGGACCTCTTTCTTCACCCAATGATTCAGGAATGGTTGTTCAGCCAAAGGTCCCATGGTGCTACAGAAATATCACATCAAATGCTCCAATCATTTAAAAAAAAATTCTCTATTTCTAAAACCTCCTGTGCTGTTTGTCAGAGATCTAATCAATCTACACTGTGGTTCCCTTCTGGCCTATTAATCTGGTTTTTCTTCCCATTAAAAACAGAAAATGCATTTGACCATGTGTCTAATGCAGCACCATCACTGGTAACCGGGAGCCCTGATGGTCTCCAGCTGTGATGTTTTGCTCTCATGGCATGGATTTCATTCTTAGTTTTGTTTATCTTTGAGTCCTTGTGTCAGTTTTATTCCTCATGTTACTCCACTAGCCTGTCCTGTTATTTATATTATCATGTGATCAACTGCTGCACTGCAAGCACTGTACCATGCTGATGTATAAAGTTTTTTTTGCTTTTAAAGGGTGGACTGAATTGTCCTGGTAAATCCACATAATGCGGAATTTCCAGAAATAATAATGGCCATTGCCCAGGTTCAAAACACAGTTCTGTAAAATATCCAGTATTTGGTTTATCACATAGATCAGACCCATGGCATTTACATCAAAACTTAATCTGAAGTGAGACAAGGAAGTACCATTCTGCCATGGGTCCATTTCTAAGATTATGTAGAAAATTGGTCTACAAAAGCTGTAGATCTTTTCTTTAAGGAAAATTTGCTTTGTTAAAGAAGAGATAGAATGTGTTCCAGCTGAAGAAATGAGATCACAAGGATAAAATAAAGGTTGTGATATGTTATCCTTAGGATTGGGCCAGAGGTCAGGATGTAGAGATCTCCTTGTCTACAAAACAGTGGACTTTCCATTACTGTGAACATTTTAAATCAAATTGCATGAGGCATTAAAGCAAGCAAGATTGGAAAGACCTCAGAGGGCAGAGAGAGCTGACCCAGTTCATGCCTTCCCTTTGAATGCCATAATTAGCTCTTCCCTTTGCCCCATTAGCCTTCATTTTATTATTTTGAACCATCACACCTATATTCTTCTCACTCTTTCCGCTGAGAACAATTAAATCTTCTAAAAACATCCCTTTAACAAGGGCCTAAAAAAAAAAACACATCATAATATTATCTGCCTCTGCTGCCCTCACTTGTTTTCTCTGCTTCAGCAGGTAGAAAACCACCAAGCTCAAACTTACAGCCAAGAGGTTTGCAGCTTTTATAAATTACATCTTTAATTTCAACTGCATCTGTGTACATTTATATCTCAGGCTCAAACAAGAGCTCTGGGTTAAGGTGAGTAGATTCTTGCTCTGTCTTTTGCAGGTATTCCTCAGGGCATCAAAGTTTCATTTGAACTGTTACCTTGGAGTCAAGAAATACATTGCTTATGGATCTCCAGGGAAGGTGACAAGTGAAAGTTATTAAGTGCACAGCCTCAATATTTGTCCATCCCTTCCCAAAGAGACACAACACAAGGCTACTCACTTCCTGTACAATAACTGGTCAATCATTTCAAAGCCTGAAGCATCAATTGTGATCTTAAAGCAAAGCATCATTAACATCACTGTGTGTTCATGGGAGCAACATAATCAAAGGGAATATTTATAGTCAGTATCAGTTCATGCACTAAGCACATCTGCTCCTACCTCAACAAAGCCAGGTTCTGAGGTTTATTGCACCTTAAAAAAGGTCAGACCTAAACTTCTAAAGCCTAAGGACTTTTATCAGGTGGTGGTAGTGCATGGCAGGGCAGTGTCATGCCCTGAACGGCCAGATGTAACAGCTTCTGTGGCTATGGAAGATGGGCAGAAACCCTCCATTGTTTAATTCCAATCTGGCAATAAACATGATCTTTTTAGTATGATTGTTCAAGCCTAACAGATTTAAACACACACCATCCCTCCCCACAGTGCCCAAAAATGTAAGCCTTCTTGTAACCCCCTACAGAATTCACATGCTGCCTGTTTAACCACTGCTGGCTCAGTAGCAGCATGACCTTGCTTGGGAAAATTTAAGACATGGCTAGAAAGCAAGTTGTTGGCAACACCACATATCAGTGGGTCCAGGTTCAGGGGCTGCACAGGCTGGTCAGAGTCTGAAATGCCAGCAGATTTGGAGATATTGGTGAGTTTTCACTGGTGGAGGAGGTGCAAGAGGCAACAGGCATATTGATGACAAATCTGAAACTAAAAGCACAGCTTTGAAAGAACAAGAGTGCAGGGCTGGTTGGAAATTTTATCCATTTGGACATTTATCACACACCTAGTTGGTAGCTGGCAGATTGTCAGCAAAACACAGAAGCACACAGTGGATTATTTTCAACCAGCTTATTTTTGCAGTCAGGAGAGGACAAGCTTGACAATTAACAGCAATCATGTTCAGAACAGAAAGCAGCAAATTAACTCTATTTTTCTTCCTTGCTATGCCTTTCCTCCTAAGGTCTGTGGATATAAGCATAGAATAAAGTGGATGCTGAAGAGAAAAACACACAGTCTCATTTACAAAGCAGTCAGGAGATCTGTAGGAAAGGGAAGATAAAATATTGTTGCAAGCTAACTCTATCAGGGAAATAGCACGAGCCTTAGCAATGCTGCTGATAACAGGGAATTCAGTTATAAATTACAAGATCTTGGAAGTCTTTTTTTCTCAATGGATTTTTTGCTTCTCAGTTTAAATGCCTTTTTTTTTTTAAGTCCTTTTCTGTGTTACTTCATAACCAGGTTTGGTCAGAGTTATTCTAGCTGATCTGTAGCTAAGTGTTTAGAACTTCACAAAAAAACACTTCATTTAATTTGGGGATGGGATGGAGGGATCCATAACAGAGAAAGAGAACAGAGGAGCTGGAATTTGTTCTTCACCTTTGGGCCTTGCAGAAGGGCTTCACAAGCTTTAAAGGGAGACCCAGACACAACAGTGCAACACAACAAACACAGGCTTTGTTCCACTGAGCTCAAAAGACTGATCACCTCCTACTCATCAGTTCAACAGTACAACTTTGCAGCTCTCAAGGTCTGCCCGTCCCAAATGCCCCAATACGCAACAAGGGGCAAGGTCTGCCCATTCCTGACAGAAATAGCAGGGTGGCAAGTCTTAAAAAGAAAAATAGAAAAATCAATGGGAAAAATCCTTATTACTACCTACATCCATTCCTGGCACGCAGCTCTTTTCAGTACTGTCTTTACAGAACAAAACAAAAAGACATTATGCACAATGAATCTCCTTGTGACCTTTAGTGTAAACTTCCCGCAGCAAGAAGAACAACCGACTCTCTTGGCACAGGATCCAACTCCTGTGCTCTTTAGGCTTCCATCATTTATCAGGATAGGAGGTTGTCAGCCTCCTGCCTGACAAGCACTGGCTGAGAAAAGGGAAGTGGTGGTAGCTTACCTGGAGAAAATAACAGCATATGGCTGGGTATTTTGGCAGGAGGAAAAAAAATCTATGCAGTAAAATTATCCTAATGAAAAATTGGAAATACTCTCTGAGCAGAGGAACTCTGATGGAAGACCAGAGAGATCATTATTCTAACACAGGGGAAGCATTTTGAGAGCATTTTTGTGGGGGAACTAGAAAAGCATAATGAGAGAAAGACTAAGCCTATGTTTAATGCATTAAAATATTTTGGCCCATAAACACCATCTATCCCCATTTCACTCCTGTTCTGCCTCTCCCAAAGCACCTGAATTTCACCATGAACTTGAAGAAAGAAGAAAGAGCAGGAATAACACTGTATCTTCCCCTCTGTCCTAGTTCAGTAAGATGGAAGCAGTTTATCACTGTGTGGGTATGACCAAGGCTGTATATTCTATATCCTCTGTATCATTTCTCATGAACTGTTAACAATGGACCATTTGCAGCAGCTGCCCAGGGCACACTTCACCCCTCAGAATTTAAGCTGGGTGTTAAAGAAGCCTGTGAGATAGGAGCTATCATAACTCCCCTCCAGGGAGTTGTTAGCACCTTCACACCCAGCCTGAGGGGTCATGTCTGCTAATGGACCATCAACAATTCCAAAAATACCCCACAACTCAGAGTCAGGTCGCCCATAGTGGAACTCCCCATCCTGGGGGAGGTACTGGGCATTCCCACCTGAACCTGAGGGTACATAATCTTGGGTTTGGGGACTTCTGGTATCACTCATCAGATCCAGAGGAGGACTAGAACCTCGACAGGACTGTGACCACCAGTCTCAACCAAACTGTGACCATCATCTGCACCAACACGTTTTTCTTTCCCTTCTTTTTACTTTGGACTCAGAGGAACCACATGGGGCTCAGCACAGGGGCTAATGAACACCGTTCTGTTTGCACCCCAGGGTGCTGGGTTATACTTCTGGGTTTTGTGTGTTAAAACCAATTTCTCTTTGTATCATTGCATTTATTATAATCTTTTTATTAAATTGTAACTCTGACCTCTTATGTGTTGGGTATATTTCTCCTGCCAGTTCAACTTTAAACCAGCGCACCCTCCTTGCCCCTTTTTATATCTGTATATAAACCCAAAGGCTACTTTTCGCATTTACTAGGGAGCAACAGCAGGAATCCTTCCCACAGCAAATAGTATCACCTGGAGAACCTCACACCATCTCACAAAAGCTGCATCAAAATGGGGAAGAATTCATGCTTTTCCCTTTTTAATTCATAATACTTTACAACACAAACCCAGAACTCCTTGACATATGCTTCATACTCAAAAGATTAAATCATTTCCTTTTTGAAGATATTTGGGATGTGAAGAAAATAAATGGGTGCAATAAAAATAAATCAGCTCTTGCTTCCCTGGTTAATGCATGTAACCTTCTCTATTGCTTCATTCAAACTCCATCCTCACAAAAACTTGGGAGAGCAGGGAAACAAAGTTAAAATAAAAAATGACAGCAGAGAGAGCGGAAGAGGAGAGGAAAGGAAGGAAAGATGAGTTTGCAGATGAGTTCTGAAGACAGATGGGGATTGACTGAGGCACAGAGATTCATTGTTCTTGCAGAAATAGCTCTGAACAGATTATTAAAAGCAGCCCATCTTCTACTGTCACACTGATCCACAGGAGTCTTTCCTAGAAAATCCAGAAGCTTTCTTCCTCATTCCCGGCTCACTGCTTTCTGAAATCAGTTCCACAAGTAACCACATCCTTTCCCTTGAGATCTTCTCTTCTCTTTTGTCCCTGCCTTCTTCTGGCCACAGCTGTGAGGGTGAACTCAACATGCCCTATGCCACCCCTTTACTGCCTGACAGTACACGTCCCAGAGCTTCTCCACTTTATTCCAGGGCACTGGCCAGCAATCTAACAAGGTTAGCAAATACTGAAGCTTTTCCCAGGGTTCAGATGCACTGTTGGATCACAAGAACATAGCAACAACTTTTAATTCTTTGCATAATGTATCACAATAGATTTCACTCCTAAAGCAAACTAGCACAAGGCTCAGAATTGCTTGACTAAGCACAGGAACCTCTGACTTGATCACTGAATCTTTCCTTGGATGCACAAAAGTCAAGACAGTCACATTTTGCATATCTGCATTGTCCATCTTTGCTAAAACTAAACCCAGTTTCTTCTTAACTGGAAGTAGAGCTTTGATGGATTGCTGGGGGAAGATATAATCAGAGCTCTAGAGATAAGACTTGGAAAATGCACACCCCAGCATGACTCTGTAGATGCTTCAGAGAAAGACATCCACCTTTCTTGATGAATTAATTCCTAAGATACAGACTTTGCTCAAATTCTTGATCAGCTGCTCCATCAACCTGATTCTGCCAACCAGGCTCTTGACACTCCTGAATAAATTATGGTCTAGGCAATGAATTTCTTCTTGTTATGCCTTCAAACATCCCGAGAGGGGAATACAAGCTCTGCTTACAAGTTGTTGAACTTATTCTTCCCTGTGCCCTATGCTGTGTTTAGCCACTGGAGCACTTCTATAAATTACACTTAGTGGAACAAGACCATGTATAACCATGACAATTTATTAATAGGGGATTTTCAAGTGACTTTCACTTGTTATGTGTGTAACATCCAGACTTAATTCAGTCTTTCTGATAGAGGGCTAGCTTCCTGAAAAGATTTAAAGCTTTTCAGATAAGATTTTCCTTTAACACAGAGGAGCAGAGCAAAGGAGACATCCCACTGATTATGCTATATGGCAAGTGGTAAAAAGTAATTTCTAGGAATATCAAGTATTTTTTTGCTCAGGTGCTCAGTTGAGAGTTCATTGCCTGCCCAGTGGAAATTGATTTGCCAGGTTCCAATTCAAGCAAAATTCTACCACGTTACCCTGGCATTTCACATGCCTTGCATGGTCACTTAGGTCAAAAACAAAGTGCTTTTTAGATGCTCCAGAATACAGTTAAGAGGCAACTGGTAAGTCTCAACAGCTTCAGGGCACCTTTGCTTGCCACATCTAAGCACTGCCTTAGGTATTTACTTAGTATCATTTCATAACAATTTCAGGAATGTTCTATAGAGTTTTAAAGCTCTCTCAGCAATTTTATCTTTACAATTGGATAGCAAATTCTACCAAAAGATCTAGGGCTCAAGGTCTGGCACCATGAATGATTTCCTACAACAGCCCTAGCACACAGCTACATATTAACTCATGGAGAAACAAAGGCACAGGATATGAAAGACCAACTTCAAATATTGCTCTCTAAAATAAAGGGCTTAAATCCTGTCAAGGCATTTGGGAATACCAAGAGTGGCCTATAGGATCACAAAGGAATTGCCCCAGAGGCAGAAATACCATCCATATTTCTAGTCTCTGTCCAAGGCAATGACCTCTCCCATCAGTGGATATGTGATGAAGGGGATAAACAGAACCACTAACATGTCCAGACTAACCCCCCCAACATCCAAGCATAGGCTTGGACCCTTTCAGGATACATCTCTGAAGATAACACTTTAAAAAGAAATTTCAGCACTAGAACAGCAATTAGCTCCATATTTTCTAGAGCTGCATTAGGTAAGAACCCACCTGGGCAAACAAGCTGTGGAGTCTGCTGAGCACCAACCATCCTCATGACTGAGCCTCACACATGGTGCCAGAGAAGAACAAGCTGTGATGGATGATTTCTCTTGCTTGAAAATACATCTTATCAGTGCTATTGGTTGCCCCTGGTGCCACGTAGCTGCAGCTGCACTCCTGTACCTTGTGACCATCCCTGCCTTGTGCCATCCACATCTGTCACAGCATTACTGATGCCTGACGTAAATCAAACCTCATCCTACCTTTTCCCAGAGGACATAGCATAAAACCCTGGCTTTCAGTGTCAGTCTCCACTTGGATAACATTCTTCACCTAATCTCCTGGCTAAATGTGGTTCTAAAGCCTCCTTTCCCTCATCAACACCCTTCTCTAGTAGGAAGGTCTGAAACAAGCCTTAATTTGTGGCATCTCCAATTTCCAGAGACACTGCTGTGAGCACATGGGAAGGCTTTTGTGGCTTTTCCCAAGACTGCTGGTGTGGTTGTCAGAGAAAAGAGACTCTACAGTGAGAAGGTGAGTCATTTAATATGTAAGTGGGAGGAGAGATGCAGAGGGCAGCTCTCCAGGCCAGTGCCAGTTCTGGGAAGGAAGCCACAAACAAAAGATTAACAAAGCCATCTCCCTGCCCTGTGAAAGCCTGCAAAGCCACATGGTACAAAAATATTTCATTATCACACAAGGAGGCCCTCTGAGGCTTTTCATCAAAACTATCCTTAATTTGTAACAGGCAGAAAGAAGAATATCTCACAATAGAAAGTATTTGCCACACTTGGCTGCAGAAAATCACGCCAGCTGTTAGATACAGGCCCAGAGGAAAAAACTATTGGTAAGCAACTATTAATTCTTCCACTGATGTCTCAACAATCTCCGCTTATGTTTCCATTTTTCAGGGATCATACAGAGATTTAACCAGAACAACAAAATCAGCTTTTCTCTCTGGGACTATTCAGATGCCAACTTGGTGCTCTGGAGGGGCTGAGACAATATTCACAGAGCAGTGACTGATGAGAGAAAGAAAAGAAGAGGCAGAAGGATGGAGTAAGACCAAGAAGGGACAAGCTAGAAGTCATCAGCAAACTTTCATTAATCACATTGGAAAGTAGCATCTCTCCCCCAAAAACCTGATAAAACATTGTAGATTTTGCTTTCAAAAGCATCTCATTTTGTCAGAACTCTTAAAACTTCAGCAGAAATAGCTGAAATTAGAAATTTAGGCCTCTTGCCACAAAGATAGAAGAAAAAAAAGATAAATGAAGACTGAATACATCAGTAAAGTGGAGATTCAGATAAACTTTAATTGACTGCTGCTCACTTGAGAGATCCATCCACCCAAAATCTGTTTGTACCAATATATTTTTACAACCAGTAGCTTGATAAATTGGTACAAAATCTGTTTGTACCAATATATTTTTACAACCAGTAGCTTGATAAATTTACCTGGGGATTTGAGGTTTTCAGGTTAAGTGCAGTCCTTAAGATAGAAATTTTCCTCCTCCTGAGAAATTAGCTCTTCTGGAAATTATTGAATCCTTCACTGCTTTTCTAAAGTCATTCCATACTGCAAATACCAATAATTGATTAAATACTATCTCCTGAACAGTCATAAAAATACCTGGCAAAAGCACCTTAAAACTGTGTGTCTGCCAGAAATCCTGTTATCTGGCAACACTCAGCTGAGTTTATCATTTGTCTCAGGAGTTACTCTGGGTTTGTCTGGCTACACAGGTACAGAGCATTTAGATATTCATACAAAAGAGTATTTTTCCTCGCATTTTTTTAATCTTCTTTTATTATTGACCTTGATGAACTTGGAAAACAAAGGTCAGACGTTGCTCCAAATCACCAAGGTACACAGGAAATCCTTCCATAAAATAAAAATCACCAAAAATACTACAAAGTTCTAAAAAGTGCCTTGGGGTGGGTTGGTGGGTTTGTTGTTTTGTGTTGTTTTTTTTTAAGTTGGGTTTTTGGTTTGGGTTTGGTTTGTTGGTTTGTTTTTGTGGGTTTCTTGGTTGTTTGGGTTTTTTTGTTTTTGTTTTTTGCTGGCTTCCATTACCTCTGTAAGATTCCTTTCCCTTAAGGATTCTCATTTCTTACATCTTCACCTACCACCAGGCTCAGTCCTGACCACTTTCACAGAGCCACCTCTGCCTCCTCCTCCTCCTGAACATTGACTCTCCATTCTCAAGTACACACTCCAAACTGAGGCAAAACAGCAACTATATTTTCCTGCCATGAGCTCACAGAATTTTGTAGAAATTCCCCAAAGTTCTGAGCCAGAACTTGAGGTAACACCTCTAGGAGTGTGAGGTCTGTGGACCAACATATCCCTTCACTCACTTTCAGCAGATCCAGGCAATGGCCACTTCATTTGCTGCCTGAGGACCCTTCATAACTGACATGTCAGGAGGTGAACACTCTGCAACTTCATTTTCACACACAGACTCAATTTTGTACATTGTCCTTTTTTTCTCCAGCATAATATTTTAAAAGCCTCCCTAAATTCTTGAAATGTATAGACCAGGGTGCAATGTAGTTACTTTGGCATCATTTTACCTCTTCCTGGAAAACAGCAGTCTATCTTCTAACAGCATAAACTGAAGAATGCCTGTATCTCATGTAGCCAAACAGAAAAGGCCACCAGGACAAAAAGGAAAATATTATTAAAGCAATCTTCAGCTTTGCTGTGGGCAATGTCTTTCATACAGCTTGCTATAGATACCACCATTCCAGGGAGCTTATTTTATGTCACTAACCACTCTAAATACGTGCATGGACAACACATGCTGAGCACAATCTCCATGTGGCATCCCTTATACCCAAATAGAGAGGGCTTTGCAAGTGCCTGCTCCAAGGAGACGGGCTGGCTGCTGGGCAGGTCCATTGCTGACCTCTCATGGTGGGAGCCAGACTTACATGGCCAGGGACAGCCCCCAGGACAAGGTGGAAGGATCCCCTGTCCCCACATCTGTCCCTCCTGAAGTTCACAAGCAATTAATGAGCTGTTTATCTCAGTTCACACAATAATCAAGGACAAATTCAGGGTGGAAATCCCAAACTGGAGTAAAACTTTCCTTTAATCCAAGCAACTCCCCTTCACAAAAACCAGTTTGAACAGTCTTGAACCACAGGAGTAGGATGAGATTGACACTCAGTAGCAAGACCATGCTTGAAAATGGAATTGAGATTCCCACCTTATACTCAGCTCTCATATGACTATAATGAGTATGTTCACAACACACCAGTGCTCAGTTTGAGCACAGAGGGATCTTACTGTCCATACTTCTGCCTGCTCGAGTTCCACAATTACAGTATTGCAGCTACTGAAACCTCCTGTCCCAACAACCAGAATGGGCTCAGGAGCTCCAGTTCAGACATGAACACTCAAACTGGGATCCAGCATAACTGATAATCAGACATGGCCATAGTCAGTGTTTCCTCACTGAAGAGCAGCCACCCCAGAAATCTTTAAATGGAAGTATTTTGACGGTGCTGGACAGAGGGTGAGGCATTTCAGACCCACACTCCCTCCACACCCTGTTGCCCCCCTTCCCAAAAGTCATGGGTGCTAAAATAACATTTCTTTCAGCAAGTGTCAGGAGAAGGAACTTCCATGACTCATCAGCTGTTGTTTTAGCCTGCAAGGGACTATAAATTACACTAATTAGAACATGGTATTTTTCTTGCAGTTATACAAAACACTGTCTCTTCCTGCGACATCCAAGCACAGAGCCATCAAGCAGGAGCGTGCTCTGTACATGTTTTAACTCGAATCCACAATTCACTTGCATGAAAATCCTCCTAGCAGCAAATTGGTGAGAGCTGGCAGAGTGCATCAAGAAAGCTGTGCTGAATTATGAGAGGAGGGAGAGTAAATTAGTGGCCAATCAAACCTGTCCAACCAGAAAGAGAGTCATTCCTTTCTGTCAGGGACTACAGCACCGGTATCACTTCCACACTGAGCAGGAAAAAAAAAGTAATTTAGGGGGTCTTCAGTCACTCACACCATCAGTCCATGCAAATAATAAGTTTAGCACTTGTGACTCCGCTTTCTGGGAGCAGCTTATTTGCATTTAGCCACATACACACATGCACAATCTTAGACAAGCCAAACTGAAAAGTCTGGCTATAAGCTGTCACTTCAGCTTTCAAGCCTGAATTAGCTCAGCAAAGTAAAAGCAGAGATTTATTCAGAGCCCAACATCCTAAATCTGGCAATTACAACAGGCTCCTGCAGAGCCATTGGCCTGATTCACCTTCCAGCAAGATTCCTTCAGGGACAGATACAAAAAAGGGTTTCTGTCATGCTCCTAGAGCAAAGCAGCACACTGTGAAGCCCCATACTATATATATCTTGAGGTGGGCACATATGGAAACAATGTGCCCATAAAATGACTGTACTGACTAGGCAGTAGCTGCCCTAAAGCAGAGCTGCTTCTTACAGTGCCCAGGTCATGACAAGAACAGAGTTTGAGGGCTTTGGCTGCTCTTGCCTCTCCAAGAAGGGAGGGAATTGCCTGATCTCTAAAGGCTGATAAAACTCAGCTGCCCACTGATGGCACAGCTGAGCCCAGAGCAAGCTGCAGGTGGATCTGAAACAAGGAGAGAAACTACAAGCCATGGCCCACAAGTTACCAGCTAGATCTAGTCACGCTTTTTGTCATCAGAAAGCTGTGTTTCCTCCTGGAGAGACTATAGCCTTCCTCAAAGGAGGACTCCCTGGTGTTTTGCAGCTTTTAAAGAGTTCAGTAAGTTCAACACTAGTTATTTTGTTGATTTTTCATAAAAATCTCACTTGCCACTGTATAGAAGCAATATCTACATTCTGTATTGCCACCAATTGTTGCTTCTCAACAGTTTGAAAAATCTTGGAAAAAATAAACCTTTTTTTATGAAAGAATATCATCTTGATTGCAAAGCCAACACACAACCCAGAGGCTGAGGCAGAAACTTCCAACACAAACTCTCCAGCAACCTTGTCCGCTGTGCTTTGCATGGATCCTTCAAGCCAGAGGCTGGAGGGGAACAGGGAGGGGCAGGGCCCTCAGATTAATGCTGTGCTAAGAAGTAAAAGTCTTTGGCACCAGGAAAACCCAAAGGAGCCTTTCCCCAGCTGTCTGAAGCTGGGGCCTGCAGGGGTCCCTCGTTCTGCTCCCTGCAAGCCACCACCACCACAGCCAAAAGCAGCTGGAGAGTGAGTGCTCCAGGGCAGCTGTTATAACAGCCCCCCCCTCCTCTCCCACCAGAGTGGGGGGCAGAGATGGACCCAGCTGCTGCAGATGCCTCCCCCAGGCCTGGCCCCACAAGCTCTGGCTCCCTGCCCCACTGCCGCAGGGATGTGGGAGCACCTCACCTGCACACCACCTCCCCAGGGGAGGAACAGCCAGAGCTCCCTTTTTGCTGGAGTTAGCAATTGAAGGAGCCCAGCAGTATCTGGTGGACATCTGGCCACTTGGATTTCCAGACAATGACTCATACACACATCCTGGGACAGCAGAACCTGCGGCCTTGAGAAGGGATATTACCAAAGGCCCCACTTTCTCTTGATTGCACAAGCTTTAATTGGCACCTGAGCCTCGTTGAGGCCAGAGAAGCAAGGGGCTAGTTTGGGTATTACAGTCACCCCTGCCAAAAACAGCCCCTCTAACAAGGCAGCGATGCACAGTAAGGTGAACCAGACAAGGTCTGCAGGGGGATTTGAATATGCAGCTCCGAAGCCCAGGGCATTACCCAGAGAGTGCTCCTAAATTAGAAAACCAAGTCCTTAAACAGAGGGAAGGATTCAGAAAGTTTATTTCTGCTGTTTGCCATGAACCACAGTCCAGGTGCAACACATGCAAATCACCTGAGCCAAAGAAGTCACCTGCACCCTGGCCTGGGTCAGCAGGGAGCAGGTTCTTGCCCTTCACACTTCAGTAACACGATACAGTTATCCATGAGCTATCAAAGTTTGAAGAGCCCTAATCTACAATAACACTTCTCAGCCAGGGCATTGTGAAAGACAAATAGGACACTGCAAGGTGCTGGAAATATCATTCCTTTAAGTACAGAAAATGTTGCTATTCCACAGCTGGCCAAGACCTACATCATCTTTTTGAAGCATGTACAAACGTAACTGGGTCTAGCATTTTCTCCCTGGGGATTTTTCACTCTTAACTTCAGAGTAAACACAATCAAAAAAAAAAAAAAAACCAAACCAACAAAAACTTCAGTTTCTGCTAAGGTATCATCACCCCAGAGAAACAGAGATATGCAGTCTGGAAGGCCAGAGGACAAAAAAACTGAAGTTACAACCAGGCAAAGCCATCTAAAACCCTTGTAGTATTTGTCCTATCTACAGACCTGCTGCTCCTCAGACTCAGAGATTTTCAGCAATTACCCGCAGTGCCTCTCTGCTCCCATGGACCATCCCAAAAAGGATAAAGCACATACAGCCCCTTGCTGACCCCCAACCCCACCCTGCTGTAGCAAGAGCACACAGGTCTCCTCTGTGTGATGCTCAATCAGTAAAACAGACAGCATATGGCATCCCACGATCAGCCTTATGATCTCATCTTGTCTGACTGCTATTTTTACAGCTTGTTATTAATAAGCATAAAGAAGGAATTTGAGGTGCTGTCATGTTGGATATTCACACACTTCCAGCCCAGATGGTGCTTTATCAGGATTATAGATTGCCAGGCAGAGGAGCACACAGAGGGGAGCCACATACAGCTGCACACAAGCTCTAAATGTTCCCAGGGCATAGGTGAGATAGAAGAGAGCAGCAGTCCTGTCCTCAACTTTAAAAAAAAAAACACAAACCTATTAGCAAAACCACAGCACTAATCCTACCTTGACAAACTGATGGAGGATTAACCACAACTTGTAGGTCCCACTAGATTTCACAAACAAAAAACCCCTCCTAGGGCCTGGGTGGGTATATATGCTCTCTAGGTTGAGCTCAACAGTTGAGCTCCATGATTTTCATTATTTCCACTCACCTAAGGAACTTTCACCATCACTTAGCAGAGAGGAGCCACCTGTGGGTAGGCTCACCTGTGACCTGCCCTCACCCTCCTCAGGCGTAGACAAAGTCCTCATTGTGTTCAGATCCCCTCCAATAGTAAACCCCAAAGTTGGGCTCAGGTGGTAAATAGTGCAAGTTCCAGGCTTCACGATGTGGGTGAGGGAGAAGTCTGCTTCTGGGACCCAAGGGCAGGTCTGACCCATTGTTCCATGGGCTGAATAGACTCATACTATATAAAGGACATGAAAACATCAGGCATCTGTAACACTAATGCCCAGAAGCAGTTGCATCCATGCCACTATTCAGGCTGTCTAGAATCATGGAATCATAGAACTGTTTGGGCTGGAAGGGACCTTAAAGATAATATAGTTCCAACCCCCCCGCTGTGAGCAGAAAATCTTCCAGTAGAGCACCAGGGTCAGATCATTAGATGAGTCCACAATTCAGCCATCAAGTTCTTCTAGTTTGGGTGGACACTGAAGTCCCTGGGGGCACTGCAGCCCTACTGTGACTGGTTTTCCCATTTTCCTTCTTCTTGCAGAGACTGTCCCAAGAGGTACAGCAATAAGTTCCCCTTTGACCAGGATACACAACTAGTCTCCCTGCTGACCTCCTAACCCACCTACATTGCAGAGATCAGCCCTGCTGGCATCATATGCTCCAGTGTTTTGACCTGCAGGTATGAAGAACAAAATCTCTTTGAAGTCAGCTACACACAGAGAAGAATTAAAGGGGGAAACCACACACACCAGGCAGCACACAAGTTAATGAGGCAGCAGCTTCTGGCAGCCTGACAGGAGTGGAGGGTGCATGCAGACCACCGAGGCACTGGGTTGGTTTTCACCCAGATAAGCAAACCCCTCTGGTCACTCAGTCTGCAGGCCAACCCATGGCTGCAGAAAAGCCTTCATATGTATTTCATACAGCCTTGACAGAAATAGGGATCTGGGAGCAGAGTCATGAGGAAGGATCATCACAGATGACTATTAGAAATAAGCATCCTAGAGATGGGAAAACTTCTCTCTGACCTTACTGCAAAAGGATGAGTAGAGAAAAAGTAAAGAAACAGGTCAGAGAAGGCAAAATGTAAGAATAAGGCAATGAGAGAAGGAATGGGGAGAAGGGTTTAAGGTCATATATAAAGAGGAATGAGGCTGGCTGAGAAAAGCGGTGGGAATCAGCTATTCCAAGCAGCCCAAAAATATTGTCCAGCTGTGCACAGACCCAGGGCCAGAGGCCAAGGCTGGGTGCCTGGCTGTGGGAGGAGGGGGAGAGGAGGGGCAGAGAGGCTGCCAGCACCTACAAGAGCTTTACAGACCTCATAAAACAGACCAGGCTCCAGCTGTTTGCTGTGCTGAGCTTGACACAGAAGGATGTCCTGGGTTGTTTCTGCACAGTCAAGCACTGGGGCATAATAGAGATGGGTGAACACCTCATTCCTGGAAGGCCAAGGTACAGCACAGCCATCAAGAGCACATGTGTCTGTGTGTGTCTGTATGTGCTGAAACCCGATTAGTGCTTCCATGTGGGTGGTGAACAGAGCGGTCCCTCCCTCCACCCGCTACCCTGGAAGCAGCGGTGGAGGCTGGAAGGACCTCTTGTCTTTAACGCCTCTCACTGACCTTTACCCAGGCCATGTGTGCCACTGATTTATCTCACCCCACGAGGGATGTCACTGTAGCAATGCCTTAAAACCCAGCAGCTTTCTGCTGCATGCAAGATACTCTGCAATTTGCTCTGATGACAAGGCAGGTTTGGGAGGGGCCCTGCAATGGTTTGGTTTGTGTTTGAATTAAAGTAGGGGGTGGCTTAAAGAGGCTCAAGGTTGCCTCTTTGTCACATTTTGCTGATCCTCCCCAAATCTCTCTACCTTCCAGAGGAGTGGAGGGACTCTGGCATGTTGCAGGACAGGGCTGTGTGGCTGCTCAACCCCAGCTTTTGGGGATTTATGTCCCTTGCCTCTTCCCTCTGGTCACTAAGGTGTCTTTGCATCCTCATCAGCCAATTCCCAGGTTTGGGCTGAATCCACCTGAAGTGATAGTTTCATCCCCATACAATCCCCTCCCTGCTTCCTCTGAGAGACAGAGAGGTTTGGGCTGGTGTGAGGCAGCCATGTAATGTCCATTTCATCCCAGGCAGAGGGTATGGAGAGGGAAGTGGGAACTTGGCAAAACCACTTGGCATTTTGGCCAACTAGTAAACCACCAGGGAAACAGGAGGGAGGAGGTTGCAAGGACCTCTTTGCAGGAAGCCTCTGAATGAGTTTTGGCTATGGAAGACAGCTGAGGGAGTCAATGATAGTGGAGGAGACAGTGTAGAGAGGAACAGGAACTATAGAATCACTAGGTTGGAAAAGACCTCTAAGATCGTTGACCCCCACTAACCCTGCACTGCCACACCCACCACTAACCTATGTCCCCAGGTGCCACATCTTTTAAATCTCTCCAGAGATGGTGACTCCACCACTTCCCTGAGCAGCCTGTTCCAATGCTTGACAGCCCTTTCTGTGAAAAAATTTATCCTAATATCCAACCTAAACCTTCCCTGGCACAACCTGATGAATGATGAAAGGCTTGCCAAAACTGGGTCCGTCAAATAATTCTATTCCACCTACCCACCCCTGAAGGAAGGAGCAACCTGAGGTGGCACAGCACTTCCAGCTCCCTTCCATGTCCTGCCTGGCCATCCGGGCCCTTCAGTCAGCAGAGGAGGGTTCCCAGCCGGCAGCTGGCTCCCTCCCTGGGGCCACCTCCTCCTCACACCCAGCTGGAAATCACACCGGGGAGGGAGCTTGGGTCTGAAAACAGAAAGGAGCGTTTTAATGTGCCATTGTTCAGTGGGTAATTGCTTCCTTTCTTTCCCTCACTCCTGGTAAAGCCAGGGGCAATTCCTTCTAGCTGGAGGCAGCCCCCTCCAGGCTGCTGCTTAAGTCCTTAAGAGAGACTTTCCAAAGAAATAATTGCTGCCTTTCTACTGCACAGCCTTAACGAATATCTTTCGACCTCAGTTCAACACAGTGGGTTTTATTCAGGTGATGAAGGGATTGTCTTTCTTTATTTTAGCTCCTGCAGTCTTTTCTCTTTTCTCCTATTCTGATGCTTTTCAGTCCCCAAAAGGACACACAAGTTTTAAGCTCAATTCAGAGCTATTATTAGGATTCAATGTTATGCAAATTTGAAATTATTTCTAACAGTGATGTTTAACTCTGAAAAATAAGGTGCTTTGGATGAAATGAAATAAAACTTTTAAGTAAGAAATATTAGTTTATCCCCCAATATATCCTCAGTTAATGCAGACTAGAATTTAAATCATTGCTCTCAAAGGACAAAATTGTCCATCAGTTTCCTTGCTAAGGCCTGTAACATCTCAGGACTCATCAGCTCAACACAGCCATCATAATATGGGGAAATCTCAGAGAAAAATGGATTTAATAAAGTAAATACGGTTTCAATGGATGGTCTCACTGTACCATCACTGACACAAGCTTCTATTTCACACATGAAATAACTGCACATTTGTATTCAGGGAGGATTGCAGAAGTGAAGATCAACGACTATGTAGCCCTTATCTACTTGGGAGAAGAAACAGGAGGTGGTGAGCTGTGAAGTAGGACTGGATCCCAACCACCAAAGTCAGCCACGGGTGACCTGAACCCTTCTGTTCTTCTAAGAAAACCCTTGCATTAGCACATTATACCTTTAGTCTCCTAGTCGAGGTGTATAGTCAATGTCTGGATGTTCCCCAGGTTTCTTCTCAGTCCCCAGGAGGCCAGGACTTTATTCTTGGTGGAAAACACAGGATGATACCATTTGTTACAGCCTCTGCCTGCTGGTGGGCTGGGAACCCATGGAGTGCTCCCTGGTGAGAGAGACGATGAGGGAGAGTTTGAGGCTGGGCTAAAGCAAGACGAAAGTGCAGTTTGGACATGCTGTACCATTTGGCTGCAGAGGTACATGGGCTTTAATCTGGTATCTAAGGGCACAGCTTGGATGGCTCCTTCACCAGAGGAGAGAGGTTGAATATGGAGATGAAATTATCACAAAGGTGCTTAAAAGAATGACTTTGCTGACAATCTCCAGCATGACCTGGTTTTAGGACTGTCTTGGCATATGACAAATAAGGACTGGCATAGTGACACTTGACATTTTGGGGGTTTGGGAGACCTCATATGACATAAATGGGAGAAAATGCTCAAGACATGTATTCCACACAGTGTAAGTAACCTAAAATCACAGATGCACCAAAGACTGAAAGAGAGAGATGTATTTGAGAGCTGACCCTTGACAACCATGGCAAGCCAGTACACTGGCCATCTGTGCCAGTTTTTTCCAAAGCAGTCTTGAAATGCTACATGCTGTCAAGTGCTGAGCAAGAGCACCTGGGGCTTAGGAGCCTAAGTGTTGGCTAAAGCCCATGTGAAAAGCAGGAAAAAACCCATGAGCATTCTCTACAGAGTTTAAAAAAAACATCTGAATCCTTTCCAGTCAATACACAAGTTCAGAGTCAAGCAAATATTTCCCAACACATCAGTTTGTCACTTTGGTTGTGCTTCCTTATCGGCTGTGTATTGGCCAAGTTACATTCCTTCTGCTCTCCAAAAGGACAGGAATAAATCACACATGAATGGTTTGAATGCCTGAGCCTTAAGCTTTTGCTTAAAGTTAAGCATGTGTTTAAGTGATTTGCTGGTGAATTTAAACTCTGGAGCATTTTGCTGAATGGAGCCTAATGAGATTGTCCCAATTGAACAGTCAGAGTTGTAAAAAAGCTAGTGGGAAAAAAAATCTTAAATAAATCACATTACTTCAGAAGTTCAGAAAAGTACTAATTTTTTTATGCTTTAGGTATAGTTTTGCAGGGAGGGTGGTCTGATTTTATCAAGTGAACTCATCTCCTTACCTATATGGGCAATTTACACCTGTGAATTGCACCGGCCCTTTCTCTCCTCCCTCTCCAACACACAACCATAGATAAGCTTCTTCTGAGTGAACAAAAGATTCCTTGTGAATAATACATTTATTGTTCCAGTTTTAAAAAATAAATATTTTTTCTACAAACATTAAAATTGAACCACAGGGTTGGAGGGAGGGAATGTAAAGGGATTTGTTTTCTTGCCATCACACCTTCTTAAATTAACGTTATTGCTAAAAAAGACACATCAGAAGGCACTTTTAATTAAATTGATTTATGGGAGAAGTCAGCGGATTTCTAACAGTTTACACCAGCAGAGAATTTGACCCTAGGTGATTCTGTGTGTGGGAGATATTTGTACCTCTGAGAGCTTCAGGGGGATATATGAATTTTAGATAGTCAGTCTCTATGTGTGCTTATCAGGCAGCATAACCTTGAAGTGTCTTTGCAGGTTGATCACAGATTGTCCTTACTTGAGATTATTCTTCCTTTAAATAACAAGAACCTGAAAAAAAAAGCTAGAACTTGTATATCTCTGGTGGATACGTGCAAGTTGTGGGGGCTGAGGGTGGGGAAATGTACCACTAGCCTGAAAATTTTTCTGATTGGGAGCAATGTTGAGGAGACATCAGTCTGGAGATGCACATGAATGCTTTGCATGGGAACACCTCTGCATGCCTGCTCCTAGAAAATCAGGTTCAGCCTTTGGAAGTTTTATTTTTGGCTGAGCATCTATTCACATCTGGCAGCTTCTCTCACCCAGCCCTCTCCCCAGGACCCTCCTGTGTTTTCAAAAGAATAAGAGCGTATGATCCTCAGCAGCCCCTCTCTTCTCCCCACTTCAAGCCACTTTAGAAACCTCTGCCAAAAGCCTGTCTCACAGACTGCGGGTGAGACCAGATGTCCTCTCATCTTTATCTGTACATCTGCAGCCTGCAAGTCCTGGAACCTCCTCTTTGTGCCACTGTGACGCAGATACTCATCTCATCCCAGGCCCATAGGTTGAGAAAAATGAGAGGAAAATGCACCCTGCCAGCACTGACTGGACTGACTGGTTGAATCAATGTAGAAATCAGAAAGAAGAGTTGATTGCAGAAGGTCACACTAGTTGGTGTGTTGAGGAGAGGGTATTTTCCAGCAATGGCTCATTTCTGGGTGGTAGTCCTGTCTAGCTTCTTCAGGGAACATGAAATAAACTTCCATGTAACAAATAATCCCCGTATAACAACTGCATCTCAGCACAAGCAACACTCTTCACAACTACCCTCTCAAGAGAGATTTTATTTTGATAGGAAATAGTATAGTCATTGAGAAAAAAAATATATTTAAACCAACATGATCTTCCTGAGGCACTAAAAGTGCCTTTAAGTTTGTTGGAGATTTATATATCAACTTATGACCAACAGTTACACAAATGGTTCTTCCATTAAAGGAGGTCACCCATCATTCTAGGCACCTTTTCATCATACTAAAATTGAGAAGCCAACACCTAGACCCTGTAGAAGTATGAGTGGCGTATATGTTCATGAAGTAAAAAATATGCAGGCTTTCTCCTTCCTATCAGGAGTCTCCTCTCTTCTTAAATATCTCTTTCCCTCATGCCTGGGAAAAGATCTGGGTCTTTGCATCACAAATACTGTTCCAGCAATCCAATGAGGCCCAGGACTCTGTTCTTTTTGCAACAGCCAGGGTCTCTATAAATGGTGCAAAAAGGAGACTTCAAAACCCTGCTGTGCTCTTTGACATTTGTGTACCACAATGCAGAGAGAGCCACAGTCTTCAGGGTTATCACAGAACCCCAGATCATCCCCAGCACCTTCTCTTGGCATCAGACAAAACATGCATGCACCAGTCCAGGAGGAAGGAGACAACACTGGGTTAGATCTCTCTCTGGGAATGAAGGTCTCTGTTTCCTTTGTTGGTGTTTCTTCACTCCATTGTCCAGTTAACATGTCACATCCACACAAAGAGACAGCTTTGCTATTTTCTTGGAGTCTTTCCCAGCACATTGGCTGCAATTCTCTGTTCTGTTTTTGTTCCCTCGTTCTGAACCAATGATGCGCCCCTCTGGACTTCATCAGATACAACTTTTGTTACTCTGTTTGATGGGAGTCTGAACCATGTGGTCCTTTGCCCCACTGGAGTTAAAGGATCTCTCAAGACCCACACAGACGTGCTCTTCAAGTTACACAACTTGGTCAGAATCATGTACAGGGAGGAAGAAAAGGAAATGTATCAGGGAGAAAAGTCTAACTGTGTCCAGGACATACACAGTGTGCAGCAGCTGAAGGACTGTTGTGCTCAGGTGAAGATCTCTACTTGCCTATCCTATGGCAGATCTGGAGGCCAGAGCCCAGTTGCCTTTGAAGAAGTCCATGTGAGGCTGCAGGCGCTGGGACGAGAGTTTGGTAGACGCACTTTTCTCCTGAAAAGCTTGGAGGGATCAGGGAGCAGTGGGAACACTTTCCCCTAGACAGACACTATGAAGCTCTGAGGAGACCCCAGCCAGTTCTACAGTGCCATTGCTTGCATGGTTATTCCTAAGCCCATTGAGGGTATTCTGGTACTTTGCATGCCACTAAAATCTTCATGGAAAAATGGTATTTTTGTTGATTTCCAGGCCAGGAAACTTCAGTGCGGAGCAGTGCTAGTGTTGTCTGAATACTGTTCATCCTTCACCCCAGACACTGCTGCATTTTCCCATGTGTTTCCAAAAGATGATTTAGAGGTGAATTTTAACTGAAGATATCTAAAAGGAGTGAAGCATTGCTTTTGCTGAACCGAGTCAGGTTTAAATTACCCAGAGAGAACTTACCAAGGCCATTCTTGTCAAGTATTTAAGTATCACATCTCTCCTGAAAATAAGATTCAGCCTTACTCTGAGCCTTACAAATTGTTTACTAATTTTCCTTTTTTCTTCCTTTAGACCCCAATAAATAACTTATTGTTTTACAGCTAAGTACTGTAAAAGTTTTAAAAAGAAAAGGTGGGGTTTTTTAAATTAAACACCAGACACTGAAACTCCAAACACCCTAAAATACTGAGTTATGCAATAATGCTGGAGCCTCTTCCCTCTGTTTCTCCTAAATAAGCATTCGGTGAGATGGACACAGTCCTGGAGCACAATGAATCTGGGGTAGAAATGCCCTCTCCAATCAGAGCTTGCCAGGGGACGGTTCTGCCATGGTGTTTCCATCATCTTCACTTGCCAGAAACATTGCTGTAATTATCTTTTACATTTACACACACAGGCCCTTCATCTTCCAGGACCTCAGAGTATTTTTGAAATTGGAAACTAAGAGATAAGCTCTACCTCCCCCATGGAAAGCAGCCCTCTCTGCCCTGGGTTTCTGCAGCTCATTAAAAGCTGTCAGCACCACGCAGCCCTCCCAGTAGGGCACCAAGGAAGAAGGAACACATGAAGCTGAGACCACAGACAGTATTTGTGAGAGAAGGGTGTAGTACTTGTTATGGATGCTGCGGAATCTCAGAGAAAGCAGAACCTTAAGTTGAGCAGAAAGCTCAACTTAAAAAAACAAGCTATGTGTTAAAAAAAGAGTTAAAAGAGTATGAATTTTTCATTTGGAGCAAATGTTGTTCTTGGAATATATGAAACATCTATTACCAGACATCAATTTCTACCATATGGTACATGCATTACTTTTCCTTCTAAACAGACCTGCAGTCCAGGCTTGTACCTAACTCACGTCCAGTGATCATATTGTGACAGAAAAGTCCACTTTGATGAAATGCATCAGTCTGGTAAATTGAAGGTGTTCAGATCATGGTGTGGAAGTTCCACGAAACTATCAGTTCTTGTTACGTCTGTGCCTAATGTACTACAGCATGCAGCCTGCAGTGTATCTGGGATGAGTGAACATCTCCAGCCAAATTATCACTAGGATTAAGCAAACTAATTTCACTCAGATAAGTTCTTCAAATCTTTTCTCAAGCTCCATGTAAGCTCTCAATGAGGATTTACTTTGGCAGGTCTCAGCCTCTTCTATCTCATGAGTCTATGTTGCAATGGAAAAGAAAGATTTCAAGATTCTTTTTCCTGGCAGTTAAAATAGGAGGGAGGCCTCTCGAATTCATCTCCAATTTACAGGTTGAGAACATCTGATCTGAATGATTCAGTTGTCTTATATTTCTTAACCTCTACAAGAAATGCCTTGCAACATTTTCAGTGCAGCAGGAAGCACAAGCTGGTGGACCTTGTGTCTTAGGATGCATCCAGTTTAACCTCTGTGAAGGGATAAATGAAGAAGAGTAGAAGTGAACCAGAGCCTGAGTCACAAAAACTCTGAACATTAAAATCCAGCTCAGAGCAGGTGTTTTTGCTAAGTGAAAATACCCATCCAAATGTCTCTCTTAGTACTTCAGTTTGGCTCAAAAACACAGAAAAAAGTTTTGTTCATTTTTCGCTGGATCATACCTCTAAATACACTCAGTCCTGTCTAGGATCCTCAATACACTGAGACCTGATTGACAGTTTTGATGTGACCTCCTGAGGTTTACTTTCCTTCCTCCCTGACAGCAAGATCATAATTATTGAGGTATTAGGTGACAGGCACTGACTGATTAAATCTAAAATAAATATTAATTGCAGACACATCATTAAAAAGGAGAGACAGTGTCTGACTCTAGGTCAGACAGAAGCAAAGATGCATTCAGAGTTAAGGACAAACCCCAACTCGGTGATGAGTTTGATGTTCTTGCTCAGAGTACAAGTCTGTAGTAAAGAGAAACCTGAAATTTAGCTGAAGGCATGAGACTAGAATTGTTCTGTCACCAAACATACACATTTACCATACTGCACAGCTGAATGAGCTCTCAGGTCCAAGCTGACACAAAGCAAGTCTGCTGCTGCTCAACCCATCACCTGCCACATCCCTCACATACTGATACAGGTCTGTAAACACAATATTCACCCTTCACACTCTGTCCCTGCTCAGCAATACCTCTGTACCGGGGTGGGCACAGAGGTACCGAGATATGAGCATCTTTTTATGTCAATTTTCAGACCTGTTTCCTCACCTCAGGTCTTGCTGTATCGCTGTGACATTTTCTATGTAAATGTCAAGAGGTCCCAATGAGGAATGAAAAAAATCCCAGCACCTCTGACAACTTGCATCTGGGTTTGGCTCATTTTTTTTCCTGAAGCTTTTTCTTGTCCTTCAGTATGGAGTTGAAGCCCATGTTCCCTTTTCCCGAAAACTGATCCAGCCACTTACGGGATTTCTCAGTGAGATCATTCTAGAAATATTTCCAGTTGGAGGTCCATGCTTGGGGATTTTTTTTTTATTTATTTTGTCCTGTGCTTGGCATCAGTTACAGGTGCTTTTCCTATTTTGGATGGAAAGGATATTAAGCAGTATTCCTTAAGGTCCTTTTGGCCTTTTTTTTTTTTTCAACTTGCCACAAATCTTTTGATGGAACATCCTCCCCTGGCCCCCAGTCTGACAGGATTCCCTGACCTGCATAACGCTGTCCAGATTGAAGCATGAGAAACATTTCGAAAATGAACTATGCTGAAGTCTGGGAGTTATTAGCTGCCAAGAAATCCCAAAAGCTTTTAAACCTTGTTTGCAGCTGCAGAATAGGAAACCTAGGTGCTATTCATAGAGGAATTCAACAGGAACTGTAAATTCAAGGCAACTTGCTGCTAAAATACAAAAGTAAAGAATTAAAACAGATTTAAGGAAAGAGCAACCCAAGCCATTACGATGCCAAAGTGACTGATTGAAAAGGAAGTTTGAAAAATTTCAGTATGCCTGGCTGGGATATAAAACTCAGACTGAGATAAAGCAGCACATTCTCTAAAATCATGTGTCCTCTGCAGTCTGTTGTAGATCAAGGCTGAAAAAGGAGGCTGAGGAGCTTGTTAACACTCCAGGATGGGAGATTTTTGTTATGCACCTGGAACAGGTGAGAAGGAGGCTTTGGAAAAAGACCAGACTCAGTCAATAATTGACCGACACTCCATCCCTGGAAGTGTTCAAGGCTAGTTTGGATGGGGCCCTGAGCAACCTGGTCTAGTGGAAGGTGTCCCTGTCATGGCAGAGAGTTGGAACTGGATGATCCTTAAGGCCCATTCCAACTTACACCATTCTATGAATAAACATCTTCATCAGGGAATCAAACACTTCTCCAGTCCCAGTCACGACATTTTATTTGCAGTAACATCAGAAAACTGCTCCTTCACCATTTAAAAAAAAAAAAAAAGGAAATTAGAGTCAATTATAGGTGGCATCATGACTAAGAAGGGTTTTGAATAACATTGGCATACAATCAGAAGTTACTGGATTATGTTGGCTGAAACAAAGGTGTTCACCAGACAAGAGGTGGCCACTGCCTAGGTGTCTTCTCCCAGCTGGGATTGTGAGGATGGGCACAACCACCACATCATGGACACATGATTTTCATTTCCCAAGGTGGCAGTGCAGGAGTGTGATGACTTAGAGCAGGTCAGACTTTGTCTTCCAATACAGCCCTGTGCCCCTGCTCAGTGAAAAACACGTTACCTTCTTTTCCTGCCCTCCTGCCTGCAGAACAGCCAGCAGCCTCAGCCAGCAAGGGATTAAACTGTGAGCACCTTTTAGGGGAATGATCTCATCCTGAACAAAAGTTAAATAAAACAACTTGATAAATCACCGTTCCCCCGTGTGCACCAGCACACAAAGAAAGAGTCCTCCTGCATACTGAAGTGAGCAGCTGCTTGAGTTTTTGAGGCATTTTTAGGGGGAATGGAGCTTGATTTTCAGATAAGTCCTTAAGTGCAGCCTCTAAAAAATCAGGTCCCATCAAGTTACCTTATGTTCAATCCCTTCAACAGAAGCATCCTGAATGAACTTGTCACTTGTCACTATCTTTTCCAAGGACTCCAGAAGGAGAAACAAGACTCTCAAGGCAGCAAAATACTTTTGCACACCTGGCTTGTACTACTTTAAGGAAAATTACTCTCAAGAGCTAATTAAAATGCATGGTTTCCCCCCTCTAGCTGCATAGATTAATCTATTTCATTTTCAAAATCTCATTTTTTCCCATCACTTGAAGTATTCAGGAGAGATTACATTATTACAATCACAACTTGGCCTCAATCCCAGAATATAGAGATGAAGAGAGAAAAGGCTTTTGTTGAGGACGTGCACACACACTCACACACACACTTTAGACAAAATGAAAGCACATTAATCAGCTAATGGGGGGACGGGTAGGGGAGACAGGGGGGCAGATCTAAATCCTTATGACAGAAGCCACGAAGAGGAAAGATTTCTAGTGGAATGTAGAGTCAATGCAAGAGGGAAAAAACAGCAGGGAATCTCATGGAAAACTATGAGGCTTTGAGGGTTTTTTTTCCTTTTTTTTCTTTTTTTTTTTTAACTAGGGAAAACACAGATTTTGATCTCTCAGAAGCAATCAAATAAAAGGCACATTTTTTAAGGGTTCAGTATTGACATTGGGCTGTTAAGGGGAATATCACATCCTGGTGAAATCAAGATCTTTAAGGTAAAATGAAGCCCAAAGAGGTTAAAAAACTACTAATATAATAGCTAGATAAAGCAGTTCTACTGCAGTGAAAGGGTTGTGAGAAAAAAAAAACGAGAGAAAAACTACATGGTATGTTAAGATGCTTCATTAGAGAGCAGGTACTCAGACTTCCCCTGGAAGAATCAACTTCCCTGAGAGGAAGGGACCAGATTTTTCTTCAGTTATGCCAAAGTGCTTTCTTTAAAATTAATGTAAGCACTGGGAAATTCACACAGTTAAACGAGTGCAGAAGTGCTGTCCCTGCAGTATGCCTCCTCCCAGCACTGCCATCCCCCCTCTGCTGCAGATGTTTGGGGAGGGGAGAGGCTTAGGCTGTGGTTCCACATCTATTAATATCACATCTGTTGTACTCTTAGATTTTGTGGCAGGACAGATTCGATCTGGATCAAACACAAACACATTTTTGCTGAATTAGCCTGAGCACATGATATGATGTGCTCCAGCTTTAAGTTAGTTGGACACATTTTGTCAGCCTGAAGATGATAGACAGCACTGGACTTGGCATAAAGGTTCCCAGGATCAAGTTATGTCACAAAGCAGTTGAATGCATCTGAACCAGGTGGTGAATTTGTACCAGATCAGAACTTTGCATCACAGGGATCAAGCTCCTTTAATCCACTGCTGGGCACTTTAAATCCAGGTGTGCCATCTTGTGAAAGCAGACTCTAAATCCTGAACCCATGTGTGCAAGATGGTCACCACTCTCCAAAACCTAGTACCTAGAAGTCAAAGAAAACAAGTTGGGGCTAGATCTAAGTTTTATAAGAATCTTCCTTTTTCCTGATGAAATAGGGGCTGATACCCTGTTGGCAGGGGTTAAGGCAGGGATGCTGATGCCTGACATCACTGTGCCCTGACAATGCAGCTCCCCTCGAGCCTACAGCTGAAGGGCTGTTTCAAGGTGGGGGCAGCCTCTCAGAGCAGCAAGAAATAAATAAATATATTTTGTCAGAAGGATTTGGGGTTTTAAATTATATATTTAGTGAAAACACAAATAATTTATGAGTGTTTTCAAATACATGAATAATTCAAAGTGAACCAAAATAGCTAAATCATCACGGCCATCATCCTCATAGAGGCATCCAGGATAGGTTATTTCAAGTACATTTCACTGCAGACTGGCACGTGCACAAATTCACTAATAAGCAGCTGCATCTGTGCCTTTTAGCCTCCACAAACCCCAGTTAGTCACAATATCCCTGACTCAGGATGCCAGACCCATAGCTGAGATGCATCTGAACCCTAATTGAGCCATGGCTTTAAGAGCAGGGACAGAACCAGTTTGAAATCCCATTTTATAGCTCCTCAAACCACATCTGAACCATGTGGTACATGTGTGGCATTTAAGAACAAATTATCTGAGCACCATACAAATGTTCACTAATAGCTGACTCCAAGCTCTAGCAACCAGCATTCTTGCCTGCATATTTGTGGCTGACATTGTGTAGACTTTGAGGCATGTATATTTGTTAATTTGAATTCTGTGTATACTGTGGGCACTGAGGGTGTAATACTGAAACCAGAACTTCATTGTGGAAAAGTTTGCACTTTTTTATATATATGGAAAGCTGGTATGAGCTGGACAGTCAGATACATTAGCAGGAATTCTCAGAACAAAATAAAAGCTGGGACTTTTTAAGAACTTTTGGGGCATTGGGGACATGGTTTAGTGGTGGACTTGGCAGTGCTGGGTTAATGATGGGACTCGATGACCTTAGAGGTCTTTTCCAACCTTCATGATGCTGAGTCTAAATACCTTTTAATGACAGTTTCCTTTACTTTTACACCAACATTTTAATAACTATTTCTCAAATTTGTTTTCAAAATTTACCTTTAAATTGCATTTTTATTAAGAACTGTATTTTAATTTTCATTAATCCTATTCCATCCAACAGCATTACATAAAGCCATTCCTAATTCACTGACACAAACTGAAATTCTATAGATGTGTTATCAGGCAATCAAGGACATGTTTAGCCTGCTGAAAGAGCAGTAATTTGTCATTTAAGTTTTAAGAATAAAACGTTTGCCAAAAAACAGCCCCTGATTTGACATTTCACTTATTAATAATTTAATGCACAAAACCAAAACTTTATTCCAGTTCATGCATCATTCTACCTCCAGTCTCACTCCTGCTCTGGCCTTTATACCACACCTGGCCAGCCTCATGCCAGGAAGAAACTCAAAACTCAAACCTAGAGAACTGTAAATTCAGCACCAGGTTAAAAGCCAGTAGCTGTTGCCACCTGAAGCTCCAAGGAAAGCCCAGAGGAAACCTCCATCCCATAGCAGGGGGGTTGGAACTAGATGATCTTAAAGGTCCTCCCCAACACAAACCATTCTATGAAAACCAGCCAAATTACACAAAAAGCTCTGTGCAGGAATATGGTGTTTGTTCACCCAAAGAGCTCAGCTAGGACCAGGGTGCTCTCAGCCACCACAGTGCATAAACCCAGTGGAGAGTCTCAGGGAAAATGGAGTTGAGTATTCCTGGCTCTAAGCATTTTAACAAAGGACAGTGTTCTGGCTCTTGAAGTCTCAGTGCATCCTCTTCAAGATGCCCTTGTCCCAGTGGCTGCTGGCACAGGGTGACATTGGTGCATCTGATGGGCAGTACCCTCCCAAACTCCCTGTGGGTGCAGCCACAGCCCTGCACAATCAACATGGAGGACACATAGCTTTTAGAAAGCAGTAATTAAGGAAATAGCTGTCCTACATGCCCTCCTGTATCCCACTGTGGAGGAAAGCTGTCTGGGATGGGTTAAACAGCTGCTCTTTGGCCAGAAACAACATGGACAGAAAGAAAAACTTTTTGGAAGGAAGCTATAAGTGTAATATTTCATGAAGCGGAAATGAAGGAGCTATATTGTGGTATTGACTTATATAGTTATATCTGATGGCATTTTCCATTCTCTGCTCCTCATCCCAGCTATGTCTCTGCTTTTGAAAAATTTGGGGTTCAGAAAAACCAGTAGAAAAATATGACATGGTAAATGTCTAACACTGAGTGTGCTGGAGGCACTCCTCTAACCCTCTGATCTTGGGAAATATAATGGCTCATTCATTCTCTCTCTCACTCTTTTTCTGAGTTTTGTAGGAATTCCCCCATTGTAATGAGCCTTTGACCTAACCTTCATTTCTTCTAATACTGCCTGACATCTTCCCATCATATGTTAACAGTGTGTGTCTTCACTGAAAAGCAAACCATTGCTGGTGCTCTTGAGCCTCAAAGAAAAGCAACGTGGAGAAAGAAAGAAAGAAAGAGTAGCCTCGGTCTCACTGGTTCTTCCCAGAGATCTGTTGCTCCAGCAACTGAAAGTCAAACAATGATGTCAAGAAGACAGAGCCGAGCACTTTAAAACCAGTGTCCAGTTGCCACAGCAACTAGTTTTTAAAGTAAGTGAGGCAGAGGGTTTTCCTTTCTTAGCAGTAAAATAATATGAAAGAGTAAATTAGGGTAAAGGAGGTTTACCTGGGGCTGAGGGTGTTAATTTAGGGGTCTGTGATGCAGCATCCTGCCAAAGGGCTGGGACAGGGAAGAGGAGGAGGAGGCTGCTGTTCCCTCCCAGAGGAGCAGAGCAGCTGCTTGGAAGCAAATTGCTTTGCTCTTCCTTTCACCAAAGGAAATGCCAGAGAAGCAAACTCTGCTGCCAGATGCCACATGGACACCAAATGTTCCCCACTGGCTCACACCAGCCATGGGAGGGCTCGTCTCACTTTCATCCCGCCTGCCCTGAGCTCCATCAGCTGTTGCAGACCCATCTGTCCCACAAGCCACTGGCCTTGCTGGGCAGCTTACAGGCTTCAAACAGGGAGGACAGGTGCTGGGAGAGCAGGGGGACCCTTGGGCCACCCCTGAGCATAAGTCTTTCCAGCCCCCGCTCCCCTCCAGCCCTTTCCCCAGCCTCCTGGATGGCTCTTTTGTTTGGGACCATCAGTTTGTGGTTTCCCCAGAAATTAAATCAGCAGCAAAAAGGCATAGCTCTGCAATTTCATTTTAAATAAAATGAAAAAAACAGCCCTCTGCATCTAGAGGGCTATGGGGGGAGCTGTCAGTGTCCTTGGGAGAATAGGACTTGGGCACTTTTAGAGGTTACAACCAACAGTTTTGTTGACCAGACCATTTACTCACATAACTTCCTGCACTTGGAGCATGTTGCTTCCCAGACCAGCCATCCGTATGAAGCTGGGAGACAGAAGACAACCTTCAACTATGGTCTCTGCTTGGAAAGACACCATGGACCTCCTAAGGAGCTGCTTATCCCCATACGCTTGTAAGGAACGACATGATTAACTCTTCCACTGATTCATCCTTATCCATTTATCTAACACAAACCATTTCTTACTCCATTAGGCCCTTGCCCTCACTGAGTAATCCCTAGTTGTATCATGCTCTGGAATTAGTCTGTAAGGTCCTCAGGGCAAGGATCATGCCTTGGAAGGTGCCTCATAGACTTTAGGCCACTGCTAAATTAATAAGAATGTAATAAAAGTATTAGAGAGCTCTACCAAGGGAGGCATTGTTATGCCCCAGAGGCAGCATATCTGGTTAACAACTCTGAAAAGAAATGCCAACAACATTAGCCTCTGCCCCTACATCCCTCTGCCTAATGTAAAATTAAATAGCTACAAATTACCTATCTATTTTTCTATCTGCCTAGGCAATTAGCCCATGCTCATTACTGGACATACATTACTGGGATTCATCTAAGCATGCAGGCAGTCAACAAGACTAGAGGCACATCACACAACATGGCACTAGTGGATGCTCCAAGGCTTCTGCTCCCTTGTAAAACACACCATTAAACCCACAGTACACTGGACCATCAGTGGAGGCCAGAAAAGACCTCCAAAATCTGTCAAGTGTCCAAAGAGTAAACCAAGAACGAACAACGACAAACAGGCTGTGAAAGTGGTCTCAAGGGTGTGTGCGGGACAGAGAGGAGCAGCCAGGGATGTTTATTCATATGGGAACAGCAAACATCAAACTATAAGCAAATGTGGCTCAGCACATTTATTTGCAATTAAAGCTTGTGCATACATCTCCATGAATATGAGGTGCACCCCACTGACTAGTGAGCCTGCTGCCAATGGTGCATTGTCAAGAATAAATCCATGGAGTTGCAGGCTATGTGACATCTGAGCACTAAGTCAAATATCCTGGAAGAAAATTCAGCCTGAGGTTCTCTAGTCAGCAGAAGTGAATGGGACCCCCACCACGCTCAGGCTGAATTTGGGACCGCAGCAGCCCCCACACCATTGCTCCATAAAGCCAAGAACGATGCCTCAAATGCTCTTTAATCCAGTTAAGTTCGAGCCCTCTGGTTTGCAGTTTGACAGTAACGCTATATTTTTATTAAGCACAGGATCAGAGGTCTGGTGAAACCTCATGTTGCCAACATAAAAGTGAAGGGAGCTTTAGCTAATCCCAAGGAAAATGAAGTCCACCTCTTTTGCCCTACACTCCTTCTGAAAAGAAAGAAAATGCAAACCCCACATTTGACTCTCTTGGAAGAAAAAATTTCCTGCTGTCCTCAGATGGTTAAAACATGCAGCTTTAGTGGGCTGCAGAAGGAATAGCAATTACATACCCTTCACCTCTTGCCAGTATGGTTGGGTTTTTTTTCTTTTGGTGGGTTTTGTTCTAAATCTTTCAACTGTTGGTTTGGGGGGGTGGGGGGTGTTTCCCAGTTGTTTTTCTGGGAGAAACAATCTCACCCTCCATGAGAATGTGTGGTTTAGAGGGGAAGAGGAGAAGGGAGTTCACAGGCTGCTTTCATGTCATTAAAAAAAAAAAAAGGAAGAAATGAAAAAAGGGAAAGAAAGAAAGGCCAGGTCTTCAGTGGAGTTAGCCTGGCCATATTAAAGGAGCAGGTGCTGTACTGAATTAATTTATCTGGGAGGAGACCTGAGCAAATCCCTGCAGCCCTGCTGAGAAAAAAGCTTTGTATGCTGACACAAAGCCCTCCCCACGGCAGTATTGCTCTTGCTGTCTTCCCTTCCTCCTCCAGCTTCCCCTAATTGCAGGGCTAATGTCCTCTGACAAGTGCCTCAGATGGTCCAACAACAGCCCTATCACCCATTTGCCATCCCTAAATATTATTATTGTTTTCACAGCCCAAATCCCTGCCAAGCCTAGGCTGCTCTTGATTATTTTTCAGCATAACCATGTCTGCTGAAGAGCTGCAAAATATTCCCTCCACCATGCTGAGGACACTTGCTTGGCCATTATGACATTGCTGCAATTTTTGGCACAAGGAACAGTGCAAATGGGGCTCCAAAGATTCCTCTTTTGAGGCTTCAAACCCGGGACCCACATCAAAGCCGGATGGTTGTCTGATGTTTGCTTGGAATGAGGGTGACGAGGGAGGGGGCCTATCTGCCTGCCATGCCGGGAATGTGTGTGCTATTGGCAGAGCCTCCAGCCACACCACAAGCTGTGTGTCAATTAAAACGTGGGTCTGGGGAGCAGCAAGCCAAGGGAAGCAAGTTTATTTTTTAAGTTATTAAAAGAGGTAGATGGTCTTCATATGAGGTCCAGAGGAAAAACCTGGCATAGTCTTCTGTTAACAATGAGAAGAGGTTCAGGTTCAACATGCATAATTCTTAGCATTTTCTGCTCCCAAATACATGCCCAGAAACCAGCATTTCCCTGGAATCCTAGGCTTTTACACAAAAATCACCATGGTCACAGCATGCACCCTTACTGCTGACCATTTATACAAAGCCCAAAACATAGAGCAAATATCTCCAGCAGCTCTTTTATGCCTTAGGTCTTCCCTTCTTCTACTGGGAGAACCGTCCTCTGGGAAGAGAGGACAGCACAGGAGCAGAAAGGAAGTTAGCACTTTCAATAGCTCATTTTCCCAGTGACATGAAAAAGCACCACAGCTTCTCAACTGTCCATACCATTGCTACCATCATAGCAAGGTGGATGGACTGGGAAGAGAGAGGGAACAGGCTCTTGTCCTTGCCACCAATGGCTGCAGAAGATGCGTTTAAGGTTGCTTGAGGAACTTCATATCCACATCAGTCATACCAACATGAGTCAGATCACAGGAAAGGGAGGGGCTGTGGAGAGGGATGAGAGCAGCTGGAGAGGAATTCCAGCAGGACAGATAGGCAGGCAGTCACAAAGTCTGTTAATTATTCAAAAAATAAACTAACACAGAAAAGGACATCCTGGGGAGGAGGGGGAGACAGAACCTCAGGGTACCCATCAATTATTCACAAACCAGTTCATGGACACTGTGAATAAGGGTCCTGTGGGCATCCTCACAGACATGTCACCAGGAGCTGGCCCCAACCCACCACCCGTGACACAGCACGGTACCTTCGTGACCCTTCGTTACCCCTGGTTTATTGTGTTTTGTAACTTAAGTTGGTATCCACAAGAGGAAACAAAGAACACAAAGGCTTGGCAATAGTTTGTGTTTCTAATTGCATTGCAACTGTGTTTTCACCTGGCACTGCCATGGCACCTCAGGAGCCAGCCAGCTCGGAGCCTTCCTCCCACTTTTTGAAACAGTGACCACAAAAAACAGTTGGGTGTCAAGCACAAGCCACCTGCATCCAGGTTGCTCCTATCAGAACAAGGTGAGCAAAGCTACAAGTCAGAAGACACAGGAAATAAATCTGTCCTTAATGATCAGTTTTGCTGACTGAAGCTTGGGCCAATATGGAGCATCTCCTCAAAAGCTGCAGACTTCAAGTTTTTAACAGGATCAGGTCACATACACTACTCCTGGGGTCTACACAACATGATTTTTCTTGGCAGAACAGCCACCTACACTGCAGGCTTTCAGATCTCTTTTTCCAAGAGTTCCATTAACAGAAAACCACCAAATCATGACAAAGTGGCAAAAGTATTTCTTCCCAGTTTTAATATTTTTCTTACAACTTGAATCTTGAATTGATATCCTTAATATCTTTAGTAAAGCTCTGGTCCGGAATGTCTGAAGCTTAAGAGGAACCATCTCAGGTTCAGAGTGGTAATCCCGCATCCTGTGTACACTTCAGTTGTTTCTTGTTATTATGAGAAAATATAAAATATTCCCTAGAATCCAAAAGCACTAACTTGCCCCATACACACCATCAAATAGCCATTGAACAATAAAAGGCTTGGGTGAAGTCCAAACAAATGAGTGAGGTTAAAATTCCAGTTTTCATCCCACAAGTAGGAAGACCCAAAACCTTACAAAACCTTAACCTATCCAGGTCCTTAACCTTACAAAACCTTAACCTATCCATGCTAATTCCTCCTGCTCCTCCACTCCTGGTTTACCCATGGACATATGCCTTCTCTTTGCATTGAACTCCTCCTTAAAACATAGAGAAACATGCAGCTTGCAAGCAAGAGGGGTGATGTGTGTTTGATAGAAACCACCCATATAAATGAAACCACAATTTTTACGATAAATTGGCAAATGGGCAAGGACACAGAAATTGTATCTGCCATAATGATTTATTTAAAATAAACAAATCCAGCTGTGGCAAAATAACGAGTTCTCTGCAAATATACACACAAATTCTGGCTATTTCATTATGAACATATTAAATCTAGTCCCTCAACTCCAGCTCTTGATGATAATTAAATACATAGAGATGTACTGCAGTGGATTTGCTCCTGATAATTTGCATAGCAGAAAATAATTACTCTGGCAGTTAGATATGGCCCAACATGCTGCTTCTTTACATGCACCACAAATTTCTTCTCATGCTTTGGCATCACCCTTTAAGAAGTAAATGAAGGCCCCCTTCCTATTAATAGCATGATACAGTGGGTTCATGGTGGCTTGGCCTCACGTGTTTGGAGCTCTGCTTCACACACATGTTTGGGATAACTTTTGTCCTTGTTGCTAGGGCTGGTGCTGCAAACATCTTGCTGCCTTTAAATAGACAGCTTCTTTGCTAGAAGCAGAGTTTTTTTCATTTGTTAGTTATTTTATTGGTCATTTGTTCGATTGTGCTAATCTTGTCCAGTGATCAACCACACAGTGCCAGGGCATCCTTCAGTTCAAGGGAACAAATCAGTTTGCTCCCCTCCTGTCATACATAGGGATGATGCATCTCTGACTGAGGAGACAAAGTGCAGACTTGCATCTATTTAGGTGAGACTTCTCATCCCAGGCTAAGCTTTAAAGTCCCCAGGTTTAGAAAGTAGTCCCCAGCCATCAGCAGGAGCAAAGGAAAGGATTAGGCATGGAACAGATTTGCAGGGCTGAGTTTTGTACAGCCAGAAAGCCCAGCCTTTTCTTCTCTAAAGGCATTTCTCTTTGAACATTGGTCATAAAAGCCTGTGAGAAAGCCTTCTCTCCCTCTTGAGGCTGCTGCCTGAGCTACAGCTGGCCCTGCCAGCAGCCTTCCTTGCATTTTAACCCCAAGCCTGTGCTAAAAGGCAGGAGATGCCTCAGGTTACTTCACTCACCCCTAGATCCCCAGAGGGTATCTCTGCCCTAGTGTTTAAAGATGGGAGGCATATATGATAGGCTTTGATTAAATAAATAAAAAAAATTACAAATATTTTAGAACCTGTTTGTTGCAGGTGCACATCTAATAATAAAGGAAAAGAGAACAGGGAAATATTAAAGACAAAACAGACAGCAAGAAATGTGTCTGAGAGGCAAGACCATTACCATGCAGAGCTTCTCTCCCCACCTAGACAGCTCCTGGTCCTGCATCCTTTATGACCTCAAGCATTTTCCACTGGTGCTGTCACTGCTCTTGCCCTGCTGCCCTGTGCTGCCCGAGCATCCTTTAGCTCTTGCACAAAATAATTTCTCTCTCCTCTGAGCAACACCCTCCCCCTTTTTTGTTGTCCCTCACGCTCTAATTTTAACTGATGTTTAATCTACTTGCACAAACTGAAGAGAGAAAAAATGGCCCAGAAGTGAGGGTGACACAGCCTGGGCAGAGGAGAGAATTAAATTTTCTCTGCCACTGACTTCTCACCTAACCCTGGGCATGCTATTTCACCCCTTCCTGCCTACCCCTGCCCTCTTCAAAGTACTGTCTAGAGATATCTGTTAAAGGCTGGAAACACTTTGAACTTGATGTCAGCCACCAGACATTTGAAAAAAACCTTGTCCATTACAGCTGGATGTTTACCCTTAGGTGAAACTGCAACTCCATTGTCATCCAGAGCCAGACTCTGTTCTTCAGCAGATGGTGGGGTTTACGCTCCCTTCCCAAGGGTCACGGTCAATGCTGCAGTCTGACCCAGCTCCCATGGCCCCATTCTGCAAGATGAACAAGCAGACGTGTTGCAGTTCTCCTAAAATGAGCCCCAAGCCCACCTCAAGGTCGGGCAGAGCAGGAGTGGTAGGATACAGCCATCGAACACTCTCCAGCCCTGACACCCACTGGCTGCTGCTGGGGTATGAAAAGGAAGAAGGAAAATGCAACAAAAGACAAAAATAAAAAGACTTCCAGCCCAAAGCACAATTAGGAAGAATGCACCCCTTTTTCTCAGGGTTAGGCTTCTTTTCTTTTTCTGTCTTTGGCCTGGCTCACGGCTGCCTGCAGCTCCCTTTCCTGGTTGCCTAGCAGGGCTAGCATTCATGGAGAGCTGAGGTACACTATGGATGCTCCTTGAAAGCAGGCTGCTATTTCCTACCCAGATGTCTTTTATTTCAGTCAGTGTCATTGCTGAAAGAGCAACAATAGCACTTTATTTCCATGGCACTCATCTTTGGACAGTCTAGTGACAACCTTGCCTTACCTTCAGCTATGTTGCCCTCTGGATGAATATCACATACAAAATAATTTGAAACAAATCAAGAAGGCTAAACCTGTTAATCCTCCCATTCTGCAAGGCCAAAGGGTTATTTTACAAAGCACACACACTCAGGCTACACAGTTCTGCTCAAGTGCCCTGTAACAGTTAAGAACAGCTGAAGCAATTAGCAATGCCCCATCTCCTCCAAAAGGCACAAACTCCAGGGAAGGAATCAATAGGAAAACTTTACAAAACAGAGCTCTTAGCTCAAGACACGTTTTTGGGATAAAGTCTTTAAAAAGCAGGGGATAAGATGCTAGACTAGGATTCTATCCTTGAGTATTTGGCTGTGCCATGGAGTCATGGGTCCTATGTAAAATGTAGCATACTGATTTTTTTTCTTCATCAAATCATTTGCAGTCTACTGACAGAACAAGATGAATAAGAACTTTACCTCTGAGCTATTTATACCTTCCTATTATTTAACAGAATAGTTTGAACGCTGATAGATGTGCCAGAACAGAGAGATAAAAGCTTCTGCAAATTTCTAACCACAGGCACTGCATTTGCAGGATATTTGACTAGAGATGATCCATCTCCTCCTGCTTAGTTTTTGAATGGGATTTGTGACATATCCACTTGTCCAGGCAGGAGATTCGATTTGCTGATTCCTCTCAGTCCCATGGCTCTAAAAACTGCACTTTTTACAGGCAGGAAAGGGAAAAGGTTCTTCTACACATGCTGGCTACATAGTGGATGCAGAGGCAGTTCAACCACTCAAATATTTTGTATGTATTCTCATTAACAGAATTTGAGTGCATGTTTCCAAAATACTGCCTGAGAGGTGAAGCCTACCCACAGCTTTCAAATTTAGATATTTCACCTTCACAAGTCTATATTTCACCTGAGAAGATTCTTGTGATTTGTCTATGCCATTCATCATCATACTAGGACCTCACACCCCAGCCACAGAAAGCACTAAGAACAGGACATAGAAAGATATTGTGATCATAAAACGAATTTATTGTTTGGTCTCACAAGCCCTACTTCCACTGAATTCAATGGGAGTTTTGCCATCGACTTCAATAGGGTGGAGCAGAGCCAGGGACTTTTGTCTGTTAATTCCTTGTGGATCATTTACAGCTTTCCAAGCACCACTGCAAAAATAAACTTCAGATTTTTAAAAAACCACACGCACACACAACAGAAAAAACAACTGGAGTTAAAATGTGTATCAAGACCCAAAGAGAACTACTGGCACAATAACCCTACAATATTTCAGAATAGCTCATTATTTACTCATTAAATCAGTAAACGACAGCTCCATTTCTCAGGATCAGCAGTGTGTGCATTCTCACAGCAGCAATCAAATTATTCCCAGTTCAGGTACATAATTTGCTTTTGAATATATACATATATAAAGTCTCAACAGAATAAGCTGGGCTTAGACCATGGAGACATGGCTAAAAGTGGGCTGGATAAGTGACAGTGCCAAGCAAAGACATCCATACAGGGAAAGGAATATCTTTTCTGGAATCCTCTCTGGTTTGGCTCAGTTGACCAACTCTAAGATGTCTAAGGTCCTGATAAAGGAGAAAGAACAGGCCACAAGTGAAAACCAGACACATTAAGTCAGATATTCAAGGAACCAAAAAAAGAGAGAAAGTCTAAAAACTCACACAACCTCTATTTCTTCCACCTTTAAGATGCCTCTCCAATCTCAGATAGCACAGTGACAAAACTCAACATTAGGATTGAGTTTGAGCATTCTTGCACCCCATTGTCACATGTTTTCAGACAAAACTCTTCTAAAATTAAATATTTTCTCTACAGAAGCATGGGAAATGTCACTCTCTTCCAAATTTCCACCAAAGAGTCAAAAACTACAGCCCTGGACTAAAAATGGGGCAATGCTCCTGGATGAACTTCCACCATCTTTCTGAACAGATTCTCATGTCAACTGCTTGGGAAAAACAGGGCCAAGACAAAGGAGAGCTGAAAGCCTGGGGCTTGAATGGAAACTATAAAAGGAACAAAAGTAGCAGCAACAAAACTCCAAGGACTCCTTTGGCACCCAAGGAGGAAGCTTAAAATACAGCCAGCATCTCTCAGCCTTTATTCCCTATCTTGGTTTAAAAAAAAAAAAAAAAGAGAGAGAGAGAAAAGAAACAGCTCTGCGAAACAATCTCTTTCTGTGTAAGCTGTTGCCAGAGTCTGAGAGAATAAGCCAGGGTTTCTGTGCCAGCCCATTCACATGGCCAGGTGAAAAGAAACTCATTCCTTTACAGCCTGTATTGCCCCACACAACATCTGCTGAGAAAGTGGGATGGGAGACACCAAAAAGGGGAGAAGAGAACAGCCGAAGCCTTCAGGTTACAAGGGCAGCCTGTTCCCACCAGGGAGCCCCTCTTTCACTTGCAGACAACTGCTGCATTTGACATTTCAATGGGAACTGAGGCAGAGCAGGAGGGAGGGCAATGGAGGAGGGGGCGGTAGGAGAGCTCACATAAAGGGACTGGAGGGAGAAAGGCTAGGAGACAAAAATTCTGCATCTCTTTCATTTCTGCTTTCAGGGGTTTTCCCCCAGTAATATCATAGTCAGGAGGAAAAAATAGAATTTCTTTTAAAAATCACACATAGGCAAAGGTTTGGTTCTGTTAAAAACTTCAAGATGAATCAATTTTATGGAGCTTTAACAGAAATTTTTTTTGGTTGTCCCTTTTTTGTTTGTGTTTTCAATGAGAAGGGAAAAGGATTTACATAAAATAAACAAGAAGAATGAATAGCAGCAAACCCTGCCATGGGCACCAACAGCGGATGCTTTTAGAAGAGTTACAGGAATATTGTTTCAGTGTTCAGCATTGTCTGAGGGTTCAACACAGACACATTCATCCTGGGGAGTAATTCTGAGGTCCTGATCACTCCATACAAGCCCCTCAATGAGGGCTGCATGCTTTTTTAAATCGGCTTTATAGAAACTTTCATCCAAACACATCAGAGTAATTTTGTAAAGGCTTCAAAGCAGCCCTGTGCCATGAAAGGGTATTATCTCCATTTTACAGAACAGGAAACTGAGGCCCAGAGGGAATCACACAGACAGCATCCAGAAATGAATCACTGGCAAAGCCTGGAATAAAACTGGTTCCCTGGAGCACTGCACTCGTCTGCAGTGAATGCAGAAATGGCCTTGGCTAAGTAAGAGTCTCTCTGCTAGGTTTTATGTCAAGGCCAAATACACAAACCAAAAAATAATACAAACAAGGTTCAACCCAAAACAGTGCTTTCATATCTACAATCAATGGATACAGATTCATAGTCACACCAGCTCATGTGCTGGTGAAACATGGAGGAACCTTTTAGCATGTGGTGCGGAGACAAGAGAACAGCCAAGGTGGAAAAAGATGACAGAGAAGAGCCCAGGAACAGCTTCCTTGAGGACAGCTCAGGAAAGTTAGGGGTATCCTCAGGAGACCAGGGTGCAACTTGGGTTCAGCTTCCACCAAACAAAATGAAAAATTACATGTTGCATCCAATATTTGTAGATCATAGAATGCTTTGAGTTGGAAATGATCTTCAAGAGGAAGTGACCTTAAAGACCATGTTGTTCCAACTGCCCTGCCATGGGCAGGGACACCTTTCACTAGACCAGGTTGCTCAAAGTCCCATGCAACCTTTTGCTTTTCTCAGTAAGGATTCCCCTGAATTCCCCTCACAGTCAGTAACAGAGGCCAAAAAATCACAAGAGCTTGGAAGATTAACACCACGCTCAACACTCCACCCATGCTGTGCAACAGCCAGGGGTGTGTGTTATTTGCTTGGGACTAGGGTCACACGCAGCAGAGAATCTCCAAAAAGCCACAAAGCCCTGAATGTCCGAGCTATAACTCAGAAGTGAGGATTAAGAGGTTAAAATGCTTTGTGTTCAGTTGGAATTAGTCTAGAGACAGATCAGCATCACTTACCCTTTTATACGCCAAAAATAGCCACTTTGATCCTTTTTGACTGCTGTGACTCAATATTACTTCCTTTCTGTGTCTGCTCCCCACTACACACATACCAGTGGATTCCCATCAATAGGCCAGTTTGCACTGGGACAGATTTAAGGGTGATAAAACAAAGCCACAGGTGTTTCTCAGCAACCTTGGTCAGCATGGTGTGTGTCACATGTCACAGTGAGCAAGTGCAACCTGTGCCTTCTTCCTAGCAACCCAGCCTCGTGGCTCTACCCATGGCTCTCCAGGCTTTCCAAGCTCTGCAGTGTCCATTTTCACTCTTTTACACATCACAGGCATCCAAAAATCCATGAGGGCCATCAGAAAGCAAGGAGAGAACTTGCCAAATGATTTTGGGGCAGTTTGAGGGTTTTGCTTCAAGTCAGAAGACCCCCTACAAACAAATATTTCTGTCACTGTTGAAAAAGACATTTTTTCATCTTTGCAGGTTAAAAAGCATTAATGCTGTTTTAAAGGGACCCAGGAGGTTCTGTGCACACATTTTTCACACACCCAGCAAGTCCAACACCATGTCATAGCAGGTATGAGAGTCCTGTTCAATCCTCAAACCTCTCTACCATACTTGGAGTAAATAGCAAACACTTTCTATTCCATCTTTTCCTTCCCTCACATCCCAGGGAGGGCAGACCTAGTTTACCTCTACTAGGAAAGGAGTCTAGTGCATTTCCCCAAACTGCAGGGAAATCTTCAACCCATCTTCCAGAAACTCCCATTTTTACACTGTAAGAACACTTAAGAGCAAAATCCTGTAGCATTTTTCCAGCACCAAATTTCCCAGCACCTCAGCCAAGGATAAGATGATTTGCTGCCTGTCCAGACTCACCACCAAAGTTCTGTACATGTGAGTATCCTAAGGGGTAAATCTGGGTGAGTGCCAGGTGATCCGGACTGCACTCTACACTGTACCACTGACTCACCCAGAGCCAGGGGATGCTGGATTTCCAGCAAGAAGCTGTTGGCACCTCTGACTTCATGGCTCTATTTTCTATCTGCAAAAGAGGAAAAAAAAATTACCCACATAAACACATTGAAACCCTGTAGGGAAGATAAAGCTACAAAGTGCCAGTAAGAGGTTCAATCTCTCCCTGTTGCCTCAAAACCAGCTGTCAGAGAGAAGACAGCAACAGATAGAGAAGGATTTCTTTTTTTTCCCCCTAACTGTAATAAAGTTGCCCATGTTATTATTGCAGTTTTGTCAGCAATAAAGAAAGGGAAGTTTCCTATATCATGGTATATCCCCTTCCCATCCTTTAATCTCCAGGAGGAGTGACTAATTGAGTGACAACAGAGCAGAGCCACCAAGGGTCTCTCAGGTGACAAGGAGAAGTCAAGAGAACAAGTCCATCCACCTGATTCCATATGGGGCTGAAGCCACCTCCTGGTGCCCAGCGCTGAGAGGTTTCACTGTTTCAGCTGCCACATTTTATAACACATACTCAGACACCAGATATCCATGGGGTAACGGTGAGTAATGTGCTGGCTGCTATCTGCCTCGCTGAAAGGGTGATAAGAGTCAGCCAGAGACAGTCCTGCTTCCCAAATTAGATAGCTAAATGATCAGGGCCTTGGAAAAATAACACCACAAGCCTTTCCCCACCATCATCTTTCTACTCACAGATAAATACTGAAGCATTGCTAAGGCAACTAACTGCAGCCTCAGCCTCTGGTCTTTAAAAAGTCATGACTCAGACAAGATCATGAAATTGGTTTAGATTTAAGGTGGGTTTTTCCATTAAAAAGCTCATTTGAATGAGCTTCGGGTTTTCTCCTCATTGGTGAACTAGAAATTGGTTTTAAAACTGAAAGCGTGATCAAGAGACAAGCTACTGCTCCTGCAGCTGTTGGACTTCAGTGAAATGTTTCAATTTACAGGAGGAGTAAAACTTATTCCCAACCAAGAGATGTGGCGACAACGTGTCTCTGTCAAAAGCATTCCTCAGGCTAAGTGAGGCATCCTCTCTGCCCTTGGCTCAAGCAAAGTTTTTAAGCTCTACTTCATACATATTGCCTCCAAAAATAACTGCCTCAGAGTCAGAGAAGTGTGTAAGCTCAAAGCACTGCTTGGTGATGAGTTTGCTCTGGTGCACTAGTTGATTCATGTAGTCACACCAACAGCTTGTGGGTCCCTTTCAACTCAGGGTAGTCTATGATTCTATGAACTGATTTGGGCCAGTGACCTCTGGCAGAGGCAGGGCAGGTGCCTAAGTGGGTGTTGAGCAGAAGCAATGACACATGGCCTTATTCTTGGTACGTGCTTGAGGGCACCAGAGGCAAGTTCCTGAGATCTTTGGCCCCTATATTGAAATCCCTCCCAGTGCTTGTGGTAGGGTTTGGTCCCAGAAACAATGGGGTAGGGACCTCAGACAGTTCAGGCTGTCTGAAGCCTTGTTTATGTCCAAGGTTCTGTCTGCCATGCCCTCTTCCACAGCAAGGAACATAGAAACACCTCAAGTGAGCACTGAAATAGGGTGGAAGGTTTGTTTGGGAGAAAAAAAAAATCACCCCACAAAAACATGTCAGAATGGGAAATCATTCAGAATGTGACAATTAAACGCCTCTGGATTTGGAGTTTTGCTGACTCTCATCAGCTTTATCTGCCTTGGACATAAAACACTGTAGATCCATACCTCCCAAAAAACAATGAGGTGAAAGATCTGGAGTTCACCAGTTGTTGAAGACCAAGCTGGCACAAAGTTGAGATCAGACTCCAGCCAAACCTTCCTGCGAGGGCAGCCACACCAGTTCTGGTATTAGCAAGCTCCTGGAGCAAGAACCATTTCTGTACAGTTCTTAACACCAGCTTAGCACCATTTAATTTTCCATCCCAAATGGAAAGCTCTGGTTTGCCAGATTAATTCTGGGCAGTACAGCACCATTTGGAGCCCTGTGAACTGCAAGAACTGGATTTAGAGCCTTCTCCATCTATAGGTCCTTAGTCACACCTTGAAAAATTGGGATGGGGTAAATAAGCAGAGAACAAATTTTGAAGAAAAACATAATGAAGTCACCTGTAAGATGTCCATGGGTACCGTGCCTGCTTGCTGTTACAATTAGCAATTTTTTCAACTGAATTTGAAGCAGATGAAAGCCCTGAAGGCTAAAACCTGCTAACTTCACCCTCTACCTACCCACCAGTTCCAGAAATAAATCTTGTGGGTTTGGAAACAGCTCATTCCCCACATATAACCAGAGGCTTGACAGTCCCCGCCAAACCCCTCTGTTTCCTTAGTTTCTGGATCTTTCATACCCATACAAGTATGCAGACACACATACACACACACAGACAGAGCTGCCCACTTACAAACCTGACAGGTAAAATTATTCCCTCCTTCTCTAGCCCTCCTAATT